>NC_064619.1:402940841-403262764 GCF_023898315.1 Schistocerca nitens | reverse complement strand
CCCACCTTCCCCCTCACCGAAGGAAGCACACTTTTGATGTCAAGTTGACTGACTAATTAATAAAATCGATCAATTAATTAAATCCACCCTCTCAGAAACCCCCCAGCTCTCCCCACCGCTCCCCCTCCCGGAAATTGGCGGGAAAAGGACTCAATTTATCGGTCATTTGGAGGGAATTCGATTGCACTGAATGGAATATTGTTTAAACAGTTTAGGAAATGTATAGAATATTGTTTAATTATTTATGGCAGTGTATGGAATACAGTATACTTATTTATTTACAGAATTTTTCAGGAAATAGGTATCTACCCCTCCATCTCTCCCTCTCCCTCGCTGGTACAGGTACACTTTAATGTCTGACTTATTCGAATAGCCTCCTCTCACTTTTATCAGTTTGATTGACTACTTAATTAAGTTGATAAATTAAGTAACCCTCCCCCCTCTGTTAAATCCCTCCTCCACTCCCCTGTCCCACCTGGAAATTGTCTGCTCTCTGGTGGAGAGGGAGAATCTCATAACAGTAAATTCAAGGCTATATTGTTTATTTACAAAAAAATAAGTTTCCAGGGGTTGGATTTCTCTTACTCTTCATTATCTGTTGTTCGGAAAGATGCAGATCTTGTAAGATGACTGCATTTTTTTTTTTCATTCTGATTGTGAAAGGAATACTGTCATGAAACACCTATCACACATAATTACAGTTAAAAATCTTTCGGTCGTGAAGCATGTGCCGTGCACTGGACTGCATAGAATGTCATCACACACACTGCCAGGAGTCAGGGTGCAACTGTGTCCCCCGCAAGGCGACGAAGCGGCTGTCTGCTGTCGAGCCACGTGTAGGTGTCTGTTTAGGTCCCGCAAGCATGCAGTAGTATCCCTTTCATACCTGACACCTGAGAAATTCCTGTCGAAACACATGTTCACCTAGGTGCCATTACAGGCTCAAAATGGTTCAAATGGCTCTGAGCACTATGGAACTTAACTTCTGAGGTCATCAGTCCCCTAGAACTTAGAACTACTTAAACCTAACTAACCTAAGGACATCACACACATCCATGCCCGAGGCAGGATTCGAACCCGCGACCGTAGCGGTCGCGCGGTCCGTTACAGGCGCCATGATGCATAGCCTTCGTACCTGTGGGTCAAGCGAGATGTTTGCCTAGTGACTCACCACTCATGACTATGTAAATAACAGCCAAGTCTCCCTCTGGATGCACTATAAATATATTTTGCAATGCTCTCAAAAACTGTTTACGAAAATATCCCAGAATAAGACAGGATGCATTCATCCCAGTGATACTAATGGGACAGCCCATCCTGGAAATCGTAAAGCGTTGCAGAAATAGTTAACGGTCGCTTTTGTTATTGTGGGAGCTTTCGTGATGTCTCAGCTTGTCTGCATGGAAATTCTTATCCTAAGAGTACCTGTTTACGAAAATAGCCCAGCGTAAGATCGAATACTTCTTTCTGATGGTCCTAATGAGGCACCCCATCCATCATATGTTACCATTCCCGGAAATCAACGTTCTGCTTTCAACATACGCCGCAGAAACAATTGCTCATGTTCTCACCGCTAAAAGCCTTCATGATATCTATGCATTATTGGGAAAAAACTGTTAATCATAAAAGCATTCTTGTTGTTTGGAGAGAGAGCTCTATCTAAGCACAAACGGGAAAATCAGAACTATTACACAAACAGAATTCAAAGCATTGTCCTACAGAAGGGAAAAATGGCTGGAATTTTCATTGTCCTACAACTGCTGATCTGGAGATGTCCTAATGCCACAATGGCAGAAGAGGGACGGGATACAACCAGAGATGGATGATCTGCTTCAACTTGTCTTTGAACACTTGAACAAAGAAGACATCACATTACTCTCAAAACTTGCCAGAGATACCTTGCTCCCCTTTTGTTCGAACCAGTCTGTGGAGACTCCTGTGTCCTAGCACAAAGGATGTCTTGTGATCAGTGGAGCATTGTGATTGGCTTTCACAGAATTTACCCACTAAATTACTAACATTGCCCGTGTGGGAACACTATACAATTTTTTTTCTGTGGACGAGACTTTCTGGAGTAAAACCATCTTGTACAGATCTCCATATTTCACTGACAGCTAAACACTGCGAAAGAGCCATACAGATCATGAAATACGGAGAGACACTTCCTCAGTTACATTGCTCTGCCACTGAAGACGGAAGCTTGAATATTTCAGCCTAAAACAGATCTAAACATACCATATCGATGTAGTAAACACACAATTCGAATCGTGCACCAAACAAAATCATCACTTCTGAAGCCTGCATATAGCTATCGACCATCAGAAACTCTTACATACACCGCGAAGACAGACAGCATAAACAAATGGACCGTATATAGTCCTCGCAGCACCAAATATTTCCCACGAGCTTGGTAGGTTATCCACCGCAGCCGACGGCCACAAGTCATCTCCCCCCCGTGCGACTGCTACGGTCGCAGGTTCGAATCCTGCCTCGGGCATGGATGTGTGTGATGTCCTTAGGTTAGTTAGGTTTAAGTAGTTCTAAGTTCTAGGGGACTGATAACCACAGCAGTTGAGTCCCATAGTGCTCAGAGCCATTTGAACCATCTCCCCCGCACATACACACACAGGCCTGACGCACGACCAGAGAGCCCTCAGTGGACCGAGGTCACTCCCTCAACTGTGGTATAAAATCCCAGACCTGCTTGCTTGCTTGCTTTCTACACACATCTGTAGACTCCTGGGTTATAAGAACGTACGTATTTTCACATTGTTTACCAGAATATCATATCATTTACACGATACTTCTCGATATCAAGCACATAGTTACCGATTGCTTGTATAGTATAATTCTGAAAATAGAGAATGGAAATTATTTTTCTAGAAACCCGAAACTTTATCGGTGTGTAGCGTGATGTAAGCCACCGAGTAACAAAATTACCTCGTCTGCAAAGATCTTTACGTGAAAAGTTGGAAAAAGTAAACGAAACTGACATTACCGCTGGCGAATAGCGATGTCGGTGATATGACAGATTCCAAATCATCCTTATAATTTACAATGCCAACTAAGGTGTTTCGCATATCTAGAAAACAAGCAAACGAATTTTCCAACCGTCTTTCACCTGATAGATGCACACAACATGCACCACAACCGATGTTCTCTCAACCAAATAAAGACAGGAAATGTGCAGAAGCAGTCAACCGGACAATTAACCTGGGACTGAATAATGGTCCAGCACAAACACACATACATATTGAATCTTCTCAAATTTCCCCAGAGAACGCAAGTGATCATGAATGTTGTCCAACACATACTGAGTATTAGTTCGCTATTCAGCCTTCTAGAGGGCGATACCGTTAGGTAGCTATATTTCTGTACCCCAACCGGCCTTCTCATTCTGACTGCTGCTGCCATAAGCCAGAAGGGTGAACCGTTTCCGCCATGGCCACCACCATCATGTACTCCTCGCTCACCAGGCAGACTCGTCCTAGAAATCCGGCCACATGTATATTTGATCGCTGTACTTACAGTTAAATATTACGATTGCAGGCTCAATCTGACGACATTCGACAATGCGCGAAGTATCAGAAATACTCCCTCCTGACGACTGTGGCTCCGAAAATAGAAATATCTGTACCATTCTTATGAGTTGACATAATTTTCTAAGTAAAAGAAAAAGTCTTTCCTTCCCTTTGCAGCTATCGCAGCAGTCCACGTCAAATCCATAGCTTGCCTTATGACAGGACACCCACACACACATACTTTATAAGCCTGATGCTCAAGGCTAATTCATCTCGCATGTCCTACTACTAAGTATAGTAATTCACAAATAAGTGAATGCTGGCGATACGAAACAATACTGAGCGAAATCAGCGATCGATGGACATGTCTCATATGTTTTTCTTCTGAGTGGTACGACCGTGTCCTAGAGAGGTGTAGCCCTCTTACAAGCCACGAGACGTTCAAAACACGATCGCAACGACTATGTTACGGTCACAAGCGGTCTTGGTTCTACAGGTGATACGAATGTAAAATCAGTCGTTCCACATCATTATGGTTTACCACACAAGTTATCCATGGATCATGACACTAACTTATTAAATTGAAGGAAAAATCCTTGCTAATAGCAGGACCTGAAGCCAAGTCCTCCGCTTGGCAATCAGACGCGGTAACCGCTCACCAATGGGGGCGGGCTCTATTGGCCTATAATAACAAAATCTGACTGCACGTACTGCACTTGTAGGAGTATTTATTTGTAGCGATACGTGCTGTGCTTCCAAACTAGAGTTTGTTATAATCTGACAGTATTTACTGACTAATAAACCCATCTTTCATATGAAACTATGCAGTAGTTTTTATATTTACGGATCTATAAATTTAGAAAGACTCCCTGACATTCCTTTCTGAACTTCCAGATATTAGAAATGGCACTTACGATCAACAGGTGGTTCTTGGTACTGTATAATATAAGACATATCTTTCGCTACTTTTATTGTCAACATAAGCGAATCTGCGTTCCATAAAAAGTCACTTTCAAATTATTCAGGTAATGGAAGAGTAGGTATCAATCAGTATTTAAGACTTGCTTGCAAACGAAAAGTACGTGCCGGATTGGGAGCAGAAGATGGGACCCTAGCATTTACCCGGCAAGTGTCTACCGACTGAGCTATCCAAGCTCGTCCGCAGCTCGTTGTCGTGCGGTAGCGTTCTCGCTTCCCACGCCCGGGTTCCCAGGTTCGATTCCCGACGGGGTCAGGGATTTTCTCTGCCTCGTGATGACTGGGTGTTGTGTGCTGTCCTTAGGTTAGTTAGGTTTAAGTAGTTCTAAGTTCTAGGGGACTGATGACCATAGATGTTAAGTCCCATAGTACTCAGAGCCATTTTCTATCCAAGCTCTTCCTCGACGCCGGCCGGAGTGGCCGAGCGGTTCTAGGCGCTACAGTCTGGAACCGCGCGACCGCTACAGTCGCAGGTTCGAATCCTGCTTCGGGCATGGATGTGTGAGATGTCCTTAGGATAGTTATGTTTAAGTTGTTCTAAGTTCTAGGGGACTGATGACCTCAGAAGTTAGGTCCCATAGTGCTCACAGCCATTTGAGCCATTTTTCTTCCTCGACCTACAGCGTATGCAGAACTTCTGTGGAGCACGGAATATGGGAGAAGCTAACGGTGGTAGTAAAGCTGTGAGAAGAAGTCTTGAGTCGTCCTTGGATAGAGCACTAACCCGCGAAATTCAAAGGTCCCAGGTTCTAGTCCCAGTTGGGCACACAGTTTTAGTCCGACAGGAAGTTTCAAATTAACACACACTCCGCAGCAGAGTGAAAATTCATTCTGAATATAATATTTGGTTCATGAAGGAAAGTGTTACTCAGTACACCATTAAATTGTTTGCAATGTAGCGTTTGGAGCTTCCAGCTGTTATTGCTGTTAATTGGTAACTGATCATGACCATAAATTGTTGTAACTGATTACTTATTTCCATCGCTGTCACGGTTGAAAGAGGAGATTACTTATTTGAGTCTATATCGGCCACATTCAGTTTTGCTACGGTATAAGGAGACTACATCACCATCGTGTGTGTCTTCATGAACATTAAAACTGAAATACTCTCCATCTTCAGATCTCTCTAGCTTTTTTCCAGTGTAACACGTTACTTTCGTCGCTAAGTATGTTTCCCTCAACGTTAAAATATTTAAGTATTATAGCGTTGAGGGAGCCATATGTTTCGACGGAGTTGTCTTGTTACAACGCAACAGAAATGAAAATATCAGAAGACAGTCGTTAAAGGTGACAACAAGTTATTAATTCACCTCAGTGAACGAAATAAATAATCAGGTATAACTTTTAGGACTGTTGTTGCATCTCTTCTCAAACTCTATAAGTGTTTCCTTATGAACAAAAATTGTTTTCAGTTTGTCTCATCGTCTTTTTGTGGACGCTAAACGAAAATTAATTTGTTTAAAAATTTCGTTATTCTTTCAGTTTATTCTCAAGAGATTCATTGTTTCTATTCCTAATAACTAGGTGATCGTTGACATTCTTTCTGTTACAGAGATTCGTTACATGCAGATAGGTTCACATTACGTAGTTTAAGAACTCTGTGAGTGTGGCTACGGTTCCATTATCTCTGAGTCGCGTTACTGTTCCATCTACCGCATTTTACCTGCGTCTACGCTCTTGATTCTCTGATTGCACAGGAAATAAACATGGTCGTGTCTGCCGACCTTACGCAGTTACGAGACCAGCTACACCCGCTCCTCTGTTCTCGTGCTACGTGTGTGTGTCCCTCGGCGCCATATTGCTGGTTTACGAGATTCCCCGCTCAAAGGCGCTTTGTTCTACACTCTACTCTTTTTTTTTTCACTTTCGCCTTGGAGTCGTCTCATTCCGTGAGAGCGAGACACCTTCTTCAGAGGCATCTCATCCTCGTTCCCGTTTCGCATGGAGCTCTATCGTAGTTCCGAAGAAGATTTTCCTCTGTTCGCGTGAATTACATTTGATCTTTCACTCCTTAACTAACAATTTTCTTTTCTCTCCTTTTTCGTCTTCGCCACGGTGTTCTTTTCAAGAACTACCTAACATATATTGAGGAATTGTGCTTGCAACGGGACCACATCCGAAATAAATATTCTGAAAGCCAATAATCTGCTGCACTGGCTGTCGTATCTTGAATTAGAATCTCGTTTGCCATTACCGCACTGTTTTGGATACGCAGTCATTTTCTAGTAGCCAGAACAGCCGTCAAAGGATCAGATTTGGTTTGCAGTTAACATGTACGCGAGACACACGTTGTTAAAAATGCACGGGAGTAACCACTTGCAAGTTTAATAGCGAACAGGGCCAAGTACAGCGCTACCTCGTGGCCAGCTGGTGAGAGACAAAATTGAACAACAAATTTACACTGCTTCATTCACTAAATATCTACTTACTACCTGCATAACTTTAAGAAGTGTTTCATTCTTGCTGTCGGAAAGGCGAATCATCGACTACGTCTTATTGGCAGAAAACTTAGTAGATGAAACAGAATTACTAAAGGGTGTCTACGCTACACTTGTCTTCTTTATTTGTAGTACTGCTGCACGGTGTGGTATCCTTACGAGATAGCATTAACGGAGTACATCGAGAAAGTTCAAAGAAGGGTAGCAAGTTTTATATTATCGAGAAATTGGGGAAAGTGTGACACTGACATGATACAGGATTTGAGGCGGACATCTTCTCACGAAATTTCAATCATCAACTGTTCCTCATAAAGCGAAAATATTTTGTTGACGGTGACCTACACAGGGAGAAACTATCATCATAATACAATAAGAGAAATCAAAGTTAGCACGGAAAGATGTAAGCGTTCTTTTTTCCGCGCTGTTCGAGAGTGGAGTAATAGAGAATTAGTTTGAAGGTTGTTCGCCGAATCCTACACCAGGCACTTAAGTGTCGTTCGCGGAGTGGCCACGTAAATGTAGATGTAGGTATGAATAAGAAACCAACACAAACATGTTTATTGTATCGCTAGCGGTTTGGTTCGAAAGGACATCGTTAGGTTAATCTGGCACCACTCTTATAAGTAATCCCCACAGAGCTGTGTGAATATCGTGATCTAACACGACACGGCAGAGTTGACAGTGGTGCTCAAGATGATCAGAACCGTTTCAGTATAACCATATACGAAGTGACGTTACAGCAAATAAAAATACAATAATGCACTAAATTAAATGTGCTGCTATAGCAGAACTGTGACAAAATTATGAACTCAGTGCTAGTGTCGAACTGTAAGTACCATCAGATATCCATTTGCGTGAGACTAGTTATCAATATTGAAGAGTACATAGGCGCAGTGTTTTATATACATGACAATACACATATAGCAGACACGATAAGCAATTTTTCATAAAAGGTCGACTGGCATTGTCCTCAGATTACAAAACATGAGATAGAATACAGTAGCCAGCCGATGTGGCCGAGCGGTTCTAGGCGCTTCCGTCTGAAACCACGCGACCGCTACGGTCGCAGGTTCGAATCCTGCCTCGGGCATGGATGTGTGTGATGTCCTTAGGTTAGTTAGGTTTAAGTAGTGCTAAGTTCTAGGGGACTGATGACCTCAAATTTTAAGTCCCATAGTGCTCAGAGCCATTTGAACCATAGAATACAGTGTTTTAACAGGAATAGTACTCTGAGAGTAATATATAATATTTATGTATACACAAAGAAATAGCGAAGCTACGCGTTATGGCTCACTGCGGTCCGAACGAACGCCGGGTTAACTTCTGCCAATGGCGTCTTTGGATGTCGTGTTGGACGGGCGTGGTGGCAGCACTTCACTTTACAGACCGTTGTCGGCTTTCTAGACTTTGGGGCCGCTTTTTCTCGTTCAAGTAACTCCTCGATTGGCTGGGTTCACCCCGATCCAGTTCTCCCACCAGGGATAAGTCGCTGGCAGTACCAGGGATAGAAAACGGGTCCCAGGCATAGCAGTCAGTCATGTTAATCGTGGGCTACGGAGGCGGATTATATGCAGCGAGTAGCGACCGACAGGCGTAATGCAAGAAAAGATGGTTATTGAAGCACGAACGTAAGCAATCGAATAATGAGATTCATTTGTGGTTTTAACGACAGGTATACGCATACACCCAAACGTCAGCCAGTCGTGACGCACTGTTGCACTGCGTCCAATTGTCTAGTTCGGCAAATGATGGATTGGTTACCCTTTGTTCTGTCATACCAAACGTAATCAGATGAAGCCATTTCGAACTCAGCTTTAGTTACGCATCTTTTGGGAAGATCTTAGACAGAAGAAAACGCTGATAGACCATAAGGTAAGTTTCCTTTAATTTACGTCTATGGTCACAAACTTTTTGTTAACAGATTACCGGTTTCGGTCTATAATGACCATCATCATATCTGTTTTATAAAAACAAAGTCCTAATGTAGTGCAGCCGTTTGACGATGCCACTATGGCTGCAGTACATTAGGACTTTGTTTTTATAAAACAGATATGATGATGGTCATTATAGACCGAAACCGGTAATCTGTTAACAAAAAGTTTGTAAACATAGACGCAAATTAAAGGAAACTTATTGTATATACGGGTCACTGTTTTATTGGCGACAGTGTCGCAGCTTGTGTGACCATAAGGTAATCAAAAGAACCAAATGAAGCAACTACTCTCTTCTTTATCCGTGATTTATTGGCTACAATATAATAGACGTATATTGACATGTGAAATGACGTGGAAAGTTTACTGTATCTTCTCTACCTGAAAAGAGATGAAATATACCATGAACGAATGTAACACAAGAAATATTCCTTTATAACAGAAAATCGTATTTACGCTCATTTAACATAAATAAAGCCATTATAAAGGTCAAGGCTAGTTATATGACCACAGTGATTTATAAGCCATGGTAGTGTTGAAGAAGATAAGACATTAATAAATCGCAAAACTATTACCGTCATGAATCAATGAATGAAACATTTATTTGATTGCATTTATAATTTCTTTTACTACCTTCCGAACACTTTGCGTGCTCAAGTGACAGTTCAGCTTAGTGTCTTGATTATTTAGAAAATTTCTTTCCTCAGTATGAAACCTACTGCGTATTTATAGCTATACTTAGCTAAATACATGCCATTATATTGAGAATTAAAAATGACTGGATAATTAGTCCGAACTGCCGACGAACCCACATAATTTTTCTAACGCCACAGTAACGTAGTCTGATACGTTGTATTCCGTTGAAGTGACTAATAGAACCGATACAGTCCTAGAAATAAATACCTCTTCTCATCACGAAACTGGGACGCGAAAAAAAAAGTAACTCGTAGATTCCACGTCACAATCCCAACAGCACTAATGAATTCACAAACGAAATGAGACGTACAAGTAACGAGAACGTGGAACGTTACTTATTACCCAAATTCCCAGTAGCTGCGGAGAGAAATGATATGTTTTACATACAATATGCAATACACTGTATATCATTAATAGTTTTAATGTTAACGAAGATACTGAAACGTGTTTTTCCAATAAATATGGTCGTTAATGAGACATGAGAAGCACCTGTGTTGCTGTTTGTAGCTTGCGTTCCAGCAATAATGGTTAGTCTCTCAGTCCTGTGCAAAACCTGTTAGGCGCGTGTAAGCAGCGATGAGCTCGGACTGCTACTCGTGAAGAACAGGTCGTTCACATATTCTGGTTCTTGAGACAGACTTTAATGTAGACTGACTTTTCAGCTCTTTTGTGTGTGCAGAGAAATATTTTACATTAGGACAAACAGTGATAGAGTGGAACAATCTTAAGATAAATACGGGCCGGATTTAGGCTACAGCCATGGTAGCAGCCGTTTCCTGGCAGTGTTCTTTCAAGTGATTCATACGAGTAATCCTTGTGGGTCGGGCCGGCCGTAGTGGCCGAGCGGTTCTAGGCGCTACAGTCCGGAACCGCGCGACCGCTACGGTCGCAGGTTCGAATCCTGCCTCGGGCATGGATGTGTGTGATGTCCTTAGGTTAGTTAGGTTTAAGTAGTTCTCAGTTCTAGGGGACTGATGACCTCAGCAGTTGAGTCCCATAGTGCTGAGAGCCATTTGAACCTTGTGGGTCGAATTACTGTCTCTGTGTCTCCTGACCTCATTTGCTTTCTATTATTCGACTCCAGTTTTGTGCACAGTAACGACGTCCTAATAAGTGAAGCCACAAGTCTGTAGAACTTTTAAACACACAGTATACATCTGTCTTTGTATTTACGATTCGACCCTTCCTGCGAGAAAGGCACTGTCACGAGGTATAGGTATGAACCGACGAAGCAGTGTCTGATACGGGCGCCTTCACAGGACAGGACCAGTTGCAGTTGGCTTGTAGTTACCATTCTTCAATTTCCTTTGGCATGCAGTTCCGCTGCAGCAAAGGCTGAGTTTAGTCCATTGATCGAGATTTTTGGAGCGACACCGTGCATGTCGATGTTAAATTTCGTTCCACTGCTTGTGAAGAAATTGAAGGAGGTTTCATATGGTGGCTGCAGAGACTTCAGCGAAACATGACGCACGTCATCGTCAGTCTTGAAAAACGAGTGGTCGAAACGAACGGTTTGTGTGCAATGCCTCTAAACGAAGTCAGATCATTGCTGGGAGTGGTATCAAAATTTTCCTGGTAGAAGTAAGGTTTGTCCACAAACCAGTGCGTCATTGGACTCTGGTCTTCTTTGAAGGTACTTCACATGCCTGGTAGTAACAGATACAGTTCCTGTCCAGTGTTTGGAGGCACGGGAACTTGTAAGGGTACAATATCCCCATATCGACCTTTGTGGGAGACAGATATCTAATGGAAATTGTCATCTCGACCAAGCGTGTTTGTCGAACTAAGCGCGTTTTCATTTAGTAATTAGTAGTCACAGACTAGGAACCGAGGATTAAGTACGAAAGCGTGGTTCGACGGGAGACAGAAAGGAACCAGGGTGATGAGAGCAGTATTGAACCTTGTGACTCTTAAGTGTGAAATGTTGAAGGAAGTCGTGGAAGCACTTTTAAAGCAAACGTATTATCCAAAGAATTCAAGGGAAAGAAATGTAATGACAAGTTATTGACGAAAATGCATCGGTAGTTTTATGAGTCAAGTGTTTAAGGTTAGCAAACGCGTGCCCATGATGGACAACGGAACTTGGCCGAAATAGCATCTGATATAAGATTCAGTAAATTTCATAAGAATTATTCCTGAGTGGCGATAACCAGAGTGAAACTTATGTCATAAGGACATCGAAATTTGAGTATGAAGTCTGTTAGGTGCAAATTGCCTTAACTGGTACTACTTGTTGTTAATTATTAACTAAAAGCAAGGACACTATACAGAGTAATTGACAAGTGCCTCCAGGTTTCCAGAAGACGATTATGTAAAATCTATGAGTCATACCGACAACAGCCACATATCAATAGATACAGCAACTCTCCAACATCTTAACTCACATTGCACGTGTTGAATATGGACACCATTTATGATGCGGCAATCGTTAATGCTGGGGGAAGAGCACGACGCGTGCAACTAATTGCCGTTGAGAAAGCACAATGCATCTGATAGCTTGGAAAATCTGTTCATTGATTTGTTTATCTACAAGCACGGGCTAATTCGGTGGGAAAATATTCAGCGAATGAACTGCCTACATGTATCTGTCACGCCTGCCACCTACTGGTGGACTCTCAAACTACGTCATGGCGCGCATTATGAATCAAAACTTGGACAGATACTCTGTCGACTGATAGATCATTTTTCTGGACGTCTTGTTGTTTACGTGTAGTCTTCTTCAGAGATCCCCGACGGACTTATCAATAACCCTGCATTATCTACTAAATTTCATTGTAAAAATGTTGCCATCTGTAACAAAAGTTCGAAACAGGGACACGCGATTGGTAATAGATACACGGTGAAAGTTCTTAAATTTCCCTTGTTCAGTTGTATGTAACGTCTTGGTCCCCTACTAAATAATTTCCGATGACTGATTAAATTTGTCATTGTGTAGCGAAAAATTATAATTTTGCCTTTACGCGACTGGTATCGAGAAATAGTAAAGAAAACTGTCATGAAAAAGTAGTAGTGAGAAACGTGTCGATAAGTACTGGCTTAGCAAGCACGGATTCAGATAACACTGATGTGTAACATGTATCAGAGAGTCTTATCGATCTTAATAAATAATTACAATTATTAATCCGTTATAAACATATTATTTTATGTTAATGTTTTTCACTTGAAAGTTAACAATGAATTTTAAAAAGTGTTTCTGATCTGTAAAAATGCTGCAAATATTTTAAATTTTGTTTACTGACATGGATGCCAAAACAATTTATTATTAGGGGACTGTCGTTATTGATGTTGAAAGCTGTGTGCGTGGAGCCATGCATGGCGTGACATGAGTTTAGCTGATGATACGAGAAAATAAATTAACGGTGATAATAAGCAAACACCACATAAGGATTTGGCCTGAGGCGTGCTCCAACGCCTCCGACCGCTGCTGCATGGCAGTACGAGGAGCGGCCTATAATCGTGAAAACGTGGCCAGCATGACGCCAATCCCTAAAGTCGCTATTGTCATCAGTTTTTTCAATACCAAACTAGCACTTGCACTCTACATCCCCTATTATTTGCTAGGTGTATTAAAATTTCTTTAAAAAAGTGTGTGTGAAAACTTATGGGACTTAACTGCTAGGGTCATCAGTCTCTAAGCTTACACACTACTTAAACTAAATTATCCTAAGAAGAAACACACAAAACCATGCCCGAGAGAGCACTCGAAACTCCGCCGGGACCAGCCGCACAAAAATTTCTTTCTTTCTCGACAGTTTTTACCGTTAATTCCTCCCTCTAGTACCACGGAGATTACATCCTGATATCCTATCATCCTGTTCCTTTTTCTCGTCTTTCCGATGTTCCTTTCTTCGCCGATTTTGTGGAGAATATCCTCATTTCTTATATCACCCCACCCAATTTTCAACATTCTTCTGCAGTAGAACACGTCAAATGCTTCGATTCTCTTCTGTTCCGGCTTTCCCACACTAATAAACTATCATACGATGCCTTGCTCCAAACGTACATTCTCAGTAATTTCTGCCTATCTCAAACAAAAAAAGAAAATTCTGATTAAGCACTAGCAATCAAACTCGAGTTCTTCCGCACGAAAGGCAGCGACGCGGACCATTTTCCTTCTTCTCTCTTTCGAGTGCAGTTCTGTGCAGATGTCGCATGTCACATCTCAAAGACTTTCCATGAAAATTCCTCTCAGTTTATTTTATTACAGAGGGTAGCAGCCCTCTGCCCGAACACGCTGAGCTACCGTGTCGGCTGTAGTCGGCTACACAGATGGTGGTGATCATTTATGATCACAATTCATGAACAGTCAAGACCCCGTCCTTCTTTCTAACGAATTATCTATGGCTGGTGCCTGCTGTCTTGACTGTCTCAATGATCATATTCCTTGGTTCCATTGCCTCCTCCAGATCATTTTGCCAGCTACATCGTGGAGGACCCGTTTCCTTCCACAGGGATGGTATCCATCATAGTATACTATTTGCTATCCTTTCTTCATTCACAGAGTCAAATCATATCAGCTGTTTTTGATGGATGTCGTCACAGATATCCCTATCTATTTCCATCCTTTGTCGAATTGCGTCATTTCTTTTCCTATCTATCCTAGTACAGCCTGAGCTTCGCCTTAAATAATCCATCTCAGTGGCAAGCAGTTTCCCCAAGTTTCTGCTCTGTGTAAAACTTCCCTCTGGACTATTATGCATTATCTTCTTCTTTGATCTTATTTTTTGTTCATTGACCTTGTTACAGCTCGTCCTTTATTAATGCTACTAGTGATTTCATCATTGCTTGTGCCCTGTTTGGTAAAACCTCAATATATTTTGCCTTTTCCACACATGCAATTGCTGTCTGCCTCCAAATTCTTTACTTTTTCCGTTTCAGCAGCCAAGTACTTACATTTCTTTACGTGCATCTTTAGGCCCACCTTGCTGTATTCCTCTTTAAGCTTTCTTATCATTTAGCTCAGATCATCTTGGTCATCTGCTGGAACAATGTAGTCATCTGCAAAATATAGGCTACATATCTTGCTGTCCTCTATGTCACTCCCATAACCTGGAATCTTCTATGCCGAGACTGCAGTATCGCTCCTAGATACAGCTTGAAGAGCGTCGGTGACAACCCACATCCCCTGTCCAACTATTCCTTATAAATATTCTTGTTTTACTATGCTGTTCTTTCCGAAACAAAACCTAAAAGTACTTGTGGATATCTGCTGAAGTGCGCGCGTTGTTTTAGTGGAGTGGACAAGGAGAGAGCAGGAGTATCCATCATTCTGAACAAACGGTGGTCAAAATACGTAAACTCGTGGGAAGCAGGTTGATAAAGCTCAGTGTGAGAGCTAGAGCCGTGAATATAGTGATAGTGATAGGGATAGTGAGAGTGTATGCCCCTTTTAAAGACTCGCCATTGAGGGAAAACAAGAATTTGAGCGGACTGATAGAGACTATAGAAGCCGTTCCAAGTGGCCACGATCTGATCCTGACAGGAGATTTTAATAGCAGTGTAGGGAAGGAGGGGAATAGTGAGGCTATTGCCATGTGGATAATTTAGAATTTTCGTCCCTTATACTTTCAGGATTAGTGGCGGATAGAAGATGTCACAACACACTGACCTGCTTGAGATCATAAGATGTAGCCTGGTCAGTTTAATGAAAAATAATACTAAGAACTTATACCAACTGGCAAACAAACTGGAGAGTGCAGATAGAACAGCAAGAGGGGAGTATGAACATATGAAGAAGGCCACAGAAGAAGCAACGAAAGAAGCACATGGAGAATACGAAAAGACGAAAGCAGTTTGCTGTGATGCTGAAATATCAGAGATTATCGAAAGGAAAAAAGAAGCTTTTATATCATTTCTGAATGTGAATGGCAGTGAAACTAGGAACAGATATAGAACACTAAACAGAGAAGTAAAAAAAGAGACGTGTTAAAACGAAAAACAATGCCTGGGAAGAAAGATGTGAATATGATGAGAGGATGATTGGTGGGGCTCGTAGTGTTGAGGCATGGGAGCAATCAGGTCAACGGTGTCAGCTGATAACAAGTCACATCATAATAATATTAGTCAAGGTCAATGGACGACATATTTTAAGGATTTATTCCAGGGAAGTCGACCTGAATTTTCAAATATATATGAGGCGAGGATGCAAGAGGGGGATCCATGGCGTTCATACAGAAAAGTTCCCTCTACTGGCTGTGATGAGCTGTAAGATGAAAAAAGCACCAGGATATGGATCGATATACCGAGAGCTGGTGAACTGTGGTCCACTGAAATTTTGGGGATGCTACGGAGTCTGTTTGAGAAAGTATTAAATGGAGAAGATGGGAAACTTGTTACACTAGACTGGTGCATAAGAAAGATTCACGTAATGAACCAAACAATTATAGGTAACTGGCTGTGACCGCTTTCGTTGGGAGACTGTACTGGAAGGTACTGAAAGATATGGTAGAGAAATAAGCAAGTCATAAGCAGCAAGGAGAGCAATCAGGATTCCGAGCACGAAGATCGCTAATCGATAACGACAATATTTCACAGTGAAACTAATATGTGAAAAATGCCCAGAGATTCGACTGTTTCTTTGACTGAGCTAGAGGAAGTACATGATAATGCATCCACCAACAAATTGTGAGAAATATTGAAAGAGATTGCTAAAGGCTGTTATGAAATAATATGTAAACACTACTCCAACAGAACAGTAACGATTTGAGAGAGGAATGTTAACGGGATTACTGAAAAAAAAAGAAGTATTCAAGGATATCGAGAAACTATAAGAGCTGCCTACCACATTATTATGATGCCCTGGTAACTTTTTTTAAAAAAAGTATTAAGACTGTGATGATTATCTGTATTGCCCAGAATAATAAAGAAATAATCAAATAACAGCAAGTAGCCTCAGACCATATTTAAAAATGCTGCCGAGTTTCCACGTCTGTGAAGCCGAACTATTCAGCCATTAGTCTTAGTTTGTTTGAAGTTTAAGATGAGAATAACTTTCCGTACCGAAGAACTGAATGCACTTTGATAATAAATTATTTGTTGAGTGTATTTGAGTTGCTGTGCCTATTGCCTAAAATTTTCATGTTTTGCAATTAATAACTGATCTTGACGATATCGATTCTTTTTTGTGGCACACTCTATTGACACCACAAACTATCTGGAACATTATGCTCCCCAAGCAAACTATTAGTGGCGCCCTTAGAAGAGCACCCTGTTTGCCTTGGCGATGGATTAGAACTGGCACCATGGGGTTATGTAACCCTCCAACGCTGATGTACGTCGCGCCAGTGAATTGGAGTGTAGGTGCCAATCGCTGTCTGGAATCGGCGCAGCAGAACGGGTCGTCCTGGAGATATGACAGAATGACGAAGGAAGCTATCGTATCTGGACGTGGCCATGACTAAACAGTGGTCGATTTTGTCTGACGTGATGGTATACCAGCACGCGAGTGTCTGAAGTGTCTACAACAAATGGTGTACCACTCACTGCCATGTAACATTGTCTAAGAAAACTGGACATAAAGAAATCGTAACCGACAGGGACACATTGTTAATGTCACGATTTGATGACAGGTTTAAAGCTGGACTTGAATTGCTGCTGTCAGTGAATGCAGGTCAGCATTTTCGGAGTGAACATGGCGAAGGCAAGTGCACGCAATCGACTTTGGATTTACCTCACATTAAGCTAACTGGTTACTTCTTAAAATGGCCAAACAACACAGGAACTGTGCAGTGGGTACTGGCGGCTTGGAGTTTAGTGTGATGAGTCACAGTTTTATCTCTTTTGAAATCTGCAATGCGTCCCGTATACCTACGCCCAATGACGCGTTTAACACGCCATGTGCAGTGTGCAGAGGGTATGCTTCAGGCCGGAGGTTATTGTGTGATGTTACGGGATTGTTGCTCATGACTTAGGCCCACTCAGTCAATTTATCATAAAAATGAACAAGGGTGGCACTTTCAACATACTCAGTGACTAAGTGTTGACTTTTTTGTGTCTTGTTAACATTTCTTCTACTGATGATCAGACTGTTGAAATTTTAGGGTGCTTTTCCTACCATGATTTATGTCTACTCATTCACGTTACCGTGAATATGAATGGTAATTTCTATAGTATACTACAATGTGTTAACCTTTCTTTTGCATCTCCACCATGAGGATGCTGTGGTCGCTTCGTGTCACCGTGTCTTACCCCCTTGGAAACATCTAGTTGCGTGTGGAATAGTAGGTGGACGGTATCAATTAACATTCCTGTTATTTGGTAGCTGTAAGGGGTTAGGTAATCAATGAGCAACTTCAGCTAGATGTTGTATTGCTGAAGAAACTTACAAATCGGTCAGAAGCGGTATATTAGCTTACCTTGTAACCGTCTGAAGATGTACGATGAAAATAAAAAGTATCGAAGTACTCCAGCATACTACTGTTATATCTTCTTTATCAAACATTTACCAAATAAGCATACGGGACAAAAGGAAGGGAGAAAATACAGGGAGCGAAGGGTTATTGACAAACTATTCAGAAATCAGACTGCACTTCTAAGAGTGGAAGCACTGACTGAGATGGAAGTGAGATACAGTTGTAGCCTATCTCCAGTATTTTTCAATGGCTAAATTATATAGGATACAGAATGCAGGCTGGGTATATGGGGTGATTCTGTGACCGTGTTACAACGTTCAGGAATAATGGAAAAGGGTAAAAGTATCAATTTGAGGAAAGGGATCCTAATACAGATACGACCGAATCGGAAGTTATAAGAGAAACTCGTTGATTCCTCAGTCAGTAAACCTCTTCTGCTGCAAGCTCTTTCGTGTCATATTTTGAGAGGTGGTAGTATGGAGCAAAAAAAGAAAATTACAATCAGTTCAGGTCAGTTGTAAAAGTGCATCCGTAAGAGGTTTAGACTCTTTGTCTTCTTTGCTACTGTGAAACACATCTCTTTTTACAGAAGAAGTGCCCGTAGGTCTTATGTTATACATCGTTAGACAAGTTTTCTTGTTTTGGTCAGTACTACCTCCATCCTAAATACGGAAAGCAGAGAGCTGCAGTAGAAGAGGTCCACAGACAGAGCTATCAGAACGATTGTCATTTATAACTTTCGATTCGGTTGTTTCAGTGCCAGGATTCCTTACCTCAAATTGATTTATCTTCATATGTAGTCTGCAAAATGCTGAATAGGTCGCTGACGAAAATGTGTTTGAACGGAAGAAAGCAGACTCTATTATTCCAATAGTACGCGTTTCGAACAATGCCATCACCAGATATCTGCTGAAAATGAAATAAAAATATGTAATCACATTAGAATAGCCAAATTACGCCCCAGGAACTTTCTAGGAGAAACTCTTACATGAAAGGACTTGACACCGAGTTTGATGGACAGCAGTCACCGTTTAATTTCACATTAATGTATATTTATTACAGTTGTTCAGAAAACAACCAATTTAATTAAACAATTAATCAATTAAAGAAGTTCACTTTAAGCTATCCGCTAATCTAGAATTTGTTTCACCAACCTCAAAAATGTAATGTGACTGATAAGTAACATAATCAAGATTCACAGGTTGGTTAATTGCTAAACTAAAGCTGTATATAAAAATTTCCTCCTTTTTCTGATAATATGAAAACACAAATCAAATTCATTTACCACAGGGAAACAGCTTCTCAGACAGAACTAAACACACAAAAAGTTGCACATTTTAAGAACTTTAATTGGGCCAAATTTACAAGAATAATTAAAATTTGACCAATAATATTTTCTTTGAGAAGTATAAACCAGAAAAATGTATTATCGAGGAAGGACTAGGTGTATGAAACTATTACAAAACGCAGTAGCAGATCTGATACAAGAACGTGAAACAGTGCAGTAAGCAACTTGATGGAACATGAAAACTAAAGTTTTAGTTATCACATGAATTATTAAAGACCCCGACCCAGTTCTAAACCACAAAAAAGAAAAACTTAACATTTTCCATTAGTTGCATGGACTAGTTGCAACATGCTCATGTGCAGACGGAACCCCTCCTGACATGATCACACACGACAAAGTACTTCGCCCGATGTTGAGGTGTCCTTGCGGATCGCAGGTGTGCGGTCTGCGTAGCTTGACCCTCTCCGCGAGCCAAGCGTGGACGATTAAAGGATACAAGGTAGCTCCAGACAAGCAAGTTCACACAACTAGGAGGGAGACAGACCTCGGACATACATTTTTATTAGTCGATGTACGAGAGAAAAAACTAGCGTTAACTACCAAATTTGAATCATGGTAAAATATTAAAATATCATTAACAAAACCTTGCTACTCTTGAGACTGACACAAAATTAAACAAGTCTGGAACATAAGGAGCTTACTATACTGAAACATCAGTAACACCAGAGAGCTCACAAACGCAATAAAATGCAATCAATCTGCTTACTAGAGAGCACAATAAATTTCCAGAAATTTTAAATGTATAATTTGCAATAAAATGTTAAGTAGGTTACAAATTTACATCACGAGCTACGCAGCTGCGAAGCATGCTACACGTAAAGGTACAAAATTTAAAACAAAGCAAATTAAGCTTCAATAGCTTACAGTTTACCACATTTCCAGCGTGAACCCATGAGTAAACAACAGTTCAGATAAACCCAGTAGAACAACTGGTCGGTGACGTAACCTTAGTTTGAACTCAGCAGTCCAAGTGGGCAATACTAGAACACACCAAGATTTCCATCAGTTTCAGTACAAATAGACACGTGAATTAAAACACATCGCTCAGATGCAAGTTTAACCACAATCGTCGTAGCCATAGCCAAATCAGGTGAAGGCAGTCTTTTAAAATACTATCTCAAGTTGGTCCTCAGCACAGGTAATAAACGAGCAGCAGAAAGCAACTAAAATGCTGGGACCCAGAGTCCGGGACGGTAATACTTTTGCTCCCAGCAGATCGGCTTCGTTCTCCGCAAGTATGATCTTAAGGGACAAAAGGAAGGCCCCCAAAATCTGTTCTTCCCGTCGGCCAGGACAGAACCAAAGTAAAGCACGACAACCAGAATGCGGCTAGGCCCGACAGCTAGCGGAGCTATCACCGGCGTACAACTGACCGAAAAGCTCACACTTTCCTGGCAACTGTCTAACAAGGCTCGGTGCACTCGCCCCACTACTGCTTCGCCACCTCGGCTTCGCTCGCCTTCAGCAGCGGAGCACCACCTGACCACACCGCGAGACACCGAACCAAAGATAGGCAATCTTCGGTGGATCGACTCGAGATAAGCCGCCGCGGCTTACATATATGAAATAAAAAAGGGTTATAAAACCAATATAATGGAACAATCAAAATTATTGCAAATCATTAGGTGACACGTACGCTGGAACATCATGTAACCCATGGGCATAAATGTTACAAGTTGGTACGATCATCAACAGAGTGATACAAACTTGCTGGTAGCCATAAAGAATGAAAATTTGTATTCTTTTAAGGCGAGCAGCAAGATTGTATCAGTCTTCTAATGTTCGTTATCACTAAAAATTATAACTTTTGTATCCACGTGCAACATGATATTCCGGGATGCGTATCTTCGAACAATTTATTATAATTTTCATTGTCCGATTGTCTTGGATTTAGAGCCCATTTTTATTTCATTTAATGATCGTTATCACTACAAAATGTAACTTTTGTATCCATGTCCAAAATGATATTCCGGTATACGTATCTTTCAACAATATATAATAATTTTCATTGTCAGATTATCTTGGATTTAGAGCCCATTTTTATTTCATTTACGATTATGTGTTTTCATTTTATTTTCGGCCATCTGATGATGGCAATGTCCGAAACTCGGAATATTGTACTAATAAAGTCAGGTCGCTTCCAGTCAACGCCATTTTCCTCAGCACCCTGTTCAGCATTGTGCAGACTACACATATGCTTCAAAATGGTCGCATACACCCTTTGGGACTTTATATAACAACAATGTTACAAAATGGCTCTGAGCACTATGCGACTTAACTTATGAGGTCATCAGTCGCCTAGAACTTAGACCTACTTAAACCTAACTAACCTAAGGACATCACACACATCCAAGCCCGAGGCAGGATTAGAACCTGCGACCGTAGCGGTCGCTCGGCTCCAGATTGTAGCGCCTAGAACCGCACGGCCACTCCGGCCGGCAACAATGTTACATTTACGTTTGTACATCACTCTTGGAAGTGTTTAGTATCACTATGGGACCATAATGCAAAAAGAAAAGTGTTTCTGAAAAAGAAAAATTTGATAGCGTTTAATACAAATTTAAGCGCTAGCAAGCCTTTTCTCAAGGTGTCTGTCTGAAGTATAGTCTCGTACAGAAGTGAAATGTGGGCAGTATGCAGTTCGACAAGAAGTGAATATAAGCCCCTAAAATGTGCTGCTTCAGGAGAATACTGAACAATAGATGAGTAGATCGAGTAACTAATGAGGAGGAAATGAATCGAACTAAGGACAAAAGAAATTTATACATAACGCGACTGAAATAAGGGATCGGTTGACGGGACACATCCTGAGACATCAAAGGTAGGCAATGTGGTAATGGAGGTGAGCTTGGCGAGTAAAGATTATAGAGGGAGACGTAAACATGAATACAGTAAACAAGTTAAAATAGATGTACGTTACGGCAGTTACACAGAGATGAAGAGGCTCTCATAAGATAGATTAGCTTGGAGAGACGCATCAATGCAGTCTTCTCATTAAGACTACAACAGTACCTATTTTCTGCGTGAAATGTATTTGCGTTTGCGAACGTGAACAACCATCAGCTGCATAAGGGAGTGACGACAGTTCAAAGTTGTGCTGCACCGGGACTCGAACCCGAATTTGCCGCTATACGCGAGCGTTCGCCTTAACCGCTTTGACAGCCCGTGCACGACGCACAGCCAGATCAAAACTTCACATATTGTCGTTCCTGCGTCACAGTCTGTACTCATACTTACATCATGTAATTCCCTTGCAGGGGACGACATTGTAATTGAAAGTCATTGAAAGTCATAGCCTGGTATCGGCGGGTAAATACAGTGTTGAAGTGCATGTGTTTTTAAGATGAACAGTGCAAAGTTTCTTCGGACATTTACGCATACGCTGAAGGAACATAGCATTGTTCTTCTTCTTAGCAAAACAGGCACTAGAATATCGTCGCATCTATGTTGGTTTACGATTCATAATTTCGAAAATACATAGTTCACAGTATGTATTTGTGTACTTATTACGAACTCACTGATGATAGCAAACCGTTGTTGAAACTGATTTGGAAAAATCAAGTAGGTCTTTGGTTCAAGACGCGTGCTACAGCGTTTTCTACGAGCACAAACTACACTGAAGAGCCATGGAAACTAGTATACCTGTCTAACATCGTGTAGGACCTCCGGGAGTTGGCAGAAGTGCAGCAAGACGACGTGGCGTGGATTCGACTAATGTCTGAAGTTGCGCTGAAGGGAACTGACATCATGAGTCCCGCAAGGCTGTCCATAAATCAGTAGGAGTACGAGGGGGTGCAGATCTCATCTGAACAGTACGTTGCAAGGCATCCCATACATCAATAATGTTCATGTGTGGGGTGTTTGGTGGCCAGTGGAAATGTGTAAACTCAGAAGAGTATTCCTGGAGCCACTCTGTAACAAGTCTGGACGTGTGGGATGTCGCGTTGTCCTGCTGGAATTGGCCAAGTCCGTCGGAATGCACAATGGATATGAATGGATATAGATGATTAGACAGAATGCTTACATACGTGTCACCTGTCAAGTGTCGTATTTAGGCCTATCAGGGGTACCTCACCTCTCCAACTGCACACGCCCCATACCGTTACAGAGCCTCCACCAGCTTGAACAGTCCCCTGCTGATATATAGGGACCATGGATTCATGAGGTTGTTCCCATATCCGTACACGTCCATCCGCTCGATACAATTTTAAACGATCCTCGTACGACCAGGCACATGTTTCCAGTCATCTACAGTCCAATGTCGATGTTGACGGACTCAGGCCCTGCGTAAACCTTTGTGTGCTGCAGTCATCAAGGGTACACGAGTGGGCCTTCGGTTCCGAAATCCCCTACCGATGATGTTTCGTTGAATATTCGCACGCTGACACTTATTGAAGGCCGAGCATTGAAATCTGCAGCAATTTTGCGGAAGGGTTGCACCTCTGTCACGCTGAACGATTTTTTTCAGTCGTCGTTGGTCGCGTTCTGGCACGGTCTTCTTCCGGCCGCAGCGATGTCGGAGATTTAACATTTTTCCAAATTCCTGATAATCACGGAACACTCGTGAAATTTCCGCACGGGAATATCCCCACTTCATCGCTACCTCGGCGATGCTCCGTCCCGTCGCTCGTACGCCGACTATAACACCGTGTTGAAACTCACTTAAATCTCGATAACCCGTGATTGATTGTAGCAGCAGTAATTGAGTAATTGATCTAACAACTGCGCCAGACACTTTTTGTCTTACATAGGCGTTGTCGAACGCAGCGCCGTATTCTGCCTATTTGCATACCTCTATATTTGAATAGGCATGCCTATACCAGTTTCTTTGGCGCCTCAGTGTAATTAAAGAAGAAAAGGTATACATAGATTATGGAGTGTGTTGTACGACAGCCTGTGATAAGCGTTGTTACTTAAGTGTGTTTTTACAACTTTCTGTATCGACGAGTATCACTGAATCTCAGCCTCAGTGCCGGTAGAATGAAACGCCGAAGGAGGTGGTAAGTTCTTCTTTCGCCTTAACAGAGCCGTAGCAGGAAAATCAGTTCTCATTCTGCTAAAGCTGCGCATTTGTTTGCCGAACACCGAATTCCGGGCGCTGTTCTTGCGGTGAGCACCTGTTGAGTTGGAAATGTCGGCGGGCGGGGTGGGGGGCGGTGTCTGCTTTCCTTTCGGTAGCGGCGCGGCCCGGCCGCAGATCGGCTAACAGCCAAGTCGGAGCTACGCCTCGCCTCTCCTTGCGTAGCCTCGGTCTGCGCCCCGCAGCCTCCTTTTCCGAGGAAGTTGTGTGGCTCGATTCGGCTGGGCCGGGATCGACGCGGGCAATTTCCTACACCGACAGATAAACGCCGGTCCCGGCTTTGAATATAACAGCTACCGTGTCTGCGGCCAAAAAGGAACTCCGCGAGGACGTTCGCCACAGCGGGAAGTTATACGTTGCTGCTCTTTGCGAAGATATCTGGAGGAAAGAACCCCTAATAGCACCAAATTTAGCATGCCTTTCCGGTACTTGAGTCCCCTCTTCCATCTGAAGCTGTTCCCACACACGAGAGGTTCTCATAAAGTTTTAATTACCCTCTCGAAACCATCAAGCTGTGACCATGAAATGTGGTCACGGTTTTTGTCTTACTCTGCACACTAATTTTTCAGTGCGACACATTTCTTCCAACTACGGATGACTTTGAGGAGTCTTTAGTTGTATAAATGTGCATTTTGACTATTCCTGAAAAGTTCAAAATGGCTCTGAGCAATATGGGACTTAACTTCTGAGGTCATCAGTCCCCTAGAACTTAGAACTACTTAAACCTAACTAACCTAAGGACGTCACAGCATCCATGCCCGAGGCAGGATTCGAACCTGCGACTCTGAAAAGTTCTACCTCGAAAAATCACTTAGTCGTCGTTATAACTGCCACACAAATGTTTTGCTGATATGCTCATGTGACAGTTTTCTCCTTATGAGCATAATGTGTTAGCATCACACCAAGACAGTAGCAATCCACCTGTCATGAAATATGCTATTCAATACCGCTTCAACCGCACGGGAGCTATGTGCCGGAAATCCATCATGTTGGAAGTACATCGCCATTCTGTCATGCAGTGAAACATATTGTAGTAAGATTGGTAGAACATTACGTAGGAAATCAGCATACATTGCACCATTTAGATTGCCATCGATAAAAAGGGGGCCAATTAATCTTCCATTCATAATGCCGCACCATACATTAACCCGCCGAGGTCGCTGATGTTCCACTTTTCGCTGCCATCGTGGATTTTCCGTTGCCCAACAGTACATATTATACCGGTTTACGTTACCGCTGTTGGTGAATGACGCTTCGTCGCTAAATAGAACGCGTGCAAAAACACCTTGCGATGTTCCTGGCACATATCACCATGTCATTTTCTGCCGCTATTTCGTGGTTATTTCCATATCGGCATGGGTACTCCTGAAATTACACTTAAGTGCCTGGCAGAAGCTTCATCGAACCATCTTCTAAATAATTCTCTGTTATTCCAATCTCGAACAGTGCGCGGAAAAAATGAACACCTATATCTTTCTGTGCGAGCTCTGACTTCCATTATTTTATTATGATGATCATTTCTCCCTATTTAGGTCAGCGTCAATTAGATATTTTTGCATTCCGAGAAGAAAACTGGTGTTTGAAATTTCGCGAGAGGATTCTGCCGCAACGAGAAACGTCTTAGTTTTAATGATGTCAACCCCAAATCTTGTATTATTTCAGTGACACTCTAAGGAAGATACTGGAGATGATGTGTGCTTGAAAACTGGTCATCGCCTTCCTCGCTGGGATGGTATGTCGCTGGAAACCTCTCTTCGCACTATTTTGTCTTCAGAAGGCAGTTGTGAATCTCATTAGGTGAAGAGCACCTTCTTTGGCGATACGGGCAGTTTTCGCGGAAGTCCACATTCTGAGCAGCTCGCTTAACTTACTTTTTCTCATACGTAACTTGTGTTGCCAATTTATTGTAAACTGTTGTAGCTCTAACTTATAATTCGCGAACTGCACAGATAAAATGGTCTTGATGTTTTTTTTCTTCATGCGGTCTGCCGGTAAATTTTGGTATTAGCGACATTATTGTTCAATTTTACTGAATACTGAGATAACTTCGTTCTCCGTCAGTTTGTTGTTAATTACATGAAACCTACAGAGCAAATAAACTCCTGTTATAGGCAGATTTAACTTAAGTTTCAAGATCGTTTAACTTCTCCTACAATATTTCCTGCTTAGCTGACCCATTACAAATAAATGTAACTCGTTGTATACATAATTCGTTAACTCCATTTTGTCAGTGTTGTCCTCGTGTACAGCACTCAAGTACAATTTACATATTATATTGTGAAAGCAACGAGCATTGCACTCGTCTGGTATAAGTACGATTTCGTTTTGCTTGTTATTATTGACGCCAATGAACGTTGTCTTCTATTACTGCGATTTCGTTTTGTTAACTAGGAAGAGCTGATTGGACTTCCACTAGAATTATATATATATAAGTTGGTCGTGGGCTGCAGTTAGTTCACAATTTAACCACTAGTCTAGGATCTTTCAACCTTGCCCTATGATGGTTCTGTCTTTGCCTTTCTTAGCGTTGGTGAATCCAGATGTTTCCACTACTTGCTTTGTTTCTTTGTCCCACGTTCACAATGAAGCACTCGTTTGTGGTGATAAGGTGGCCATCTGGATTGGCCTGATAGAACACATCCCACTGTTCCACGGCACTTTGACACGATGTGGGCAGTCACAGAATCTAGAGGGTGGCAACGTTTGACATATTCAAATTGTCGTGAAGGAAATGAATATTAAACTGCCTTGGAAGCGCACGCAAACGAACGATTACACTTTTTATTGATCATCGTTTGTTCTGTACAGCACTCTTGCTCCAAAATTGTTTAATTGTGACTGACGTTCCCTACTTCATGCTGTCCATCAAAACAGTTCTGGTCCTAAAATGCATTTTCCTTGGTTTGTATTTCTCTAAGGTTTTTGTCTTCCGTGAATTTGACGCCGTCACTACTGAGACTACTGACTGGATTATACAGTGTATTGCCATAAGGAATAGGTTACGTCACCAGACAAGGCCTGCCCTTTATTACTGAGATGTTAAGGCATTGGCCGTCTATAGCATGCGGCGCAATTCTTTCTCTTCTACTTGCTTTCATGGGAAAGGAAGACAATAGCGCATTACTCGTTCGCAGAGTCTCTACTACCGCGGAAGCTATCTCTGCTGTCAGTCTTGTTTTTAGGTAGTCCGCTCCTGTTTCTGAAAAGCAATGTGTATTTTCACTGCGATCTATAATTTGTGCATCACCAGCACACTAATCTGCATTTCTGAATTCAGTATTGTTCACTCTGCCGTAGACTTATCCCAGTACTATCAAAAACAGCGATACGTTTCCAAGCTCATGTTATTCATGTGCCTCTGTCAGTTTCTCCATAGAGTTGTATTGTATCATTTGTTTCGATGCTCAGGTCTTCTATACGATATGAACATTAAATTTAATTTTTTGATACAGCTTTATGGTGGTATGACCTCTGGCACGCTATTCTAGATCCTATTACACCTTCTCACGAAATATTTATTTGGTTCTGAAACATTTAGTACATACTTCGTGAAATTCCACAGTTGCATTCAATAATCCTTTCAAACCGCCGGCCTTGTATTTCATTTCTCTCACGGAATTGGAAATCGAACTAGTTAGCCAATACTAGCAAACTAGTAATGAAAAGCTGGCTGAACGAGACTTTGCGTCGATACGAACGTCACAGCAAAATTAAGAGCGCGGAAACAGGTGTAGATGACACTGGAAGTTTGTGCTCTTACAGGGAATATATTACCGATCTGAATTAGTGTTAGACTAGACTGTTGTACTATGACGTGAAACTAATTTTGTATTTTTAAATAATTCATTACATCTACAAGTCTTACGATACATGGTGCGCAGATGAGTCCATTTTACTAATACAGTATGCTATTAAACGATTATTTACTTTAAATCAACTAAAAGCGATATCATATGTACCTGAGTCTTTCTTTAATGATGGCCTAACCAAACATTGTAATTTCTCTTATTTTATCACTTATTCATCACGATAGGTGTCCAACAGTTGTTTCCTTGTGATTGCAGCACGATAGGTGTCCAGCAATTGTTTCCTTGATGGCCAGCTGTACCTTAAATCAAATTATTCCTGGTCGTAGGGTTGGCAGATGGTCCTGTGACTTAGCCTCCACAATTTCCATATTTAACGCCCTCGATTAATTTTTCAGAGGACCGCATCTAAGGCACTATGTATCAATAGCGTCCTAAAATTCTGTATAATGTGAGAAATGGAATGAGTAATGCATGTCGATCACTCTCAGATACCGAAACACTTCAGGATACTCGAAGCGCGCAAACACGCGCTGAACTGTGTGTAGACAAAGGCAGAAAGTTGTTTGAATACCTATTATTGTAGACGGAAACAAAACAATATTTTCTAATAATCTGAAGTAATTTTCAAAAGTGAAAATAAAGTTTGCTCGGAGTTAAATGCGTAAGAAAAAGTTTTTCCTCTCACTACAACAGTAAAAAGCACGTCCATTATCATATGCATCTCCACGGTGTCCCTGACTCCTGACAGGATGAGGAATCATAGGACCTTTATTTAATTCTTTCTTCTTGTATTTTTTATATCCCAAGTAAAAAAAGTCCTTTCTTGTAGAATAACAGTCGATATAAACCATCGTCCGTTTCAGGATGAACGCAATGTGCGAGTCCTGGATAAAATCCCAACATCTGTAAAAGGAAAGAAAGAAATTTAGCGTCGTAGCGACTTACTCGCCACTCTGTTGGGGGGGGGGGGGGGGATATCCTAGTACGCAGACCTGGGACACCCCACCCATCTGCCCAGAAAGTTCGTAAAGTACGATTTGTATCTCGAGTGATGTCGGATGATCTAATGTTGTTGTAGTGGATAGACCAATAAAGCATGCCCGATGTCACAATTCGCGATAGTAGGTAGTGTAATGCGTGTCCTGCAATATACAGGATTGCCGACGTTTCTGTAGGGGAAAAAGACCGTGACTAGGAAGAATAAAGCGTCCGTCGCGATCGCGGAGTCGTCGGTGCGTTGCCGGTGTGCCATGATGCGTTACGTCAGCCACCAAGCGTCGTTCGCTTCACCGCGCCGCAGGCAGTGTTTGTCAGTGTTCAGCACTCCACATTTAAGGCAGAGTGGGGGGTTGACCATGCGAATGTCGTACAACCGTTGGCGTGTGACTGTCTTGAGGTTGCTAAATGTTTACCAGACGATCTCGCCGCCATGGTGAGAAGAAGCGTATGGAAAACTCGTTGAATATTTAAATGTGACAACATTGCTGCCTGGATGAAGCCTTACGTTTTGGTGGTGGAGTACTCGTGGAAAGTATTCGTAACCGAACATAAATGAAAGCAACAAAGAATCGCGGGATATGGAGAAAGGAAGGCAACATAGTGCCCACGACCACAGTGGTTCAAATGACAGGAGAAGAAGAACGTCAAGGATCGCCGGTGTGATGGCAGGCTGCCGTTGTTCCTAGGTCCGTATCATCGCTTGTAAGTATAGAGAGAGAGCGTTGTTCGTCACATTCGTGACATTTGGCTAACTCGTTCGATTTCCAATTCCGTGAGAGAAATGAAATACAAGGCCCGCGGTTTGGAAATGTTAAACTCCCGAGTTTGACATAAAACAGCAACCCCTGTTTGATATAGTATCCAAAGGCCGCCATTAACCTGTCAGCAGTACCATTTGGCATCGGCATTACCTGTACCTGGTGTGGCAGTCGTAAGGCAAGATGAACAGCAGTATATTTCACCCTTCGGAACATATGTGTAATCGGATGTGCTGGAGCAGACGCCGGTACCTCGCTGCCATTCACTGCCACTGTCGTGATCTGACTTTTCAGGCGTCCAACCGCTGTTCGATGTGCATCATCTTGATTTTGTTCATGCTGATCCTGCTACCTGCCGCCGCACCGTGTGTAGTAAGAAGGGCAACCACCTGACGTACTTCGTTCACCGATCAGACGAGCATCATGAAGTCATCTACATATGCGCGACACAAGAAGGAACTGGCAGGGAGCCGGGGGCCTGCAAGAGTCCGTCGGAGAGTCTGCACCGACAGAGGACTAACTGAGCTGTAAACAAGACTCGTGCCCCCCTACTTTCCACTGACTCTCACCACCGAAGCAGCACTGATGGGGCGGGGGGAGGGCACGCAAGGACGGTAATAAATTTCTAGGGTATTGTCGTGTGTCGCATGGTCGAGTCAAGGAAATCGTGGTTGTCCTGACAAATCACAGTCAAAATCCATTAATATGAACGGCGCTCGCACCAAACATGCTTCCTAATACTTCACATTAGGTTTCGGATTAACTTAAATGAAAACACATGGAAAGTGTTTGTTGTTTTATATTATAGACGTTATTACTTAACAACAACATTATCATCACAATTTAAAAACTTATTAAAAGAATCAGAATTCTCGCCAAAACTTGAACACGCTCAATTCATTAAAAACCAGCTTTAACAACTATACCATCTAGACAGGGCATGAAATTCGGAAATACACAGCTCCAAAAACAAGAAAAGTCGCACCAACTGGGCTTGGGTACAAACAGGTTCAAGAAACTATTTTGTCAGCCAAATGGGCTAGGGTACAAGCAGGTTCAACAAACAATTTTATCAGCCAAATAGCTTACAATAACCGCCATTAAACGTGCTAACAATTTGCAAGCTTAGGTAACCGTTACACAATTGGACAACATCCACGCAAATACAGGAATGATCACAAGACACGCCGCTGATTGTAGCTGTTGCAAGGCCGCTTAGCAATGTATAACCCTTAATTGTTTTAAAAAAATACCTTAAACAGACATACAGGGAACGTATAAAATTTAAATGTAAATGCTCACCTGTATATTCCAACTAAACATTAACAACAACTTTCAATAAATATACAGTTGCCCAAAATTCAAAGTAAGCTGAGAGCTACAGCAGACAGCTATCACAACCAACAAGGAAGGAGAGGCCAAATTTCACAACTAGTGTAGTAGGTAATGACTGTGGATCAAGGTCAGGTCTTAAAGCTAACGCACTGAGAAGTAGCAATAAGAATGCAGGATTTAAACTAATAGTTACAAATATATAAAGAGGAAAATCCTCAGGCTTGGCAAACACGCCTTAACCTCCTGACCTCTTAAAATTCTCCAAATAAATCAAACTAATAGTTCCGGCTCAAACGGCGACACGCCACCATGGCAGTATCAAGCGATCAACTTAACTTGAGCCACCACGACGCGACTGCTAGGGGTGGCAGACTGCCGGTCAACCCAGACGCCGTGTGACGAGGAAAGTGCCGCCACGTCGAGAAGCAAGCAATCCTCTGCAGCCAGGCCCAGGGACCAGGAACGCGTCGTTTGCCGCCAAAGCTACCCAACCAACACACCCCAAAAGGGAACATAAATCTCAGCGGATAAAGCTTCAAGCAAGAATGGCCAAGGAGTAATAAAATTTGAACTAAAGGCAAAAGCAGGTACCGATACACGTTAAATTTGACACTCCTTAAAATTACTATTATTCAAAAGCGAAAATATCAGCGCCTGCTGATGCAGTTACTCAAGAATACACATGTACCAAGATTGCCTTGCTTCCCACACAGATCATGTTACAGCTGATTTTCTACACAGGACTTATAACAGAGAATACTCTTGCACTTGCATGTCATATGGCCTGGAACACAAACTGCAATTAGTAACACTAACCGATAGTTACGGGCTCAGTCGCTCTTAGACGCTTTGATATAATAGGTCCAATTTCAAAAATGGTTCAAATGGCTCTGAGCACTATGGGACTCAACTGCTGTGGTCATAAGTCCCCTAGAACTTAGAACTACTTAAACCTAACTAACCTAAGGACAGCACACAACACCCAGCCATCACGAGGCAGAGAAAATCCCTGACCCCGCCGGGAATCGAACCCGGGAACCCGGGCGTGGGAAGCGAGAACGTTACCGCACGACCACGAGATGCGGGCGGTCCAATTTCATATACAACAGACATGAACTTACAATGTCAAGTAATAGATGCGTTAATGTAACAGATCCAGTTCCATATAACACAGACCTGGTCTTACAACATCAAGTACTGAAAATAAGGAAACAACACTTAACTCCACTCACGTGTGAAATTTCCGTGACTTGCAGGATTCCAGCCAGGATGTTATTGCCTCCAATGCACAAAGCGATCGTCGAGGTACCGTAAACTTTAAGCTTGCAGAGTAAGCCGGGAACTTGCCGACCAGTTTGCACGCAACGTCCGCAGGTCTTCGTACCGCTTGCCGCTACCAATCCTTAAGCGAGCCGGCCAGGCTTGCCCCAAACTGATTTAGACTTACGCATCTTCTCTAGAGCGGCGCCGGCCGCGGTGGCCGTGCGGTTCTGGCGCTGCAGTCCGGAACCGGGGGACTGCTACGGTCGCAGGTTCGAATCCTGCCTCGGGCATGGGTGTGTGTGATGTCCTTAGGTTGGTTAGGTTTCAGTAGTTCTAAGTTCTAGGGGACTTATGACCTAAGATGTTGAGTCCCATAGTGCTCAGAGCCATTTGAACCCATCTAGAGCGGCGCCGGACAGCCGGAGCAACTTGCCAGCCAACGCACTCTCCAGGCCTCGCCAAACCAACAACACACACACTTCGACCTAAGACCTTAGCTCGCGACAAACGATCAAATCGATATTGGCAACCTATGTAGTTAGTGGCGCCAGCGGAATACCATACCGCCAAGATTAGAGCCACCATTGCTCACTTCCATTGGGCCAATGATATCACGGTGTTCACCTGGGAAAGAGTGGATGTTGCTCCTAACCCCTAGGTAAGCCTGGCCTGGGGGCAGTGTTTTGTACATTAGAGTATTCAGCCTTGGCGCCAACACTCCTGCAAAGATTTTGTAGTCATTATTGAGGATGGTGAGTGGTCGAAATTCATGGGCGCTGATGCTCCCTGCCAATTTCGGTATATACATTACCGCCATGAATTGCGACGGTACGTCCCCGTCAGGGGGCAGTAAATCATTATACCTCAATACCCACTGGGATATCAGTAGATCCGCACTTTCACGATAAAATTCAAGTGTCATCCCATCTTAAGTGACGTCCTCACGTCATCTTCCGTTAGGGACTCCAGTAACACCGCTGCATCCGAACCATCTACCCCCATGTTCATCTTTCAGGATATATCATTTACCATCCGATCGTCCGTTGGCGTTCCGACGAAAAGGAGGCGGTACTGATCTATAAACCCAGCAGCAATGTCCTGTTGTGATTTCGAGGGCCGATCATCTGCATTACGGAGCACTGTGATTGCGTGCATGTCCCCTGGACACATGATGCACGGAAATACGTTCTCCATCGACGTAGTCCAAGCACCTAGCACGGATGGAAATTTCTCTCAACCGACATCTCGTTATCGATAAAATGCACGGCTAATGTGGCGGACTTCCCCTCGACGCTCGGAAGTGGAGTTCTGAAGGAGAGAACATGAGTGTGTCTCGGAGCCATCCGGTTTTTCCCTTCGCTTCGCAACAGTCGTTCTGCATATTGTAGCCCCCATGAAAGAACTGTACGGGCTGTTATGCCGTGGTCGGTTGATGAATTCTGTGTCGATTCCCAACGTTTCGTCTCCGACTGCGGGAGACATCTTCAAGGGGGTCCGTAGCTCGATGGAAGGTCCAACACACCCACTGGCTCGCTACTGACTGCCGCAAAATTCCGTGTCCGCGCGCTCCCACGCCGCGGCGTGACGTCACGTGTTTTGAAAACGTCAGTGCAATTGGCCGCTGTCCGTCGCCGTCGATCGCCGCTGCCATCACCCAGTACTGGACGGGTGGTACACATCTTCTTTAGCACCGGCATCCATATACCGTTTAATTTCACGCCCTCCTCCTTTCGGTTGAAATTATTTGGGTGTTTAGCGATTTCGATTGCCTCCCTGTAGAGCCTTTCGTAATATCCGCTTGTGGCCGCTAGTACTTGCGTCTCCTCGAAACGAATATTGTGGTTCCCTGGCTGGAAAGCATGCTCCGCAACAGCTGATCGTTCCGTTTCTCCTCTTCTACAATTTCCCTTGTGCTCTTCCAAACGTTTAGAAACAGTTATTTTAGTGGTACCCACATAAACATCACCACAGCTGCATGGCATCCTATACACTCCAGCTTTTTCCAATGGTTTGCGAGCGTCCTTGGCAGGCTTAAGGTATTCCTGTATCTTCCTGGTGGGCTTGTAAATTACGGTAATATTCCGCTTCGTCAAGAAGATCCTCCCTATTCTTTCCGTTACATTTTTAACAAACGGCAGGAAAACCTTAGATTTTGCAGTAGCCTGTACGTCAGTATGATTTCTGCGTGGCTGCCTCAACGCACGTTTTATTTCGGCGGACGAATATCTGTTCTTCATTAGTGCATTGTGGAGATGTTCCAGCTCAGCGTCGAGCAACTCAGGTTCACAAATATTTCTAGCTCTGTCCGCTATCGTCTTGATAACACCCCGCTTCTGTTGTGGGTGGTGGTTCGAATCCCGGTGCAAATAACGGTCCGTGTGCGTGGGTTTGCTGTATACTGAGTGGCGCAAACTACCATTTTCGTTTCTAAAAACAAGCACATCGAGGAAATGTAATTTGCCGTCTACCTCCTCCTCCATTGTAAACTGAATTCTCGTGTTTATGCTGCTCAGATGTTTGTGGAACCGGCTTAGTTCCTCCCTACCATGTCTCCACAGCACAAACGTGTCATCCACGTATCGGAACCATACATTTGGTTTTTTGCTGGCAGTACCTAAGGCCTGTTCTTCGAATTTCTCCATAAACAAGTTTGCAATTACGGGACTTAGGGGGCTTCCCATAGCCACGCCATCCGTTTGCTCATAAAACTGTTCATTCCACTGGAAATATGTGGTCGTCAAACAACACTTAAACAGTTCTGAAATGTCGGCAGGAAAAATTCGATCCAGCTGTTCCAATACATCATTAAGTGGAACCATTGTAAACAGCGATACCACATCAAAGCTGACCAATATGTCCTCCGGCTGGACCACTATGCCATTCAATCTGCTGATGAAATGTGTCGAAATCTTTATATAAGAGTCCGAACGGCCCACATGTGGTTTTAACAGAGTAGTCAAAAACTTGGCTAACGAGTAGGTAGGCGAACCAATGGCACTTGCTCGACGCTGAGATGGAACATCTCCACAATGCACTAATGAAGAACAGATATTCGTCCGCCGAAATAAAACGTGCGTTGAGGCACCCACGCAGAAATAATACTAACGTACAGGTTGCTGCAAAATCTAAGGTTTTCCTGCCGTTTGTTAAAAATGTAACGGAAAGAATAGGGAGGATCTTGACGAAGCGGAATATTACCGTAATTTACAAGCCCACCAGGAAGATACAGGAATACCTTAAGCCTGCCAAGGACGCTCGCAAACCATTGGAAAAAGCTGGAGTGTATAGGATGCCATGCAGCTGTGGTGATGTTTATGTGGGTACCACTAAAATAACTGTTTCTAAACGTTTGGAAGAGCACAAGGGAAATTGTAGAAGAGGAGAAACGGAACGATCAGCTGTTGCGGAGCATGCTTTCCAGCCAGGGAACCACAATATTCGTTTCGAGGAGACGCAAGTACTAGCGGCCACAAGCGGATATTACGAAAGGCTCTACAGGGAGGCAATCGAAATCGCTAAACACCCAAATAATTTCAACCGAAAGGAGGAGGGCGTGAAATTAAACGGTATATGGATGCCGGTGCTAAAGAAGATGTGTACCACCTGTCCAGTACTGGGTGATGGCAGCGGCGATCGACGGCGACGGACAGCGGCCAATTGCACTGACGTTTTCAAAACACGTGACGTCACGCCGCGGCGTGGGAGCGCGCGGACACGGAATTTTGCGGCAGTCAGTAGCGAGCCAGTGGGTGTGTTGGACCTTCCATCGAGCTACGGACCCCCTTGAAGATGTCTCCCGCAGTCGGAGACGAAACGTTGGGAATCGACACAGAATTCATCAACCGACCACGGCATAACAGCCCGAATAATTATAATGGACATGATATTTCTGGCCGTGAAAGTCTACATTTTAGTAAAATACGAGAAGCCTTCATGCCGCCCATGGATCTTTTACCATGTGTTCATTAGTGTCATGTCACGACAGATCGAGCGCAGTGCCTCGCAGGAGGTAAAATTTGGATTTTGATCCTTCGAGACGCGAATACAATTAAAATCCCCCCTTACCAAGATGTGATCTTAGTAGAATTGTGCACGCGCCCTCCGAAGGTCAGATTCTGAAGGTACACATATATTGACGATACGAATGCCGTTCATGGTCATCGCCAAACCCCGGGCCGAAGGGACATGATAGAGGTCACGCACCTGGATATCTTCCCAGACCAGGATTTCTGTGGCACGTCCTACGTCTGTAGTCGACGTTAGATAAGTTTTGTAACCAAGCAGGTCTAGAAGGGCGCCTGTGGTGTAGATCATGCCACGGAAAAGTAGCAACTTTAAAAGCGATCGTATGCTATTAATGTTCGTTGTCCCCACCTTATATGCTCGGTTCGTGTCATGCCACTGTAATCTCCAAATTGGGGCTGCCAACTCCGTTACCTCTCAGACTTGCTCTGGCCTTTCACATTGGTCATCAAGCCCAAAAACGCCCGCTTCTGCGTTTCGATGCAATTGCGAGGACGCTATTACTGACGCCCCCATCGATGGCACCGTATCAATCGTTGCCAATGAAGAGGGAACATCTGAAAGGCAGGACATACGGTTACCTCCGAAGGAATCCTTTCGACGTCCTCTAAAGGCACACTAATGATGTTAAATATCTTTTCGATGCACATGTATCACGTCAGATGTCTCTTCGACTCGATGATCCTTCCTGTCCCTTATGCTACGTGAGGATGTGTCACCCGAAATATGGTAGCACTTCTTGCGACGCTTCGGTGAGCGTTGTTTTGGCGCCATGCCCTCTATTGACGTAGGCAATGCCTTCCCTTGTTCACGGGCGCTGGTTGATCCATTGCGCCGCAGCCTTTTCGACCTTCTCTTCCATGCTGCATGCTGCTTTTGAGGCTGCATCAGGTCCCTCCCTCATCTTCCGTGAATGGGGTGTAGGAGCGTCCTCCCTATCCTCTCCCTGCTCCCCTAACTCTGTCCGCTCTTGCATGACAGTGTCCGCGTCATGCTCCGAACTTGGCAACACCTCCCGGCGGGCATCCGACACGTATGTCATCGACAGCTGCATGGAAAATTCGCGCTGCGACGCTGGTCCACGTGGCAGTTGCATGATTCGAAGTTGTACGCTTTCCGACGGGACATGTCCCTCTCCACCACAGCCAGAACAAGCCTGTCGTAAGTCACAACTCGATGTCCCCAAGTATATAAGTATGAAGGGATAAGTTTTTTAATGACTATCCGCACCTGTCGGACCCCGTTTAGCACGGGATGGATCCCAAAACTCGACCAGCGTTCAGGTGTATGACTGAGCACTGACCCCCATCGTCGCAGCGATTCTGGTACCTGAAACGGCAGATTAGATCAAGAGTACGACACTTCGTAATGATGTGGAAAATGTCAGGTTAATAAAAGGTGCCTATACAAGATATAACATTACACAAAATATTACATGACACTTAATATTTTTAACTTTTTTTTTGGGGGGGGGGGCGGTTGGGGAAATTACCCACTTACTATATCCAAACATTCATCTAATGAGTAGAAGGAGTTGCCATTAAGAAATTCTTTTAACCCCTTTTAAATGCTATATGGCTATCAGACTTTTGATGCTATTAGGTAAGTGACCAAGGACTTTTGTGGCAGCATACTTTACCCCCTTCTGAGGCAAAGTTAGATTTAACCTTGAGCAGTGAAGATCATCCTTTCTCCTAGCCGGCCAGAGTGGCCGAGCGGTTCTAGGCGCTACAATCCGGTACCGCTCGACCGCTACGATGGCAGGTTCGAATCCTGCCTCGGGCATGGATGTGTGTGATGGCCTTAGGTTAGCTAGGTTTAAGTAGTTCTACGTTCTAGGGGACTGATGACCTCAGAAGTTAAGTCCCGTAGTGCTCAGACCCATTTGAACCATTTGAACCTTTCTCCTAGAGTTTGTAGCCAGGAGAAAGGATGATCTTCACTACTCAAGGTTAAATCTAACTTTGGCTCAGAAGGGGGTAAATTATGCAGTTCAGAGATTGGAATGACCCTCACTCCGAAGCCTGAAAGAACCACTGTTACACCGCTTATATAGGCATCAGAGTGTCAAAATTTAAATACGCTTTGAGCAGCGACGACGGTTCTTTCGCATGAAGCTTCATCTCATTTTGACGTACATTTCGCCTCTTACAAAGGACATGTGTATCCCAAAGAGATCAGGAACAGGTAAACGAACTTCACCTCTCAAAAAACGTTCTGTTTTAAAAACCTTGAGTCTGGCAGATGCGATATCAAACATAAACTGGATCGTAGCCTTTCTGAAATTATGTGCCATGGAGATCTATTAAGACAGCAAAACTCGAGAGTAACAGCGGCGTAAACACTTCCTCTTCTACGCGCGTGTCAGGGGCAAAAGGTCCGAAACGCGCCATGCGTAACGCAGACTGTAGACCACGTATGCCGTTGTTACAATTGTCTTTCTAGATGGAAGTTTTTGATGATATGTCAGAAAAGACGCGAAATGCAAAACTTTTAAAAGAATAGATTTTCAGTTTTGAGAACTTTACGCAATGCTATTAATTTTTCCGATTTGAAATTTTTAAACCGAGTGCGTTTGGTTCATTTTCCAGCAGCGTTTAGGAAATTAATTCTTCACACCTTTATACATCCTTCTGGGTTTGTCTAACACGAATTTTAACATAACAGAAACCAACTGACTTGCACGTTGTTTGCGCCATGTGATCTTCTTAGCGTGTATAAAACGCTGGTACATCACATTGTCTTGACGCAAACATTTCTTTACCGAAACACTTCTCGTTATGCGTTTCGGCCACTTCAGTCTTCAGACGACCTGAGTGTCAATCGATGCTGATTACGTTCTCACATTAATGATTACTAGCGTAAACACGAACCCATGTGAAATACTCGAGATGAGCGAGGAAGCACATAGCGGAACTCAACAATGGGAAAGAGAGAGGGTAAGGGAGTAATGTGCGTCAGACGAGGCGTAGAATAGATGAAGGATGTAAGCAATAGCAGCATAGAAACACTACTTATAAGTGTATTGCGGAAGTTAGGTGGACGTGAAGGAAGCAGTGTCACTCGCATTTTTTGGTCTTTCTCAGGCAGCAGTAGAAAGCAGAGAACCCTTCCCATGCAGAATTAAAAGTAAGTATGAACGTGTCTGTTCTTTGCGGTTATTTCACTTCTCATCATTTCTTACTCAAACTGTCTCCTATGTATCTTTAAGGTTTTGTCAGTTTTACTGTAACTGTAATTTTTGACACTGTATGGGGTCACTTGCTTTCACTAACATTAGATAACTTTGCTATCGAACGTGTTGCGGCCGTTTCAATGAAGATAGTACCATTACGAAGCATTTGAATAGATTTCAAGAAACGTGCTGTAAATTTCTGTCCATTCTGTACTTTTTTGGTCGTAAAATCGGGATGGCTTTTCAGTGGTATGTTTAACTCTCTTCAAGGTGTATCTAAAAGAGCATCTTAGCTGCTATACAATATGTTTTAGTTTACACTGCCGGTTACGTTCATTGAATACATTCAGTTGGCAGATGTCTACGATCTAGCGGTGTGCTTTGGTACATAGAGCATGTTTTCCAAAGCAATCCATCATGTTCTAGACATCCTTCATCAGAGAATATTCAGTGAACGAGATAGTGGAAGTTAAATCAGTTCTTAACAGCCGGTAAGGTGACGTTTTAAACACAATTCAGGAATTCCGCGGTAGGGTACTGTTACTGAACCGTTGTGCTATCGCCAGCACGCGACACGTCTCCTGTAAAACAATCTTTGCCGTGAAGAGGGCGTGGCACGTTTGCCGTGAGTGGCGTTGAGGCCGTTTTCCGAGGAGAGGCGGTCAGTGAAGCAGAGTGGACAGCGCAGGTCTGCAGAGCAAAGGGCCGCCTGTTTCTTCACCGTCCAAGTTGGTCTGGCTAAGCATCTCCAAGACAAGAGGTACGTGCACGGGAAAAGAAGTGGACAAATAAATTCCTTTGACCGACCAGGTCTGGAGAGGAGCGATGGGTCATTGTCATCAACAATCCCCCTCGCCGCTCCAATTTTGCACTGTTTTTCGCCGCACAACGGCTTTGGATGATCGGCGAGCTACTTTTAGTTCGTTGATTCGGTACCGAGACCACGTGGTATTCGTAAAGACCGATTTCCTCTCCGCCGTGAGAACGGTAATTGTGACTGGTTCGCTTACTGCGTGTGTTTGCGCCCTTGTGCTTCTATAACGGATGCGTTTCAGACTCCTGTTATTGTTGTTCTCCGTTCCTGTGCCTGGTCAGGCGATATGAGGAGTGTGTCACTCGTATCAAAACATAATTGCTTCCCTTTTCGTAATAGTCGTAGAGTTATGATTTGATTGTGGTTTTCAAGTTGTCGGTGTTTCGTAAATTTCTTTTATGTTCATATCATTAAACGTGACGTCCAAAACATTTCTCTCACCTCGTACCGTGGGTACTAAAACTCAAAGTCGCTTCCTTTAGTTATTTGGAGACCGCAAACTTATGCTTCTCACTTGGGCAAATCTTGTAGCATGTATTTTGGCAGGTTATACTTCCAAGCCTAGCTTGCGTTTACGTAGCTGATGTTCATCAGCCAACCTTTCGCATCTTTCTTCCACCTACGTTTACCGTCCGGCGCAACAGTTAAGTATTTACCGTTTCCGTCCCGTGACTTTGAACATCTTCACAATCAGATGTAAGGGTTGGTAGTTACCTTGGACAGTTAATTTATTATATTTTAGCGAATTTTCGAAAATGTTTCGTATATGCTGCCAGTGTGTAATATGAAGACATAAGTTTTACTCGTTTTACTTAGGAATTATTTTTCTCTTCATCAGAATGTTTGTGACTTGAGTCGTGTTTCCATTGGTTGCTTAGAAAAAGAGTGTCGTGAGCAGCGTATCGGGTCTACACTAAGTAATTTTGGAGGACTTTCGTCCGGACCACATTGCCCGACGTGCGATGGTTTCATTTTAAACAGGTTTAAGTGTTTTGGTTTTCTTTTAATAAGCTCCTTTTTAGATAAACTGAAAGTATTTGTTGTTTCAGTAAGACATATTTTAAAGATTTTTGTGTCCTACCTATTTCAAGACAGTTTTCTTAGAACGTTTGAAGAGATTGTTACGGAACTTCAGTTGGTGAAATATTATCTTGCTTCTCTTACTGAAATTTGTCGTAAATATTTCAACAACAGTAACCAGTGCCACATGTTTTTGATAGCATTTGTTTTAAATTTAAACTTTCATACTTCACATTCCGATTAATGAATTTTGAAGAGTTGGGAGCAAGTATTTGAATGAACACAAACCTTTTCTTATTTTATCTCAGTGAAATATTTGATAACATTGTTGATCGATATTTGTAGTTGTTAGTAAACAATCTTATCTAATTGAACACTTTTGTCTTACTATGTCGTCCTGTTGGTGAAATTGGTAGCGTTATTTTTGAGAGAAGTGTTAATAAAAATCTTGACACGAATGATGTTCAACCCTTATTTTGCCCGGTCCCTCCACTCCTAGGCGATGTTACGCTAGTAGTGCGTACCAATTACTTTGAGTTCTGTCAACGACATTCCAAGAGGATTATTAGATACTCTTTGGTTTGTATCGTTTGTAGTCTCAGGCAAGTCACCAAAACCATTGGCAGTCGTTTCTTTTCAATTCACGAGTGCTCGTAGAGCCTCACGAGGCGCCAGCGAACTGCAAGTCGACGCAGGGAGAGCCACATATTTTAGGAAGCGTAAAAGCCTCATCCACAAGCGGGTTTGTCCGCTGCAAGAACTTAACCATTGATCTATAAGCTACCCCTGTCTGCCAGTTTTGTTCATTTTCCTCCACACTTACCCTTTAGAGAATTAGGTTTCCCGTCGTATCGTCTTTTTCACCGGTATGCTCAATTAACAATATGTCCCAATTTTCGATCAGCGCTGGTTAACCAGTCCCGGCAGTCTTCATGCAGTGTCCCAAACCTGTCCCAACTGGACGGTGGCTAGGATGCAACGCGGGAAATCTCTCACTGTTCTCACGCTTTCTTATGTCGAGCCACTTCCACCATTTGCTGTTTCTTCCCTAGTTGATTTAGTTGTGCAAATCAGTGATTATTGACATCTTCGTTTGTGTGGCCATATTGTACGTAGTGCTTTACATTTCTTGAGGATATTTACTTTCTGTAGTTGCAACTACAAAAAATGCGTGTTTGTTTTGCACCAGACTTGTTACGTCCTATTGACGGAGAGCATCATCAGTGGTCTGTAATTAAGTTATTTACATTTTGGTTTGCCTTAAGATCGAGAAACAGTTCGTTAACAATGTGTTCGTTTTTACCTACGGTGATTTCCCCTTGATTTCTCACCTACAAGGGAAACTGCAGTCTGCTAGCACATCGTTGACGTTTTTCTTCTTTAGATACTGACAGTTGTAGTCTAATTTTTAGGTGCTCTGCAGAACTATACATTTTTTTATGTTTTACACAGCACAGTTCTTCGCACACCACTATTTTCTGTTTGTTTTTGTGCTTCTACTTATGTATTGTGGTTTGTAGTTTGTAGTGTTGCCAACGTAACGTTAGCAGTATTTTATCTATGATCTATACCCCTGTTTCAGTTCATTGTATACGTGTAATTGTCTTTAATTATGTTGCTGTGTATTTATATATTGTGTAAGAGTAGTGAAGAAATAATGGGTTTTTTAGGGGGGGAGGGGGGCAAGGGTGGAGAGAGAAGCCATGATGACAGAAGTGTATAGTACTGTGATGGAGTGGGAGTTGGAGAAGAAGGTGAGCAGGAAGTGAAATGAAACTGTGAGAGTGGGAGATAGGGAGAGGGTGAAGAATGGAAAAGGATCTTTTCTTTTTCAAGTAATTACATCACTTATTTTATATAGTCTGGTTTCCGATATTTATTTGGTCATTGAGGATATATTTATTTGGTTAATGCTTTTAGTGTGTGGAAATTTTCTTGGCTAGGGGAAGGTGTCTATACTGATTCTTATGATGTTCATTTCTATTTCAATATTGCTTGGTTTATGGTGTTCCTTTGTAGATGATCTGCAAATCTTGAACGGTTGTTTTGCATTTAAATGCTCTAATGTGATTTTATACTGTATCTTATGTCTAATGTCCTATCAGTTTTGGGATGTGCTTTTGTACTGAGTTGTTTGTTATTGTAAGCAATGTTTATGCCTTGTTTTTTTGAATATGTTACATGTTTTATGTGTGAATTTGTTTTTGTAGATCACGGTGTGCCATTTTTTGTAGAAGTGCAGGTTGTGTGGGTTGCTGTGGTTTGGCTAGTATCTTTCAACATTTGTGTCTTTATTTTTCACCTAGTTTGTCTACCATTGTTTCCTTGTCTATTTTTAATAGTATTTCTTTCATAATGGCTAGCTCTTTTTGGTAACCAAAAGTGTGTATGGGGATCCTTTTCAGTCTGTTTAACATATCTGATTGCAACCCGTTTGTGATGTTGCAGGTGTTTTGAGGTTGCATTTAAGATAATTTCACTAGTTGAAGGTTTTCTGTACGTGTTAAATGTATGTTTGTTATTGTTTTTTCTTATTAATTTGTCTAGAAAGTTGAGTGAATTTTCTTGTTCTTCTGTTGTGAGCTTTGTTCTTCTGTACAGTATTTATGTCTTTGTGCAGTTGTTGTTTTCTATTTTTAGGTATATCTACCATGCATGTTATGTCATCCACGTACCTGCACCAGTAGATGTTGTTGTAGTTTTCCTTGTTAATATGTCTTCAAATATTAATTTTTCTATATGATTGATGAAAATGTTGGCTAATGTTCCTAAAATAGGTGAACCTATGGATAAACATTCTTCTGGTATGTAGTATTCTTGAATGAATTAAAAGTAATTTTGTGTTATGAACTGTAATAAATTTAATGTTTCATCTCCGTGTTCATGAGGTAGCTTGTTGTGTGTTCTTCGGTTTTCTTTAATTATGTGTATAGTTTCAGGATACAACTGCACATACTTTCTGAATGAAAGGAGAGCTGTGTTGCTGTGCCAGGGATTTTAATGTATCTTATGTTCTACTAGTTGAGAGGTATTTCTTATTATTCTGTCATTTTCTAGTTTATAGTAGTGAGAGAGATGTGACGGCATTTGTTTTGCTAGTAGGTATGTAAGAACTGATCTGAAATTCTCTATTGGGCGGATTGGATAATTTATTTTATGGCCCGTTGCTTCACATCTCACATTTGGCGCATCAGGCTTTTTTGGTACAACTCTCTGTTTCTGTCTGTAAATGCAAGCTCTATGCTTTTGAGTGTATTTTCAACACGTCTGAAATCTGTTAGTTGGGTTTCATTTTAACTTTTTTATGTTCTTACTCATGAATTCTTCCGTTCTTTCTATGTATTCTTCTGTTTCTTCTATGTATTCTTTAGATTTTGAAGTTTTGTTTCACTTCATTATTTTTGAATTTAATGTTTTGTGTTTCTAAGTTTTTTTCAAAAAAAATCTCTTCTTTTATTAACTGCCTAGTTAGCCTTTTGTTGACATTACTGTTGTAATTTTTTTCTTTTATAGTGAGAATATATTCAGATTCAGTAATGAGATCTTCTATGTGTTGTTCATTTGCTGGTGAGTCAACGTTGTTCAAATGGCTCTGAGCACTATGCGACCGAGCGAGGTGGCGCAGTGGTTAGCACACTGGACTCGCATTCGGGAGGACGACGGTTCAATCCCGCGTCCGGCCATCCTGATTTGGGTTTCCCGTGATTTCCCTAAATCGCTCCAGGCAAATGCCGGGATGGTTCCTCTGAAAGGGCACGGCCGACTTCCTTCCCCGTCCTTCCCCAAACCGATGAGACCGATGACCTCGCAGTTTGGTCTCTTCCCCCCAAAACAACCCCCCAACCCACTATGCGACTTAACTCCTGAGGTCATCAGTCGCCTAGAACTTAGAACTAATTAAACCTAACTAACCTAAGGACATCACACACATCCATGCCCGAGGCAGGATTCGAACCTGCGACCGTAGCGGTCGCTCGGCTCCAGACTGTAGCGCCTAGAACCGCACGGCCACTCCGGCCGGCGTCAACGTTGTGTTCTGGGTCTTTTTCTAACAGACGTTGTTCGTTTTTATTCAGTGTCATATCTGTAAGATTGACCATCCTCGGATTGGAATGGTGTGTGTGAATGTATTTTTTGTTATGGGAGTTTGTGTGACGCAATTTGAGATTTTTAATTTTCTTATTACGCTTTAGTCACGTTTTGTTTATAGCTCTACATGTGCTGCATTCGACTTTTTCCAAATGGAAGCGGAAATAGCAGGATTATTTAATTCTTGTGCCAGCTGAAGGTGAATTTCGTATAATTCGTGCTTTATTGTCTATTCCTTTGTACGTCGTGGCTTAATTTCGTATTTCAGCTAGGCATTTTAGTGACCTGCCTGGCAACTTTTGCTACTTTCGAACTGTTTTTGATCTTTACATTTACGCACTTTTGCTATAAGGTCATTGTGTTTACAATCGATATTAAATCTGATGGTGTCAACTATTTTACATGGATCAGAATGAATCTTCTTAAACTGATAATACAGGTCAACTGGTGATTATTCCTTCAGGTGACTCTCTGCAATCACGCTTGTCTGTAACGGAAATGCCTGTAAGCCTTCGCACAAATGTCTCAGGCGGTTGGGAGTCGGTGGCATCCCTCTGCTTTGTATCTTTAAACGGGACAACCGTTTCAGAGCTAAGGAAACCAATTACAACGTTCCGATCAGTTTTCTGTGGCTTCCTAAAATGAACAGTATGTCTATGTGCGGCTTATTTAAAATCGAATGGTTCTGAGCGCTATGGGACTTAACATTTGAGGTCATAAGTCCCCTAGAACTTAGAACTACTTAAATCTAACTAACCTAAGGGCATCACATACATCCATGCCCGAGGCAGGTTCAAATGGCTCTGAGCACTATGGGACTTAACATCTATGGTCATCAGTCCCCTAGAACTTAGAACTACTTAAACCTAACTAACCTAAGGACAGCACACAACACCCAGTCATCACGAGGCAGAGAAAATCCCTACCCGCCGAGAATCGAACCCGGGAACCCGGGCGTGGGAAGCGAGAACGCTCCCGCACGACCACGAGCTGCGGACCCCGAGGCAGGATTCGAGCCTGCTACCGTAGCGGTCACGCGGTTCCAGACTGAAGCGCCTAGAACCGCCCGGCCACAACGCCGCTGTGTGGCTTAGTAGCGGCCTCTTTAGTCCAGAGCGTTTAGCAGAGAAATATTGAATCTAAATGACAGCGCTCATTTAATGTAGAAACACTGTGGTGCGCATTCTGAGATAAGGGAAATAAAGGGAGGATGGAAGGAAGGATAATCAGTGTTTCACGTCCAACTAAAATAAATGCCGTGTGACTAGGGCCTCCCGTCGGGTAGACCGTTCGCCGGGTGCAACTCTTTCGATTTGACGCCACTCCGGCGACTTGCGCGTCAATGTGGATGAAATGATGATGATTAGGACAACACAACACTCAGTCCCTGACCGGATAAAATCTCCGACCCCGCCGGGAATCGAACCTGGAACTTTAGGATTGACGTTCTATCGCGCTGACCACTCAGCTACCGGGGGCAGACCACGTCCTGTTGACGTCGAGGTTATTAAAGACGGAGCACAGTCTCGGAATATTTCAAAAATGGAAAAGGAATCTCCCTTGCCCTTTCAAAGGAACAATCATGCTATTTACATGGAGCGAGTTCGGAAAATCAAGGAAAATTTAAATGTGGATGGACGGAGGAGTATTTGAAATGTCGCCCTCCAAAATGCGAGTCCAACGAGCCAACAGGAATAAAAATAAAAGCTTCTCAACCTTGTGTTCTGTTTAATCATCCACGTCACGGCTACAGAACACCTTAACCTTCAATGTATAGTCCGCAGCGTATGGTGTAGTGACCTGTCGCCCCAGTCTCTGAGGGCCCTTACATGGTTGGTATCGTTGTGGTTTTCCCTTCATTATATGAAGTGGTCGTTCGCTGCAGCATGGATCCCTTTACCTTGAGGACTTTTTTCTTTTTTGTTAAAACTATCTGTGATTGTCTGTGATTTCACAGAACCATTGTTATCCTCCATAACGAGAACCTGTATATTGGCGAATTTTATGACGTAATCAGTGTCACATAGTTCTTGCTCCTTCACAGCTGATGTCTCCACCTTTCTCAGCCTGTAATGACCCTGGTATTGATGGATTTTCCGCTCATTCCAACACAGACTTTTCTCCATGTACACGGTATGCGAAATACTGACGACATTTTAAGTGGGTATTTCTTGTCCTTTTTCGATCTGAGATTCTATTCGGTCTTCTTGGGCAATTTTTAAACGGTCTATATGCCGTGTTTGTGCAGTAAACGATAGATTCTGTCCGTCACCCTGAAAATTTCTGACAGGGATAGTTTCACTTCACCAGGTGTGAGATATCCTGACACGTCTTATGTACTTGATGTAATATCCGATGCTCCCCAGAACATTGTCGGTGTCGCACCTCGCGTTAGCGATGCTGCGGCTCACAAATTCGTACTGCACGCGTTAAGAGAGTATTAATCACTCCTCCTTTCAGACTCGAGTGATTATTTGACAGTCCATGTAGTTATCGATCCAGCACATCGGTAACCGATACACGTTGTAGCAAAGGTATTCACCATTCCTCGTAACTAGCACATCTAGAAACGGTATCTGTCGCCCCTTTTCTATCCCTGTAATAAATTTAGTGTTGGCATAGAGACAGTTAAATTGTCTGACGAAGTCACCGATTTGTCTCACCACGAGTCTACACGACGAAGGTATTGTCGGTGTACCTTAGGTTTACAAGGTGCCGAGTCGAGTGCCTGTGATTCGATATACCGTGTGAAGAAACTGGCAACCACCGGAGGAGGTGGACAAATTATAGCGAAGCGTTCCGTTCAACATTAAACAGCACATGCCGTGAATCAATTTATCGGTCTGCTTTCTGCATCTTCCGAACATTTTCTTCTGTTGCAAGCCAAGAACTGAGGCCCAACAATTAAACGTTTCCTATCAGCTCAGTCGCTGCGTGTATCGAGACGACTGATAAAGAGCGACAGCATTAATCACAGGAGCATGCGAAATGAACTCGATCGTAGATCGAGCGACAGAAGAATAAATCGAAAAATTCAAGAGATGCTGAGGGAAATAGATCACGAAAGGAGTAAATGAGTATTGTTACTTTGACAGGAAAATAAATGTTAATGATCGAAGGACATAATATGAAATGTAGACTATACATTCTACCTGATCAATAGTATCCAGTTACCTATAAATTACACTACTGGCCATTAAAATTGCTACACCAAGAAGAAATGCAGATGGTAAAAGGGTATTCATTGGACAAATATATTATACTAGAACTGACATGTGATTACGTTTTCACATCCACCTCTGGCCATAATAACGGCCTTGATACGCCTGGGCATTGAATGAAACACAGCTTGGATGGGGTGTATAGGTACAGCTGCCCATGCAGCTTCAACACGATAGCACAGTTCATCAAGAGTATTGACAGGCGTGTTGTGACGAGCCAGTTGCTCGGCCACCATTGATCCAGACGTTTTCCATTGGAGAGATCTGGAGAATGTGCTGGCCACGGCAGCAGTCGAACATTTTCTGTATTCAGAAGGGCCCGCACAGGACCTGCAACATGCGGTTGTGCATTATCCTGCTGAAATATCGGGTTTCACAGGGACCGAATGAAGGATAGAAACACCGGTCGTAACACATCGGAAATGTAACGTCCACTGTTCAAAGTGCCGTCAATGCGAACAAGAGGTGACCGAGACGTGTAACCAATGGCACCGCATACCATCACGCCGGGTGATACGCCAGTATGGTGATGACGAATACACGCTTCCAATGTGCGTTCACCACGATGTCGCCAAACGCGGATGCGTCCATCATCATGCTGTAGACAGAAACTGGATTCATCCGTAAAAATGACGTTTTGCCATTCGTGCACCCAGGTTCTGCAGGCGCTCCTGTCTGTGATGCAGCGTCAAGGGTAACCGCAGCCATGGTCTCCGAGCTGATAGTCCATGCTGCTGCAAACGTCGTCGAACTGTTGGTGCAGATGATTGTTGTCTTGCAAACGTCCCTATCTGCAGACTCAGGGATCGAGACGTGGCTGCACAATCCGTTACAGCCGTGCGGATAAGATGCCTGTCATCTCGCCTGCTAGTGAGAAAAGGCCGTTGGGATCTAGCACGGCGTTCGGTATTACTCTCCTGAACCCAGCGATTCCATATTCTGCTAACAGTCATTGAATCTCGACCAACGCGAGCAGCAATGTCGCGATACGATAAACCGCAATCGCGATAGGCTACGATCCAACCTTTATTAATGTCGGAAACGTGATGGTACACATTTCTCGTCCTTACACGAGGCATCACAACAACGTTTCACCAGGCAACGCCGGTCAACTGCTGTTTGTGTATGAGAAATCTGTTGGAAACTTTCCTCATGTCAGCACGTTGTAGGTGTCACCACCAGGGCCAACATTGTGTGAATGCTCTGAAAAGCTGATCATTTGCATATCACAGCATCTTCTTCCTGTCGGTTAAAGTTCGCGCCTGTAGCACTTCATCTTCGTGGTGTAGCAGTTTTAATGGCCAGTAGTGTATTAATATGGGGTGGTTCCACCATTCGCCTGTGTGATAGCTTAGTCCAAATCACTCCTTCACATTCATCCAGTGTCCTATGGTATGAATCTTCGCACCGCCTAAGGCGTCGCTTACCATTTTCTATTGTAATGTGTGACTTGTGAACAGCTCCTCGACCATTGTCCCCCATTCTTTTCTACTCCCTATACACGCTGTCCTTACTACACTACCGAGAAGCACTCCGTCTTCAGGCCACGGGTGGCCTTCTGGGACCATCCTCAGAGGAGGATGCGGATAGGAGGGGCGTGGGGTCAGCATATCACTCTCCCGGTCGTTATGATGGTATTCTTGACCGAAGCCGCTACTATTCGGTCGAGTAGCTCCTCAATTGGCATTACGAGGCTGAGTGCACCATAGCACATTGTAATTCATGATTCCCCTCGCTGACAGCACGCGAGCTTTTACAGCCACGCACCGCAATACTTAACAGTCCCTGTCCATCAGTGCATGAAGTCTGCCTGCTCTTGGATTAGGTGTGGCTGTTCCGTCGCCTTTCCACTTCAGTCATTTCACCAAAAGTTGACCTCTGCATCTTTAAGAGGGTTGAAATGTTCCGGATGATATCCGATGACTATTCCACGTTCGAAGTCGCAGAGATCTCTTGATCGGACACTCTCTGCTATTAGTGCTTCTCTATTGACAACACACTGCTTCTCTCCTTTTTTTTTAATGTTACGATCGCTTCTTGTGAAACCTAGTGGTCAGTTCTACATTACGTACAAGATCCGGTTACTTATGACCAGATATTGCCTACAGGGTGATCGGAAATTCCCGTTACAGACTTCCAGGACTTGTAGAGGGGAGTCAGTAGATAATATTCTGAATTGGAACTCGTGTACGAAACGCGCCGGTTCCGTACTGCAACTATTTGAAAACATGTTGGTAACGCAACCACTTTTACAAACAACTGATTAGGCGTCATCCAGTTCATCACTTGTTTTGCAATTCCGCTCATTGATAGTCAAAGAAATTTCTCGTGTAATCGTTGAAGGGTTCTTTTCAATCTGATGCAGTACGACCTCTTCCTATGCGGATGTGCGGCGTCTCGTTGGAGCACCATCTTCACGCCTGCTGACGCTGAAGGCACCCTTTCGCAAAGTCTATGGCGGCGAAAAGGATATGCCATGGAGTCAGACGTTTTGGAGGGCGGTCTTGATAAAGGCGACTATGAGCTCTTCCATTACCGTGAGCTTTGCCTTTCAGAAGGATCATATCGGTGTAATCTGCTAAGGTGCACTCAAACATGTTGCTGTAATATTCTGACGTGTGAATGAGGCTCGGACCGGGTCAGAGAGGTATGACAGACGTCAAATGGCATCAGCTGATCTGACGTACCAACCAACAAGCCCCCTCCCCCCTTCTGTAACTACTGTGTTGTACACCTGCCTAGAAAACATGTTTTAAAACTGTTGTGTGCTACACAGTACGTCTCCGGTCTTGGGTTACCATTCAAAATATTATGTACTCACTCTCCTCTACGAATCCCAGAAGTTTGTAACAGGAATTTTCGAGCGCCCTATATAAAAAAAAGAGTTTCGAAAGACGGTAATTTGACAACATTGAGTATAAACTCAGAGGTTTTCTATAGGTATTTGTCTAGTGTGTCTTGTTTTCTGTAGGTATTTTCTAGAGTGTGCAGAAGTGAATCGTGGACAGGAAACGGTTTAGACATGAAGGGAAAGAAGTTTATGAAATGTGGCGATACAGAAGAATACTGAAGGCTATAGTATATCCTCGGTCATCCTCCACTATTTTTAGCCCCACCGCTCTTTCCATAAAAGTCTATTGATCGACGAGGGCTGTGAAAATAATGAATGTTTTATTTGCAACGGTTAGCTGCACACTTCTCTACACAGTCGTTGCTCCGACTTAGACATTTCTCGTAGCGTTGAATCAACTTTCCAATTATCTCGTCATAGAAGGAAGCCATAATGCTCTCCGCCAATTCTCTACACTGTCTGCAGCTATTGTCCGTGCCAAAATATTGTCTTCATGGGAAACGAATCATGTGAGCTGAGATGAAACTCAGGGAGAGCGAATTATGGGCTGTATTGTGGTTGATCGAACGCTTCCCATCGAAAATGCTGCAGGAGCATCTTCATTGCTCCTGCAGAGTGCGCTCCAGGTTTGTCAGGAAGAAAGAAACGCATGACAGTTATGTTTTGCAGGTTGCATCGCATCAGGTGAAATCTCTCACCAGGCCCCCGTTCTTGGCGGGACACGCTATTTTCTAGGCATCTTTCCATGCTCACTATGCGTTCAGAACTGAAAGACCGACTTGCCGCATTCGATGTGTCCAACACATAGTGCAAAGCATCATCGGATTATCGCCGTGGTTTATATTTCGCTCTATGGCGGACCTTACTTTTCCCGTATATTCAACAACCTAACAGAATGGATTGTTGATGGGTTACATGCTAAGAGATTAAGAAAATGCCATATTTTTATGGAAAACGTTGTGGGGCTAAAAATAGTGGGGGATAACCTAGTATATACTAAAGCAAGCCGCGCTGTCTAGGGAGCCTTGGCAAGGTTCGCGCAGCTTCCCCAGTCAGAGGCTCGAATCCTCCCTTGGGCATGTGTGTGTGTGTGTCTTGTCCTTAGTGCTATGTCTGCGTAAGCAGAAGAAACTAACGATCAAAGTCCGAAAACAATTTATTGGACTGCTCAATTAACCAAAACAAATTCTCCAAGTATAACACCAGCACACAATGGAGATCCGTCTTCGAATCACAACTACAGACAAGAATAATATAGAAAACGACAGAAATAATTTCCTACTAGTCTCCGCCAGAGACTTCTCCGTTATCCCAAGCCTAATCCAGAGATCAGCGAGAAAATCCAAGACGGGCTGCCGGGGCAGCAGCTATCCACGTCTGCTGGCTGTCGATGAACTGCCGATGTGCGGCCGAGCGCCAGCCTTTATAGCGCTTCGGCGGATGAGTACCTCGGAACTATTTTCCATCACGTGGTTTGACGTGATTTGCAGTGACCTCTTCCTTATGTTTATGTTGGCCGGTGGTGGCCGCTGGTGACTTTGCAGTGGTGTTGTTGTTGTTGCTGTTGTGGCCGTTCATCAATATTGCCTGTCGGTTGTGTAGTGCTTCGGTGTGCCTGCCAGTGGGCAACGCGCGGCTGCAGGCTGTCAGTTTGGTTGCTGATACTCTAGGTGCCGTGATGTCTGGTGGAGAAGGCCACAGCACTTAGCGAAAGTCAGATTAAGTAGTGTGACTAGGGACCGATGACCTCAGCAGTTTCGCCCCATAGGAACTTAGCGCCACCGCCACTAAAGCAAGCAGGTCAAATGAATGTAAGCTGGAGTAGTGCAGCAGAGATGAAGAGGTTTGCACAACATAGAATGGCGTGGAGAACTGCATTAAACCAGTCTGATGACCGATACGACAACAACAACAAGAACAACCCAACAACAACATTATCACAAATTATGTGTTCTGTAAATCATGTAAAGATTTGTGGACCGAGTAGCGAAGGTCCCACATAACTAGAGCCATATATCACCACTGGTTTGCGTAATCAGTCACATATAAATCGAAAAGAATAAAGGTTTCTAAATGCTACGTGGAGCGAAACGCAGCACATATGCAGCCCGTTGGTTAGTGAGGCGAATCTCCGGAATCCAATACATGTGTTCGCCTTTCCTCTGATTTTTTCTCCCTTCTACTTTTCGCGGTCTTTTTCCCCCAGGACTCTGCCCTGCGGCGTTTAGCGTCGGGGCCCGCGGCTGGCGGACGGAGGTGGGCGCGCGCGTTCCACGGCCCCAGACTGCTGGCTGGCATTCCTGCCTCCTCCGCCCCCTGCCCCACCCGCTCTGCTTACGTGCCACAGAGCTGCCTCCCTCCCTCCCTTCACCGCCCTTTCGCCCTTTCTACGGTTGGCCGACCCCTCACATGACACAGGATACCAGCTTCCGCCGGAGTTCCGGCCAAGTCACTAGCCTCTCCTGCCCACCTTACTGCTCCCAGAGACTCTTCGTATGACTGGCGTATACGTTTGGAATGCTGCGTCCCCATCTTTTGACCCTTCCTGAACCTGGGAATGGTACTTGTTGTTATCTGTTGCTTAGAGCATAGCCGTAGGAATCCATTTACCGAGTGACACAGCGGACAAGGTCAGATTTCTCGGTGCTCAAATAAGTAGTCATTTATAGCAGCAGAGTCAATCAAAAACCACATGCAACGTTCATACCATTACCTGCTTGATATACAAAGGTGGATTACTTCAGACTATGCAGTCATATCGCCCCTGCATAGTTTAAATGTCTTCAAAGACGTTGGTGCCAGTACGAGGGCTTATATAGTAAACACAAGGAAATGCAATATTAAAGACAATAATTTTAGCTTGGAGTGTACTGAAGATAATTCAGTGACTATCCGAATTCATTGAACGCATTAGTACAGAAACTGGAAGAACTGAGTTATTAAAATTTTTCCAGAGTTATATTGACAAGCACAGTGTGGTTCTAATATACATTCTTCTATAATTTTCCTTTTTTTTGTCTTTTATCAAAATAAAAATGAAACTTAAAAAGTTGTTTTGTTCAATAATTAATCGAAATGATTACAAACTCTGCCTTTACTGAGCGATCAGTCTTATGACTGGTTTCATGTGAAGCACGACGAATTCGTCTCCTCTGCCAACCTCATCTCAGGATTCCTACGTCCTGAATTATTTGCTGGATATATTCCAGTCTCTGTCTTCCTCTGCAGTTTTTACCCTCTACAGCTGGCTCTGATACCACGAAAGTTAGCCCATGATGTCTGTGCTGATATTAAGTCGTCAAGAGTTGCGGCGACCTGAATTCCAGCGCCGACTCGTCGGGTTTGCAGTGACGCGGTCTGCTGGCAGCCGGTCCTTGCCGGGCCACATGGCGACCTCTCTTGGGATCCAGGTGTCCGTCACCCAGGGTCATTGGGTATGCTTACCTTCCTTGCAGCAGAACGCTCGTCGCGCCGCCTTCTTAACATTTTAATCGGTTTCGGTGTCAGTGCCGCTGCCACTAACCTACGTTTTTACAGGTGGTTGATAAAGTCTTCCTGATGGTATTGGAAACTTTTGGGCACTGCTGAAAGACTTGAACGATGTCTTTAGGGGAGCTGGTTATTGTACCGGTGCTTTTTAATGCAAGCGAATTTATTTACCAAACAGACACGCAGTGTGGGCAGCCTTGTGTATAGAACTTCTGTGGCAGTCTTGTTCATGAGTGAAAAAAACTCCCGAACAGGCCATTAAGACCCAACGGTACCGACCGGCCGACAACGCTTAACTTTGGTGATCTGACGGGAACAGGTGTTACCCTACGGCAAGGCCGTTGGCCTTGTTTATGAATGGAGTGTTAAATTTCTCGTGGTTTAAGGTGGCGCATTCTCAAAATCATTTATCTATATACTATTTGGGGCGTTCAACTCATTCAATTATACTTTCAACTGACCTAAGTCATTGGAATCAACTGTTTGAAATCCTCTGTCATTATTAGTAGCATTATCATTTATTGTGTCCAAGATTATATTAACGATTTCCCTCACTAGCGATCTTGGGATTTTAAGAAGTTTACTGTGTTCATAATTGTAGTAAATAGAAACTGTTCAAAGCATGTCATACCCACTTCCTCCTAGCCCTTCCACTCATTAGTTCTCGTACAACGCCTTAACAGGTGATATGCCGTCTTGTCCCTTCTTCTTTTCAGTGTTTTCAAATGTTTCTTTCCTCGCCAATTCTGCGGAGACTCTCCTCATTCCTTACCATATCAGTCCACCTAATTTTCTACATTCTTCTGTAGTATCACACTGCTTCGATTCTCGTCTGTTCCGGTTTTCCCACAGTCCATGTTTCACTACTATATATGCTACGCTCCAAACGCCCATTTTTAGAATTTTATTCCTCAAACTAAGACCTATATTTGATACTAGTAGACTTCTCTTGGCCAGGAATTCCCTTTCTGCCAGAGCTAATCTGCTTTTTACGTCTTCCTCGCCTCGTCCGTCATGGATTATTTTGTTACCTTGATAGCAGAATCCTTAACTACACCAACTTCGTAATCACCGAACCTGGTGCTAAGTTTCTCGCTGTTCTCATTTACACTACTTCTCATTGCTTCCGGCTTTGTTCTATTGACAATCTATATTCTGTATTCATTCGACTGTTCATGCTATTCAACACATCTTGTAATCCTTGTTGACGTTGAAACGTCCCCTTTTAACAATTTTTACATAACTGTGCTTAAACTGACGCACAATATTTTTTAGCGCAACGCAATCTGACTTTCAACACACAATGTTTTGTTAGCGCAACGCAATCTGACTTTCAAAATTCTCTACAAGAGAATGCCCCTGACTAACATTAAACTATACCTTTCACAAATCACTTACCTCACAAAAATCTTCGCTGCTCAAGCTACTGCAATACAGCGAGCGCCACTACTGCCAGCTAAATAAAAGATTCAAACTATGGAAGGCACTAACTACTGATAGGGATAGTTAGCAAATGAAAGATATTAATAGAGAACAAATAATGTATTTACCTTGATATCATGACAAATTACAAAACTCCGCCATCTCTCTCCCCACATCCACCACTGCTGGCGGCTCACCTCCAACTGCGCAATGTTACGCGCTGTTCACAGCCAGCTGCCTAACACTACAATGGTTGAGTATTACAACAATGCAAAGCAGCCACAGACTGCACACGGCACAGCCGGTGATTTTCATACTGAGGCGGCGTTACCAATAAAAAAACCTAAACAGCCTACTTACAACGTTGACTGAGGATAGCAATGTCATCGTCGAACTTCATCATTGATATTCTTTCACCCGGATTTTTTATTCCACCCTTGAACCTGTCTTTCACTTCCATCATTGCTTCTTTGATGTATAGATTGAACAGCAGGAGAGAGAGACTACACCCTTTTTAATGCTTACACTTCGTTCTTGGTCTTCCACTCTTATTGTTCCCTCTAGGTTCTTGTACATATTGTACACTAACCGTCTTTCCTGGTACGTTGCACCTATTTAGTCCGCAGCTCGCGGTCGTGTGGTAGCGTTCTCGCTTCCCGCGTCCGGGTTCGATTCCCGGCGGGGTCAGGGATTTTCTCTGCTTCGTGATGACTGGGTTAGGTAGGTTTAAGTAGTTCTAAGTTCTAGGGGACTGATGACCATAGATGTTAAGCCCCATAGTGCTCAGGGCCATTTTTTTGCACCTATTTTCCTGAGAATTCGGAATATCTTGCACCGTTTGAGGTTGGCGAATGCTTTTTGCAGGTGTACAGATCCTAGGAATGAAACTTGATTTTTTTCCCAATATTCCTCCCGTTATCAAGCGCAACGTCAGAACTTTCTCTTTGGTGCCTTTATCTTTCCTAAAGCCAAACTATTTCTCATTTAACAGATCCTCATTTTTCTTTTCCACTTTTCTCTATCTTATTCTGGTTAACAACTTGAATGCAAGTGGTGTTAAGCTGATCCTGCAATAATTATTGGACTTTCGGCTCTAGCAATCTTGGGAAAATTGGTATAATTCTTGCACTTGTCAGCTCTTAAAATGTTGATAATTTTGTGCATGACGTTTTTCCTAAAGTTAGATGGTATATCGCCAGTCTCGTATAGTACACACAAACGTGAATAGTCGTTTTGTTGCCGCTTCCCCCAATCATTGTAGGAATTCTAGTGGAATGTTATTCATCCCTTGTACTTTACTTGATATTAAGTGCCCCAAAGCTCTTTTAAATTCTGGTTCTAAAAGTGGACCACCATTCTGTTCCCTGCAGAATGCTGTTTGTTCTTCTATCACGTCATCACACAAGACCTCTCCTTCATAGAGGATTTCAATGCACTCTTTCCACCTCTGCGTTTAACAGTGAATTTATCAATTAATATAAAAAGCAATATCAAAATGAACATTTATTTAAATATGGTGACCAGTTTCGAAATTCATGTTGGCCATCTCCAGATCAGCCCACTGTAAAGATATCAAGTGTTAATTTAAAATAGGGGAGTCAGAAAATAATATAGTGTGCGAAATAAGAAAGAAACGGAAAACCAGCAAGAGTTAAAATACCGTAGCATTTACGCGTGTGTTGCAGTCTACGGTGCACGGAAGTTCAGTGAAATGACAGTTGTTTAGTGCTCCTCGGGCATGGATGTGTGTGATGTCCTTAGGTTAGTTAGGTTTAATTAGTTCTAAGTTCTAGGTGATTGATGACCTCATACTTTAAGTCGCATAGTGCTCAGAGCCATTTGAACCATTTTGTTTACTGCTGCGGATGGCTAATATGGTACAGGTTAAATGGTGTGTCGTAGCCAGAGGCTAGTGACTTACGTAAGATGTGTTACAGTGAATGAAAAAAAGTATGGTTCAAATGGTTCAAATGGCTCTGAGCACTATGGGACTCAACTTCTGAGGTCATTAGTCCCCTAGAACTTAGAACTAGTTAAACCTAACTAACCTAAGGACATCACAAACATCCATGCCCGAGGCAGGATTCGAACCTGCGACCGTAGCGGTCTTGCAGTTCCAGACTGCAGCGCCTTTAACCGCACGGCCACTTCGGCCGGCGAAAAAAAGTATGAAAGAAATTGGTAACCAATTTGTATAACATTATACAAAAATTAGCTTACAAATACATCAATTCGATGATAATAACCACGTGAGTTAAAAACATTTCAAATTAAGAGAGCCAGTGTGATAGGGTGCAATCATGGTGATCGGTCGTCGCCTCGCAGCAATGGTTGGTAGCTTCAGTGACGCTGTTTCCGTAGAGACGTCATCAAGATGGCTGATGGTGGTCAAAGATGTACCAAGAGGACGCCTTGTATTGCTTTTTATGATGGCGTGTAGTTATCAGTACGAACCGGCAAGTATGAAGAAGTGAGCAGCGTCACCTGGCGAGAAATAACTGCTTGTCAGACACACGCACGGTATATGTGGTATCAGTAAGCGTGCTGTCCGTGCGTTAGGATGGGGAAGGAGCGTGAGCTGAGTTTCACCGAGGACAGATTGTGGTGGTCCAGAGTCTCGGCAATAGCATTTCGGAAACTGCACGACTTTTCGGGTGTTCGAGGGGTGAAGTGATGAGTGGCTTCAACACTCGGCGAAACCAACGTGAAATCACGTCCAGTTGTCGTCGGATTGGGCGGCGACCCCTCATTACAGATGTCGGACGTCGTAGGCTGGGCAGACAGCACAGGCGGCGAACTGTGGCGGATCCGACATCAGACTTTAATGCTGGGCAGAGTAAAAGTGTGTCTGAACACACTGCATCGAACACTCCCAACAACTGGACTTCACAGCCGACGACCCATGCATGTACCAATGTTAACACCACAGCATCGGCAACTAGGGCACGTGACCATCGGCACTGCACGTTGACGCAGTGGCAGAGCGTTGCATGATCTGGTGAATCCCGAAATCTCCTTCATCAAGCCGACGGGAGGACGCATCTACATCTACATCTACATCTACATCTACATGACTACTCTGCAATTCACATTTAAGTGCTTGGCTGAGGGTTCATCGAACCACAATCATACTATCTCTCTACCATTCCACTCCCGAACAGCGCGCGGGAAAAACGAACACCTAAACCTTTCTGTTCGAGCTCTGATTATTCATATTTTATCTAGATGATCATTCCTACCTATGTAGATTGGGCTCAACAAAATATTTTCGCATTCGGAAGAGGAAGTTGGTGACTGAAATTTCGTAAATAGATCTCGCCGCGACGAAAAACGTCTTTGCTGTAATGACGTCCATCCAAATTCGCGTATCATATCTGCCACACTCTCTCCCCTACTACGTGACAATACAAAACGAGCTGCCCTTTTTTGCTCCATTTCGATGACCTCCGTCAATCCCACCTGGTAAGGATCCCACACCGCGCAGCAATACCCTAACAGAGGACGAACGAGTGTAGTGTAAGCTGTCTCTTTAGTGGACTTGTTGCAACTTCTAAGTGTCCTGCCAATGAAACGCAACCTTTGGCTCGCCTTCCCCACGATATTATCTATGTGGTCTTTCCAACTGAAGTTGTTCGTAATTTTAACACCCAGGTACGTAGTTGAATTGACAGCCTTGATAATTGTACTATTTATCGAGTAACCGAATTCCAACGGATTTCTTTTGGAACTCATGTGGATCACCTCACACTTTTCGTTATTTAGCGTCAACTGCCACCTGCCACACCATACAGCAATCTTTTCTAAATCGCTTTGCAACTGATACTGGTCTTCGGATGACATTACTAGACGGTAAATTACAGCATCATCTGCGAACAACCTAAGAGAACTGCTCAGATTGTCACCCAGGTCATTTATATAGATCAGGAACAGCAGAGGTCCCAGGACGCTTCCCTGGGGAACACCTGATATCACTTCAGTTTTACTCGATGACTTGCCGTCTATTACTACGACCTGCGACCTTCCTGACAGGAAATCACGAATCCAGTCGCACAACTGAGACGATACCCCATAGGCCCGCAGCTTGATTAGAAGTCGCTTGTGAGGAACGGTGTCAAAAGCTTTCCGGAAATATAGAAATACGGAATCAACTTGAGATCCCCTGTCGATAGCGGCCATTACTTCGTGCGAATAAAGAGCTAGCTGCGTTGCACAAGAACGATGTTTTCTGAAACCATGCTGATTACGTATCAAAATATCGTTCCCTTAGAGGTGATTCAATCGTCTTCCAGGGGAACAGATCTATGACACCTGTACTGCGGGACGGAGACGAGCTGGCGGCGGCTCCATTATGCATTCACGTGGGAATCCATCGGTCCAGTGGCACCATGCCGGACAATGAGTATCGTAAACTGGTTGCAGGCCACTTACACCCCTACATGACGATCATGTTTCCCAACGGCAGTGGCATTTTGCCACAAGACAATGCCCCATGTCACAAGGCCAGGAGTGTGATGGAGTGGTTTGGAACACGGTAGCGAGTTCCAGTTGAAGTGATGTCCCTCCCCCCCCCTTCTCCCCCCCGCAACACGCTAGATCTGAACACGATCGAACATATTTCGGTTGTGAGTCAGTTGAAAGTTGATGGTTTGTGTGACACCACAGTTACAGATAGCCTGCGTAAACGAGTTATGTTGGACACTTATGCATCGAATATATAGATCGTGAGAACTCCTTCAGAATCAACTGAGGCCTGAAGATGGCGTACTGAAGCGCTGAAATTGTTAGCTACACAATAAATAAGAATATAAGGTCGGCTGTAGCCGTTTCATTTTCTTATAATAGTGAACGGAGGTGGACACCCAGGCCTCAAGTCAAAAGGATGGACGTACAAAAATATCTGCGATGTGACTGAACGTGGAGTTCATTGCACAACTTCTTGAAATTTACGGGAATTAGGTGACTTGCGTGCGCAGATGAGGTGCCACCTCCCTCCAGCTACCTATCAAGGTCTCATTCCTTCCAGGTGACGTCGCGCCGCCGCTGTTACCCGCGCTGTACCGGCTCTTAGGTAGGTAATCATAACGTTCTGGCTGATCGGTGTATCAGATGTGAATGTGTTGGTGATCGATTTGGACGTAATAAATTCGGCGAAGATATATTAAGGGGGATAGGACGTCAAACGGATCGACTTGGAGCAGGAGAGGCACCACAGGACATTTTAATTTCCACTATCTATACTTAAAAAAAAATTCATAAAACTTTGTCAGCATGACCAGGAAGGTTTCAGAATTCCTTCTCATGGCAGTGGAAGTTCGAAAATGTAATGAAATAAATTTTTTTACATGTGAAATTTCATCATTTTTTTCACTTACTAACGGCAGTATTTGTTGCTATAGGTACACTTTTCATCGTAAGTAAGAGAATCTTCGATGAATTGTGCACAGCATACAAACCACACTTAAAGGTGTATGAAACTCTAGAATTTTTTAAATCTCTTAAAAACTGTGGTAAAAATTGAGGTAATTATCTATAAAATTTGTGTTTTTCCTAAACATGAAGTTTAAAATATAACAGTTCATTCATTTTTTCATAAATTAAATACATTCGAGAGTTTCATACACCTGTGAGCATGGTATGTATGATGTGCAAAATTCATCTCTCTAACTTATGAAGAAAAGTGTACCCATAGCAACAAATGCAGCCATTAGTAAGTGAAAAAATGATGAAATTTCACACATTAAAAAAATTATTTTGTTACTTTTTCGAACTTCCACTGCAATGAGTGTGAATCCTGAATCCTTCCTGGTGATGCTAACAAAGTTTTATGAATTTATTTGTAAAAGTATAGACACTGGGAATTAAAATGTCCTGTGATGCCTCTCCTGCTCCAAGTCGGCCCGTTTGACGTCCTACCCCCATTAAGACAGTTCACTTGCGACATTTGACTGATGCAGCAATCTATAATTTTCAGACCTTCTAGTTGCATGAAGATTAGCCAGGCAACTTTAAATGGCTATTCCTATACCTCCGTGGAAGCTATGAGAAGCTTGAACTGACAATTAAACGATAGAAAGTGTTCTCACACACGGGATAGGGTCGTAAGTGTAGCAATATATCTAAAAGATAATATTGCAAAGATTTCGACTGATTACTTTGCACTTAAGAATTCTGATATCTAATGAAGCTTGACAAAGTGTTAACGCTTGTTGAATCACTTTAATAGTAATTTAGTGGTTAGAAGAAAATCAGTGAAGGGTATTACACGACTGTGAATGCAGAGCATTCCGCCGAGTGAACCGAATATAACAGGTAAGGAAATTCAGCGTTGTTGAAAAGCTTATATTATCTAATTGTCGTTTTTGGTAGATTTGCAAGTTAGTTAAAATTAATAACAGAGTGATATTTGAACTCACATTAATCCGATCATCAAGAAGAGTGTTATCTCTGACTGCAGGTATAGCTGACATCAACTCTGACATTTAAACTGTACTGTCGCTGTGTAGTTAACGGTATCATTTGAACTGAGTTCTTTAAAAGCTTACGAGCTCAAAAAAAGACGTGCCGTAAAATACTGTTATCACAAGGTGCATGAAAGGTAACATCGACGTCACAGATTATCGTTTTGTTGAAATATCGATGTACGAAGTCTTTGGTTGTTTAACAATATCGCAAACTTTTGCCGCGAACGTTATTCAGCATTCTTCGTCCAGATCTTCAATGCATCTACTCATTGTTAGCGTAAAAGGTCTGCTGTAGAAGAAACGTATATGAACAGAAGAAGATTTGACTTATATGAATATTATTGCGAGTTCTTCTGGTTCGAGTTGTACTACGATTTGAACCTGCGGCGTGGCGACACACGGTCACAACAGGAGCCTTACGAGAAAGTCCTTCTCCATTAATTAACTCGTAGCAGGCAGCATATAGTCGACGTCAGGAGAGGAAGGATAGCACAGTGTTCGTAAAAAAACCAGAAGGTAAATCATTATTGGGATGACATTACACGGCGCGCGGGATAAGCCTCGCGGTCTCAGGCTCTGCAGTCATTGACAGGATTAGACAGAGTGGGAAGGGTTGAGCAATTGATGAAATTTAGTTTGCAGACAGTTTGCATTTATTTATTCCAAAACTGGCAAAACAGTAGGTGCAAAATTTATAACGCTTTGCGTGCAACATATCCTACACATTTTGAATTACCTTGACGATACAACGGCAGAATTTACCAGCAATGGTCTCACAAAGTACATGATTATGGTCACACATTCCTTCTCTTGGAAAATAATGGAAAGGTAAATGAACGATTCACTCAACTAAAGTGTACACCCCAACTCAATTACGTGAACAACGTAGGAAGTGGACCGACATCAACTCGAAATTGGTGAGCTAATCTCTGGAAAGTTATCATGTGCAAGCATTTTAATTAAATGTCTGATTCATTAGCAGTAGAGTGAAACCTCTACTTAAACAACAAGTACTGAATTTACTTTCAGCAGTAAACAATACAGTAGTTATTAACTATGTAGCAACTTAGTGAGTACACTGCTAAATCTAGGCAGTGGAAAATGTATTACTGCTGGTTTTACCACTAAAATTGGGGCAAGATTTTATATGAAAGATCACTTTAATGCAGAAGAAATAGCACAAAATTACGGAAAGATAGTAGCTGGGTGGAAAGATTGAACAAACTCGGGTCATTTTCAAAAATTACAAAGCTTCCTGGGTAAATGAATCAGTGATTGTAGTTCTATCTCAATGGATATGGATCGGCACTACAATTCTGTACATAGGATTGGAGAAGCGGACCTTAGCTTTCGTGTAATAAAGAAAAAACGACACGTGGTCATACACCAAGCACAAAGCACACTATAAAACTATTGAAATCCACACAGGAAATCTCTCTGACACAGCTCGTAGTCTCTCAGTTAAGTTAGCATCGGCATTAACATCAAACTGAGAACAGTAGACACTATATAATGTAAGAGAGGCCACCCACGTGCTGTGTAGTTGAACACAACAAAAAAAAGAAAACTACACAAATAAACTAATATTCCCCACAAAACTACTGATCTGCATTTTGAATTTACTTTACTTTTAATGAAATGTAGTAACAACAAAACATAATCCCAGACAAAAGAGGCTCAAGTAAGGCAAAAGGCGCATACATGTGCTCAGTCACAGTCATGAAAGAAACAATGAACATTGAATAAAATTACCGTACAAAATTACTCTAGTTGTGACTACTGGTTTTAACTGAGTTTATAACACGATCGGAAAGACATTAGATTATAGTTTAACCACACTTTTAGCAGGCATGCAACAAATACGCCCAAGCACGTCATACAAAGGAAAGGGGTAAAATTGTTCATCTAACGTACCAGAAGTATACTGTTACGGCAACAGAAAAAAATTTCATAAATGAACAACAAATAAATGCTTCTAGCAAATGAAATAACGGTGTTAACTGAAGGTCCTCACTCCACGTCCACTCACGGGTAAGTCCGCACTTTCTATCACTTATTCCAGCAAAATCGTGATAATTAATCTGAAATTAAAACTTTCACTGACAGAATTAGGCTTAAAACCCACATGATTCGCGTTCTCCATTCTAATGGGTTTTATTTGTTACCCAGATATGAAGAGGTGCACCCGGCTGCGTTCGCACATCCCTCCAGGTCCCGGCCGGCCGAAGTGGCCGTGCGGTTAAAGGCGCTTCAGTCTGGAACCGCGTGACCGCTACGGTCGCAGGTTCGAATCCTGCCTCGGGCATGGATGTTTGTGATGTCCTTAGGTTAGTTAGGTTTAACTAGTTCTAAGTTCTAGGGGACTAATGACCTCAGCAGTTGAGTCCCATAGTGCTCAGAGCCATTTGAACCACTCCAGGTCCCGATAGACAAGGGCATAGAGTGCTCCCCAACAACCAATCTCCCGTTCAAACTTCGGTGTTGAGGGTACGACGACCACCCCTGCGTCTAACCTGACGACTCTTACTCTGCCAGTTAAGTTACCGTAGGTGCTTCCTTCCCTTCGCTGAACTTGCCAATCAGGTTAAGTTGGTATTGCCTCTACACTACTTTAGACAAAGTGTCTATCCCGCTAAATTCAACCTATACTCACTGTTATACAATTTATCATATAACGATGGAGAAGGAGAAAAGAAGATAAGAGAATGTGACATGTAAAAGCGGTCTAAGGCGCTCCAGTCATGGGCTGTGCGGCTGGTCCCGGCGGAGGTTCGAGTCCTCCCTCGGGCATGGGTGTGTGGTGTTTGTCCTTAGGATAATTTAGGTTAAGTAGTGTGTAAGCTTAAGGACTGATGACCTTAGCAGTTAAGTCCCATAAGGTTTCACGTACGTTTGAACATTTTTACATGTAAAACAAAATAAATTAGTGTCCACCTTTTCCTTCACCAGGCGAAGTACATCAACGAAAAGTACGAAATGATTATTGATATCACAGTTATCGATATCAAAACTGTTGTTACTTGAAAGTAATCAAATGATACTAAACAAAAGTAACGATTCTAGGACTAAAAATATTAAGTTCACTGATTGTCGTATTCAGTTGTGAAAACCACGTTTGGATGTACGTTATTCAAAGGAGTGCTCACGGCAGTCATATAATAATAATTTGTCACCTACAAAGCGTTTAAAGTACATCGCTTTATTAAGTTTTTGTGTGTTGTCTCTACAAAATAAGTTTTGTACATGACTGACAAAATACCAGCTATACTGCCAGCAAGGATATTTCCCATGGCTAGGACATCATTCTATATGCAAGTCGAGTCACCAAATGAAAAGCTATTCAAATTTAAAGTTCTTTCCGGGAGTTAAATAAGTCCAGCAATTTCCTCACAGTTCATAATTTCTTGCCTTAAAAATGTTATTTTTAATAGTACTAATAGTGTCTGCTATTGGGATATTAGTGTACGTGTTTTTAATATATAACGAGACAAATCTGACACCAGACAGAGTAGTTACGCTGTAAATAATCGTTCCCAATTTATAACTTATTTTAGTGAAACATGTTAGCAATTGCTGTTAGCAGCATTATGTCAGCATGGCATGACCCTGTCCCGTGTTATGTTTGTGGACAACCTTTGTATTTCCACTTCCTCTACCAGCACTGCAGATAGCAATGCTGTCTACAACTGACAATTAGGGGGCTAGAGGAATGAGTAGATAGAAAAGGACGTAGACTTTCCACTGACATGTCTGCATTTGTTCATTTTAACTGTTCGCACTCTACTTCTAATGTGCCTGAATTAAGATTCGGGGACACCATTGTAAACTCTAAAGAATCGGTGAGGTTTCTGATGGAAACTTTACTTTGGATACCACACCTGAATGATTTGAAAACAAGCTGTCTCAGAGCACTAATCGTTTCGAAGTGCGTTAGTAACAGGACTTAGGGAGCTGACACAACTCGCCTGGTCCAGTTTTATCGATCCATTGTGTGATCCCTGCTTCAATGCAGATATATGGAGTACGGATCGGCCATAGATTCATGTACAAAGTGTTGAGTGGCATCAGACAAACTGGCTACTGGGGCGTCTGGGATCAGTCACATTGCCATCCGCTGTGCCGGCGCTGGTGGGCTGCCACTTCACACAAGGCGGCAGCTCCTCACGCTGCGACTACTGTACAAAATGCATTCCTTTCCATCCCTACCTGCATACCACTCCGCTACTCTCCTGCTTTACGAATGGATCTTTAACATCAGTCGGTGAGAAACGAGGCAAAGAATTCCCTTTAAGAAATGGATGAGGCAGGTATTTGAGTTTTACGTCATGGTTGGAGTACAAATCCACACTAGTTTGTTAAGAGGCCAGAATAATTTTAAAATTTACGATACCAAGAAAGAAAGCTCTCCAAATGCAGTTTTTAAATCATTTTTGTAATATTTTTTGAAAGAATTGCAATTTCATTAATCCTTGGGTTCCTAGTAAGTAAATTAAACTTGGCAATCTTTCAATTTCTCATGAAATTGTCTCAAATTAGCTTAATTTATTAATGACCTGTGTAATCAAAGGGAATACAGTCTTCTTCCTGTAGAAAAAAGACATTATTTTTTATATGTCAGTTATTTTACTTGATGTATTTTGCAATCCAACAGGTGAAACGCATGACACCGGTCTTTCTGACGCCTTAGCAAATGACTCGTAACACCGGCAGTTAATTTGTCATTGAAATGAGTGACACATTAAAGTAGCAAGTTACTGATAACATCTACATGGGTACTCCTCAAATCAGATCTAAGTCCCTGGCAGAGGGTTCATCGAACCACCTTCAGAATTTTCTATTATTCGAATCTCGTATAGCACGTGGAAAAAACAAACGCATATATCTTTCCGTGCGAGCTCTGATTTTCCTTATTTTATTGCGGTATTCGTTTCTCCCTATGTAGGACGGCATCAACAAAATATTTTCACACTCAGAGGAGAAAGCTGGTGGCTGAAATTTCATGAGAAGATTCCGCCGCAAAGAAAAAAGCCTTTGTTTTAATTATGACCACCACAAATCCTGTATCATTTCAGGGACGCCCTTTCCCCTATTTCACGACGACACAAAACGTGCTGCCCTTGTTTGAACTTCTTCGATGTACTCCGTCACTCTTATCTCGTATAGATCCCACACTGCGCCGCAGTATTCTAAAAGAGGACGGACAAGCGTTGTGAAGACAGTCTCTTTAGTAGATCTGTTACATTTTCTAAGTGTCCTGCCAATAAAATGGAGTCTTTGGTTAGCCTTCCCCTCAACATTTTATACGTGTTCCTTCCAATTTAAGTTGTTCGTAATTGCAATTCCTAGGTATTTAATGGAATTTACGGCCTATAGATTTGACTGATTTATCGTGTAACCGAAGTTTAACGGATATCTTTAAGCACTCATGTGCATGATCTCACACTTTTCGTTATTTAGGGTCGATTGTCAGTTGTACACATACTCCACGTTGAGAGTTCGTAAGTACTATAAAAGCTACAACTGAGTATTGTTATGAAGCTAAGTACATTGGTCATTGCAAAAATACTTAGAGATGAGCATAAGTTTAGTTTCTAAAGGACATAATTATGTAAGTCTCTTTTATTATTTACACAGAACGTAGATGAAGCACAAAAAGAGAGTAAATTAGGAGGTAGTTTTCTGGACAGAAGCAGGTAAACGAACTTGAAAGGGACACTCAAGAAGATATCTTTTGTCTTATGGTCGGATGAAGCAGCAACAAATGTCTTGTGCTTGTTTTCACAGCAGCTTCAAACCTACATGGAAGACAGATCTGATAAAAGCATATTTTTTCTCATAGGGAGAGAAGGAAGCTCTACAAGTCCCTGCACGGCTCGCCAGCAGGGTAGAATTACGAAAAGTAGAAGATCACCATAAAGCAGACTTAATGTGCCCTGATTGATTAGACAGAAAAAGTGGTCGAACATTCCACAAATCCACAAAAATATATGCAAAGAACAGAGTGAAGCTATTTGTGAAGAAAGCTATTTTTCGTGAGCGAATGTTCTGGTGCGAACCAGAAAAACTGAGGTTTAGTTACTGAATGCCAGGAAAGTTATAATTTATAATATTGTGTTTCATATTATACTGAAACAAATGTTACATATCATAATAACTTTTTCTTATTCATTCCGTCGCACCAGAGACGTCAAAATTTGCTCACATTGCCGTTAATTCCTACATTTTATATTGGCTTTTATGGCCCCTCTCGCGAAGTTTTGCGAGTACAGACATTCATGCACACGGAGATTAGACATGTGTAGTTACATGTTTCTGACAAGATTCATAATCACTTTTTTATTGCATCTATATCTTCAGCTTCTCTTTCAAGAAATGACGTAAGAGGAAGCTGTACTCTAACTTTCTCTTTCTCTCTTTCTCTCTCTGTGTGTGTGTGTGTGTTTGTGTGTGTGTGTGTGCGCGCGCGCGCGCGTGCGCGCGAAGCATATTTAAAAAAAATTCTTAATTTTAGGGTTCCGTTTGTCAATTCGCAAGAACGGGACCCTTAATGGACCACATTGCTATCTGTCTGTATGTGTGTCTGACTGTTCATACCGTTTTTCTCAGTAACAGGTTGACGCCCCATGTTAAAGTGTGAAGGCTCTAATGCAATAAAAATAAACGGCCATATTTGTTACATATTTTGACCCTTGAGAACTGGTAAATAATAACTTGTAGTGTTCTTCCCGTTGATCTAGAGTTATCAAATTTGGCTAGGTGGTTTGACACAACAATAAAAGAAAAAATACCAAAAATTGTGAATTTTTAATTATATCACACGAATTTTTTTTTCTATTTGCATGTTTGTGCTTGTCTGCCTGGCGTCTATTAAGCCCCCATTTTCTGAGAAACGGATAAACGTATCAAGTCAAGGTCTATGGCCCCTTGGTAGTTTAATAAATGTTAGCTTCTAAATTGATGTAATCAAAAGATAAGGCCGTTTATGGCACATATTTTGATACTCACAAACGCAATGATCCAAACCTTCAGGACGACTCCCATTTTCCTAGAATTATGAAATTCGGCTTCATAGCTTCAAACCAAAAGAAAATATCTAAAAATTGTTCATTTGTTATTACATCACATGAAAGAATTTTCTTTCGTAGTTTTTCATCAAAGTTCTTACTTGAAGTTAAAACATTCTCGAAAGTCTTGAAATCCATGGGGCTGACATCTTGTAGGGTATCGATTGATTACAGGAAGTAATAATCGAAAACCTCGATCCCGGAATGAATGGACCGTCCATTTACATAAGTAAATTTGTACGGTACCCTCATTGCTCGAGTACTACTCGCATCTGGTCAGTTTTTCTTTTTTTACGGTATAGTTCATTTTTGATTTTCAGCTGTTTCAATCGATCTCGTCCCATCACTTTTTCTGCGAGCACTAAGGGAGGTCGACTTTGTGTACCCACACAATTCTATCTCCATCCTCAGGGTTTGGTTAAGAGTAAGCCAAACTTTGCTGAATTCTGACCTATCCTCCTACAAACAACTGTGTACGAACTTGCCTGTTTACACACCTGAGCCACCCGCTAATTTCAGCTCTAGAACTCTAAGAACTGTGCTCGTGGTACAGTATCGGACATCAGACGGACACACGGCCGCTGTCAGCGACACAGTCTGCTCCATTATTCGCGAGGCTGCAGTTTAGCCCATGATTAACACCGTTTCCATTGCACACGTCTGGCGCGGAATGTGCAGTGTTAATCAGGCAACACAATCCTTGGCCAAATGACTGCCTCTCGCTAGCGAGAGGTGGCGCGCAACTAGCGCCGAATAATGAGATTGCAGTCAAATCACGAGCACCAAACAAGGGCGGCGCACGTACGGCCGTGTAATTGCCGTCCCACGTGAACACGCGCCAATTACACCGCGACCGCGACTAGAGGAGAGGAGAGGAGAGGAACGCCGCCTCGCACGTCCACCAGCGTCCGTAATTTACGGCCGGACGTGCCGCCGCATCCGTGTTGCACTCCCTTGTCCGCTTCGCAGGACTTTCGTTTCCTCGCTGCTATTTGGACACGTATCGTGTACTCACATGAAGCACTAAGGGGAAACGAGATATATCGAAGCTCCACACCCCCAACAGTTCAAGACTCGTCTGATATCGTCTATACGCTTATGAGCACCATACCCCTCGCTCGATGCTTCTGAAAGGCATGAGATAACTGAATGTATCCTTACAAGAAAATTGACTTCAGGTCTGCTGTCTCCACCGCCCATTTCTTTTTTTCTGTTCTTTATTGAGTGTCGATTCCTCCCCAAGGGGGCGGGCTGGCAGCAGCTTAGTATGCCGCTCTTCACCCTATAGAATTTGTTTTAAAAAGATGAAGATAATAAACAATAAAAACAGGCGATAAAATCGGAGACTTAAGTGGTAACATGCTGGAAAAAGACTTGGAACTAAAACATAGAAACAAAGGGATGATGTTGTTGTTGTTGTGGTCTTCAGTCCTGAGACTGGTTTGATGCAGCTCTCCATGCTACTCTATCCTGTGCAAGCTTCTTCATCTCCCAGTACCTACCGCAACCTACATCCTTCTGAATCTGCTTAGTGTATTGATCTCTTGGTCTCCCTCTACGATTTTTACCCTCCACGCTGCCCTCCAATGCTAAATTTGTGATCCCTTGATGCCTCAAAACATGTCCTACCAACCGATCCCTTCTTCTAGTCAAGTTGTGCCACAAACTTCTCTTCTCCCCAATCCTATTCAATACCTCCTCATTAGTTACGTGATCTACCCACCTTATCTTCAGCATTCTTCTGTAGCACCACATTTCGAAAGCTTCTATTCTCTTTTTGTCCAAACTGGTTATCGTCCATGTTTCACTTCCATACATGGCTACACTCCATACAAATACTTTCAGAAACGACTTCCTGACACTTAAATCTATACTCGATGTTAACAAATTTCTCTTCTTCAGAAACGATTTCCTTGCCATTGCCAGTCTACATTTTATATCCTCTCTACTTCGACCATCATCAGTTATTTTACTCCCTAAATAGCAAAACTCCTTTACTACTTTAAGTGTCTCATTTCCTAATCTAATCCCCTCAGCATCACCCGATTTAATTTGACTACATTCCATTATCCTCGTTTTGCTTTTGTTGATGTTCATCTTATATCCTCCTTTCAAGACACTGTCCATTCCGTTCAACTGCTCTTCCAAGTCCTTTGCTGTCTCTGACAGAATTACAATGTCATCGGCGAACCTCAAAGTTTTTACTTCTTCTCCATGAATTTTAATACCTACTCCGAATTTTTCTTTTGTTTCCTTTACTGCTTGCTCAATATACAGATTGAATAACATCGGGGAGAGGCTACAACCCTGTCTCACTCCTTTCCCAACCACTGCTTCCCTTTCATGCCCCTCGACTCTTATAACTGCCATCTGGTTTCTGTACAAATTGTAAATAGCCTTTCGCTCCCTGTATTTTACCCCTGCTACCTTCAGAATTTGAAAGAGAGTATTCCAATTAACGTTGTCAAAAGCTTTCTCTAAGTCTACAAATGCTAGAAACGTAGGTTTGCCTTTTCTTAATCTTTCTTCTAAGATAAGTCGTAAGGTTAGTATTGCCTCACGTGTTCCAACATTTCTACGGAATCCAAACTGATCTTCCCCGAGGTCCGCTTCTACCAGTTTTTCCATTCGTCTGTAAAGAATTCGCGTTAGTATTTTGCAGCTGTGACTTATTAAACTGATAGTTCGGTAATTTTCACATCTGTCAACACCTGCTTTCTTTGGTATTGGAATTATTATATTCTTCTTGAAGTCTGTGGGTATTTCGCCAGTCTCATACATCTTGCTCACCAGACGGTAGAGTTTTGTCATGACTGGCTCTCCCAAGGCCATCAGTAGTTCTAATGGAATGTTGTCTACTCCCGGGGCCTTGTTTCGACTCAGGTCTTTCAGTGCTCTGTCAAACTCTTCACGCAGTATCTTATCTCCCATTTCATCTTCATCTACATCCTCTTCCACTTCCATAATACTGTCCTCAAGTACATCGCCCTTGTATAAACCCTCTATATACTCCTTCCACCTTTCTGCCTTGCCTTCTTTGCTTAGAACTGGGTTGCCATCTGAGCTCTTGATATTCATACAAGTGGTTCTCTTCTCTCCAAAGGTCTCTTTAATTTTCCTGTAGGCAGTATCTATCTTACCCCTAGTGAGACAAGCCTCTACATCCTTACATTTGTCCTCTTGCCATCCCTGCTTAGCCATTTTGCACTTTCTGTCGATCTCATTTTTGAGACGTTTGTATTCCCTTTTCCCTGCTTCATTTACTGCATTTTTATATTTCCTCCTTTCATCAATTAAATTCAATATTTCTTCTGTTACCCAAGGATTTCTATTAGCCCTCGTCTTTTTACCTACTTGATCCTCTGCTGCCTTCACTACTTCATCCCTCAGAGCTACCCATTCTTCTTCTACTGTATTTCTTTCCCCCATTCCTGTCAATTGTTCCCTTATGCTCTCCCTGAAACTCTCTACAACATCTGGTTCTTTCAGTTTATCCAGGTCCCATCTCCTTAAATTCCCACCTTTTTGCAGTTTCTTCAGTTTCAATCTGCAGTTCATAACCAATAGATTGTGGTCAGAATCCACATCTGCCCCTGGAAATGTCTTACAATTTAAAACCTGGTTCCTAAATCTCTGTCTTACCATTATATAATCTATCTGATACCTTTTAGTATCTCCAGGATTCTTCCAGGTATACAACCTTCTTTTATGATTCTTGAACCAAGTGTTAGCTATGATTAAGTTATGCTCTGTGCAAAATTCTACAAGGCGGCTTCCTCTTTCATTTCTTCCCCCCAATCCATATTCACCTACTATGTTTCCTTCTCTCCCTTTTCCTACTGACGAATTCCAGTCACCCATGACTATTAAATTTTCATCTCCCTTCACTACCTGAATAATTTCTTTTATCTCGTCATACATTTCATCAATTTCTTCATCATCTGCAGAGCTAGTTGGCATATAAACTTGTACTACTGTAGTAGGCATGGGCTTTGTGTCTATCTTGGCCACAATAATGCGTTCACTATGCTGTTTGTAGTAGCTAACCCGCACTCCTATTTTTTTATTCATTATTAAACCTACTCCTGCATTACCCCTATTTGATTTTGTATTTATAACCCTGTAATCACCTGACCAAAAGTCTTGTTCCTCCTGCCACCGAACTTCACTAATTCCCACTATATCTAACTTTAACCTATCCATTTCCATTTTTAAATTTTCTAACCTACCTGCCCGATTAAGGGATCTGACATTCCACGCTCCGATCCGTAGAATGCCAGTTTGCTTTCTCCTGATAACGACGTCCTCTTGAGTAGTCCCCGCCCGGAGATCCGAATGGGGGACTATTTTACCTCCGGAATATTTTACCCAAGAGGACGCCATCATCATTTAATGATACAGTAAAGCTGCATGTCCTCGGGAAAAATTACGGCTGTAGTTTCCCCTTGCTTTCAGCCGTTCGCAGTACCAGCACAGCAAGGCCGTTTTGGTTAATGTTACAAGGCCAGATCAGTCAATCATCCAGACTGTTGCCCCTGCAACTACTGAAAAGGCTGCTGCCCCTCTTCAGGAACCACATGTTTGTCTGGCCTCTCAACAGATACCCCTCCGTTGTGGTTGCACCTACGGTACGGCCATCTGTATCGCTGAGGCACGCAAGCCTCCCCACCAACGGCAAGGTCCATGGTTCATGGGGGAAGAAAGGGATGATATTGCTAATAAAAAAAGGGATGATATTGCTAATAAAATGCATATGAAGCAGACAGGTAAAATAATAGACAGACAACTAAAAAAACACGGCAACAGACGGTTTTTATTCGCAAGAGACATAAAATTCACACCCAGAGACAGCATGATTTCTGTTTGCAACACTTTGGAAAGACGAACAACACTGAACATTCACTGAACACTGCACTTAAAAGTTGGCAAATATGCTACAGCCGAGGGCAGTTGGGGGGAACCTGGACAGATGATGGGAAAATAAAAAAGGGGGGAAGGAGAGGAAAAACGAAGGGGGGAATGGGGGAAAGGAGCCGATGGAGGACGAGGACCCATAAGAGGTTGGGGGATTGCTGGGCAGACACGATAGGGAGTGGGTTCAGGGAGAGGAAGGGAATACAAAAGGACTCGGGGGGGGGGGGGAGAAGGGAAGTAGGGAGAGGGTAGGCATGGAGAAAACAGGATGGAAAAGGGGGGGGGGGAAGAGGGAGCCCAGGGAAAGGACAGAGGAAAGAACAGGGGTGAGGATCATTGATAGGAGGGATAAATGGAGGGAAAGAGGGAATCATCCGGGACGGGGAGTTGATGGAAGCTACCTTGGGAAAGGAGATGAAGGGTGTAGAGATGGAGGGTAGGGGGGACACAACAGTGAAGGCGTGGCAGGGGGTAGGGACAGGAGAGGAGAGGAGCAACCAGGGGGTGAGGGGGATCAAAGCGGCGGGAGGTGGAGAGTATGTGGAGATGTTTGAGGAATAGGAGCAGATGGGGAAAAGGAAGAAGGTCACAGAGGATACACATAGGGGACGGGAGGCGTATACGGAAGGCAAGGTGTAGTGCATGACGCTCAAGGATCTGGAGGGACTTACAGAATTTGGGGGGGAAGGTGATATCCAGGTGGGACTGGAATAACAGAGGATGGGACGGATTAAGGATTTGTAAGTGTGGAGGATGGTAGAGGGGTGCAACCCCCATGTCCAGCCAGAGAGGAGTTTGAGGAGTCAGAGGCGGTTGTGGGCTTTGGATTGGATGGAGCGGAGATGAGGGATCCATGTGAGGTGACGGTCAATGGTGCGGCCAAGGTAGTTGAGGGTGGGAGAGAGGCGGACAGGACGGGCGCAGACGGTAAGGGAGAAATCCAGGACCCGGCAGGAGTGAGTGGTACGACCGACAACGATTGTCTGGGTCTAGGAAGGATTGATTTTCGGGAGCCACTGGTTACATCATGCGGCAAAAAGGTCAAGGTGATTCTGGAGAAGGCGTTGGGACACCGCCAAATGAACATTGTGGCCTTTTACGAAAAAATCCGCACTACTAAAGTTTCAATTTTCCTACTGTTCGCGATTCAGGCCCAGGCCGGATATTAAGTGAAACAGTCGAAATGTCATTATTCGCGACGCTGGCATCGGTGAAACGTTTACAGGGTGGTCCGTTGATAGTGACTGGGCCAAATATCTCACGAAATAAGCATCAAACGAAAAAACTACAAAGAACGAAACTCGGCTAGCTTGAAGGCTGAATCCAGATGGCACAATGGTTGGCCTGCTAGATGGCGCTGCCATAGGTCAAACGGATATCAACTGCTTTTTTTAAATAGGAACCCCCATTTTTATTACATATTGGTGTAGTACCTAAAGAAATATGAATGTTTTAGTTCGACCACTTTTCTTCGCTTTGTGATAGATGGCGCTGTAATAGTCACAAACGTATAAGTACGTGGTATCGCGTAACATTCCGCCAGTGCGGACGGTATTTTCTCCGTGATACATTACTCGTGTTAAAATGGACCGTTTACCAATTGCGGAAAAGGTCTATATCGTGTTGATGTATGGCTATTGTTATCAAAATGCCCAACGGGCGTCTGCTATGTATGCTGCTCGGTATCCTGCACGACATCATCCAAGTGTCCAGCCCGTTCACCGGATAGTTACGTTATTTAAGAAAACAGGAAGTGTTCAGCCACATGTGAAACGTCAACCACGACCTGCAACAAATTATGATGCCCAAGTAGGTGTTTTAGCTGCTGTCGCGGCTAATCCGCACATCAGTAGCAGACAAATTGCGCGTGAATCGGGAATCTCAAAAAGTCTGTGTTGAGAATGCTACATCAACATCGACAGCACCCGTACCATATTTCTATGCACCAGGAATTGCATGGCTACGACTTTGAACGTCGTGTACAGTTCTGCCACTGGGCACAAGAGAAATTATGGGACGGTGACAGATTTTTTGCATGCGTTCTATTTAGCGACGAAGTGTCGTTCACCAACAGCGGTAACGTAAACCACCATAATATGCACTATTGGGCAACGGAAAATCCACGATGACTGCGACAAGTGGAATATCAGCGATCTTGGCGGGTTAATGTATGGTGCAGCATTATTGGAGGAAGAATAATTGGCCCCCATTTTATCGATGGTAATCTAAATGGTGCGATGTATGCTGATTTGCTGTGTAATGTTCTACCGATGTTACTGCAAGATGTTCCACTGCATGACAGAATGGCGATGTACTTCCAACATGATGGATGTCAGGCACATAGCTCGCATGCGGTAGAAGCGGTATTGAATAGCATATTTCATGACAGGTGGATTGGTCGTCGAAGCACCATACCATGGCCCGCACGTTCACCGGATCTGACGTCCCCGGATTTCTTTATGTGGGGAAAGTTGAAAGACATTTGCTATCGTGATCCACCGACATCGCCTGACAACATGTGTCAGCGCATTGTCAACGCATGTGCGAACATTACGGAAGGTGAACTACTCGCTGTTGAGAGGAATGTCGTTACATGTATTGCCAAATGCATTGAGGTTGACGGACATCATTTTGAGCATTTATTGCATTAATGTGGTATTTACAGGTAATCACGCTGTAACAGCATGCGTTGTCAGAAATCATAAGTTCTTAAAGGTACATGTATCACATTGGAACAACCGAAATAAAATGTTCAAACATAGCTACGTTCTGTATTTTAATTTAAAAAACCTACCTGTCACCAACTGTTCATCTAAAATTGTGAGCCATATGTTTGTGACTATTACTGCGCCATCTATAACAAAGCGAAATAAGTGTTCGAACAAAAACATTCATATTTCTTTACGTACTACAAGAATATGTAATGAAAATGGGGGTTCGTATTAAAAAAATGCAGTTGATATCCGTTGGACGTATGGCAGCGTCATCTAGCGGGCCAACCATAGCGCCATTTGGTTTCCCCCTTCAAGCTAGACAAGTTTCGTTCTTTGTAGTTTTTTCTTTTGACTCTTATTGCTTGAGATATTTGGCCCGGTCACGATCAATGGACCACCCAGTTTATATATATCTACTTGACAAAGTCGTGATTGGTATATGTGCCAAATAAGACCCAGTTCCTAATAAAGCCCACTCTCATTTTGTAGCATAGAAAGTTTGAAAACAGCGCGAAATGTCTTCGGTAGTGACAGCTTTCGTCATCTAGTGGCCAGGGCAACAAGTATTTCCGCACCCTCTCTCGTGTCGGCCATTTTACTTTCAGTTGTGCTACGGCGTTCAGCAAAGGAGGGCTACTTCTTATTTGCACGATACGTTTCATCTAATGCAATCGTTTCGGTTATGAAGCATTTGTACTAGTAAATATGTATTTATGAACAGAAAATTGTGCTGCATTAAGATAGTTGCATTATCTTCTTAACAATTAACGCACACGAGTTTTAAACTGGTTGTTCGCAATAAGGCCCTTCCGTGGCGCTCCAAACCTAGGCACCCTGTTGTATGGAGCTGTGCATAACTGCAACGCATATTTAAGTTCAGTGTATCCTGGGAAACCTCATGTAACACGTATTTACTATCTGTAAATTAAATCTAAATTATTTTATACATTATTACCGAGCTATTAGTTGGTCGTTGCAATAAATGTCAATAGAAAACATTTTATATTTGTTCTTGGTAATCTTTGTGACAGGGCGATCTGCATATAGATCCAAAACGTTTAGTAGCTATAATTGAAGTACGGTACTTTAAAAATATATATAATCATAGTTTTACAAACCTAATTCAGGAACATCAGGCTTACTGGTAATGTTTGTTTTTAGATGGAGCCACAGAAAAAACGAGCAACATGGGATGCAGATAATTTAAAAAGAGCTGTAGAAGCTGTTGCTGAAGGGATGCCTGTCAGAGCTGCTTCAAAAATATACAGGATTCCTCGACATACGTTACGCAACCACATACGTTCTGGACTAACAACCAAACGTTAGGGAAGAAAAACTTGTTTGGACGAAGCTCAGGAAAGAGAACTTTGCCAAAGAATTATTCGACTCGCTGAAGTTGGGTATCCAATTACAGCAAAAGTGCTCAGAAAATGTGTATATGTATATTGTAAAAAGAATATTGTGCAGAATCCTTTTAATGAGACGAAGAGATTGGCTGGACGCAAGTGGCTCAAGCTCTTCCTACAGAGACACCCAGACATTGCAAGAAGGAAGGAACAACACTTGAATCCAGGAAGAGCTGCAAAGCTGAACAAGATTATTGTAAATGGTCATTTTCAGAAACTGAAAACGGTCTTCTCAGAATTGGAGTTATTTGACAAACCCCACCTTATCTACAATATGGACGAAAAGGAATGTCGCCTCGCACTCCAAAAGTCTCCTGATGTTTTAGCCAAGAAAGGTGTGAAACGCTTGCACTTTGTTGCCCCAGAACATAGGGAAAATGTTACCATTGACTCATGTGGGAATGCAATTGGACAGGTTATTTCTCCTATGATACTTTTCAATGGAAAGCAACGCAAGCCAGAATGGGGAGACTATTTGCCACCTCGGACTGCAGTAGAAATGACAGATAAGGGCTCAATGAATACTGCGACATTCATCAAATGGATACATCATTTTGCCAAATACAAGCCGGCAAATGATGTTATTTTGATATTTGATGGAGCATCGTAACATTTGGACCCGGAAATTTGCGACGTTGCTGAAGAGCACAATATCAGACTTTACTGCTTGCCCGGCAACACAACACATGAGCTGCAACCCATGTATAAATCAGTATTCAAGCCGTTTCAGTCTTACTGGGACGACGAAGTTCAGCTGTACTGGTCTACACATGAAAGGGAAGAAAACAGAGAAATTAATAGACGTGTGTTTGGAAAAATCTTCAGCAAGGTGTGGCCAAGAGCAGCATCCCCAGTAAATGTCATGTCTGGGTTTCGTGCAACAGGGATTTATCCTTTTGACCCAGAAGCTATTCCAGACACTGCATTTGCTCCCTCTCGTCCATCAGAGCGTCCTGACCTAGAAGAGGACATGACAATTGCCTCTGAAACAGGGAAACTGCCAGAGACTCAATCAGTCCCAAAGGCTTCCCGCAAAAAGGGGCGCCAGTCCATTGATTCCAGTTCATCAGAAAGCGAGGCATATTCAGTAAAGGATAGTTCAAGTGACTTCAGTCTTGAAGATAGTGGCCGGCCGGAGTGGCCGTGCGGTTCTGGGCGCTACAGTCTGGAACCGAGCGACCGCTACGGTCGCAGGTTCGAATCCTGCCTCGGGCATGGATGTGTGAGATGTCCTTAGGTTAGTTAGGTTTAATTAGTTCTAAGTTCTAGGCGACTGATGACCTCAGAAGTTAAGTCGCATAGTACTCAGAACCATTTGAACCATTTGAAGACAGTGACGCACCTGAAGATCTCGAGTGTTCTTTCAAGGAAATTTTGCAAACCTCAAAGCTGAAGAACAAAAACCAAACACCACGGAAGAAGGCATCAAATTACGAGGCGCAAGTCTTATCTACGGCACTATTCACGCAGAATCAAAAGAAAAATGGTACCAACGAAAGCACTGGGTCTAAGGCAGATTCACGTCACCAAAAAATTTCACCGTCAGTAATGAATATTCAGAAGAAAAAATGCAAAAATGAAGACTCCACTGAAGCAAGCAGCAGTTCTGCCTCTAAGAATGTGTTGCAAGAGGTTGGCTGGTTTTGTCACGTATGCTGTGAAGACAGGATATTCGACATGAGACTTTGCAGAAAATGTATGAAATATGTCCATGAAGATTGTGTAGTGTTGACACGAAAAGACAGTGTTAAATTTCCTGTGCCCCACCTGTAAAAAATGATTTAAATGAGCCAACCAGTTTCACAAATCATTATTCATGTGTTCATTGAAAATGTAATGATTGAAATTATTGTTCCTTTTACGATAAGGAAACTTACTGCTGTCAGAACAATTTTGATTTCTGATTGAATGTAAAAATCTGAAGAGCTAATAAGCAGTAAGTACCTACAGTTCTGTATGAAGTGTTTATAAAAACAAGTAATTATAAAGGTCCATGTATCTCATTCCACTTATTTCTAAAATAAACTAACATTACAACTTTTGCAGTGTATTCTAACAGTTTTCCTGCCATTTACATGCCACAGAATGTTAATATGAATAGGATGTGCCTACGGGCCATATTACGAACAAGGTCTCCTAACAAGGTCCAGTTGCAAGGGTTAAACATTTTCTTTAAAATGATGATATTATTTAAATAAACTTTTAATGTTCATTTATTTTTGAACTCAATATAGTTGTAGGATGTTGCACTTACGGTCTCGGAGTCTTACCACTCGCACATACTGAATTCGAAAATCCTAAACGTTATGCCTCGTGATGACTGGGTGTTGTGTGCTGTCCTTAGGTCAGTTAGGTTTAAGTTTTTCTAAGTTCTAGGGGACTGATGACCATAGATGTTAAGTCCCATAGTGCTCAGAGCCTTTTTGAACCTAACGTTAGGTGGGCCTTATTTGGTACACGTACCTTAATGTAAATGCAAGACAATAAAGATATTTTTCTAGAATAATTTTATTACAATGTGAGCTTTCATAACGAGTAATTAGTCTAGATACGCGCCAATAGGCAACCACAGTGCTTCTGGCGAAGTGCCGTCAGGGACGTGCCGACGGGGTAACGAAAAGGGCCCACGCTAAGGACGCAAGCACAGGGGGGTGCTAACTTACTGAGAAACAAGGAAGGATACAAGAGGGGAGAGGTACAAATGTTCTCTTAGTCCTCGTGTTCCTATCTTCTGCCTACTAGAAAAGTCCTTTCCCTGGGCCTACGAAGGTAAATGCATACTTTTCTCAGAGTGACGTATTTGCCGTGGTGCCCTAGCCATCAGGCGCCGACGACACTACACAGAAAGAATTTTTCACGCGGGTTGCGATGAACACATCCCCTACAGTAGAGGCAACATTGAGCTTTTCAACTCAGGAAATCCATGGCGACACCATCAGAGGATATCAACAGCACTCCGGCCAAGTCACCAAGCGGCGTGCACGGCGATGGTAGAGGTCTTTGGCAAACCGCATTTCATCATATATCGTCCAAGTCACGTGCCAAAAATAGGCTCGTAAGTATCCGTCCGCGAGGTGGCTCTTTACCCCGGCGCATGAGTACCGGGTAGCAGTTCCGTTGCAGCCAGCAACCTGAAGATCTCCACTTCAGCGTGCCAAGGGCTAGGTCATCGACTTCAGGACAGCAGCCCGCCTACTCTGTTGGGAGTCTTAAGTGAACTGCGGCATGTCTTTGAGACTTGGTGTAGCTGATTGTGTCAGACTGGAAGTGTCTATCGTTGTCGGTCTTAGATACGTCTTTATTGTTGACTCGCAATACCTCTTCAGCGAAGTACATCATAAGAGTTGTTATGTGATTATTCTTATTGACGGAAGATTTAATTTGATCTTTGGTTTTAAACCCGAAGTGAGAAACTTATTTTCAATGAGAAACTTATTTTTCGATTTTAAGCTAAGGTTATTAGAACAGTGGGCTCACCAAAGAGCATGGGGCTCAGAAACTTAATTCCCTTTTTTTTTTTTAACGTAAAGCTCTTAAGACTAAGATACTCCTTCAAGCATTACGGAATTTATTTAGTTGCTCTGTGTTTCGGGAGGTATGAGTGGCACCGTTATTTTCGAACCATCATTTATTTCGTTTCATTTACTGCAGGACTAGCATCCATTTTGTTTCACTTATTGAAGAACCACCCTTCCTCTTGTTTCATTGTGGAGACTGTTTTTGTGGAAATTTTGTACAATAAATTTTGGCTGGTTCCCCATACCTGGGCTGTTTACTTGGGCTCGCTAGTGGCGGACACATCACTTTCCAACAGCTTCTTCCGAACAGGCGCCCACTTCAGGCACGACTTCTGTGACAACAGTGCCGCCTACACATTTCACTCATATTGAGCACCGGAGATATTGGTACTACGTCGCTACGGCATTCATTTCACTCATATTCAGCACCGGAGATATTGGTACTACTTCACTACGGCATTGTAGCGGACACTTAAGCAGATAAGCTATTCGATCGAAGACTCCCAAAGTCTGCAGATTTCTAAGACTGAAGATGGAGTGAGATGTGACTGTGGAGAAAGCAAAGAAAGAAAGAAAGCTAGAGGGTCATTTAGTATAGTTTTAGTCGGTGTACTTGGTACATTAGGGTAAGCATACTTACGCTCTGCCATTGGTCGTGGGCTTGCTTGCTCAAGTATCTGGTGTTGTAAGACTAATGAAAGTAGGCCTTAGATACGCATTTGATATTTTGTTGTTATTATAGAAAATGAAAGACATTTTTAAGCATATGAAGTCTAAAGTTCTTTTATTGATCAGGGTGTACCAAACATTTAACCAACGTAGGGCTTTATCAAATCTCACAGTCAGAGACAGTCTGTCTCGTTCGGTCTGCTAGTCGTGCCATTACGGACGTGTCTTTCCTACGTGTAGAAAAAAAAAAAATAGTTTTTCTGGGGAGCGGAATATTAGGAATGGGGGGGGGGTGGTGATGGGGGAAGTGACTGGTGGCAGCTTTGGCAGTTCTGCGTGAGGCGCATGACCACCTCGCTACGGCTCTACATGCGCACCGACGAACAACTTGCTCCCTGCAGGATCAACACATCCCTACTCTCTCATTGCAACTGTGAATCACTTTCAGTGACACTTATTTAAAACCAGTCTTCATTTTCTTCCTTTCAGGGACACTTGTAATGACAATCTGATCATGCACGTAGTGATCTGGCTATTAATATGTTTCCTAATTTCATAAGGACTATAGACACATTAATAAGTTCTTAGCAATGATTTTATTGAAGATAAAATTTTACCAAACCCTTAACTCATTTCTTGTTTTATTAATAAATACTATAGAAACTATAGGTTTTGGGGAGCAAGCCGTACCCGGTAGACAATCAAGCTGTTGCCTGCTTTCCCACGTCAGCTGAAAGCCGTTCACTGAACTTACGTACCATGTGCAAAACTACAAGTCGCAAATTTCCTTACTTGTAAACACCGGCCGGCCGGAGTGGCCGAGCGATTCTAGGCGCTGCAGTCTGGAACCGCGCAACCACTACGGTCGCAGGTTCAAACCCTGCCTCGGGCATGGATGTGTGTGATGTCCTTAGGTTAGTTAGGTTTAAGTAGTGCTAAGTTCTAGGGGACTGATGACCTCATAAGTTAACTCCCATAGTGCTCAGAGCCATTTGAACCATTTGTAAACACCGACAAGCTCTTTTTTACGGTGCCTGCTGACTACTGTAACACATCAGCGTTTAATCATTTAGCGCTACGTGCAGTTATTCTTGCTTTACGGGCTTTATGGTTCAAACGGCTCTGAGCACTATGGGACTTAACATCTAAGGTCATCAGTTCCCTAGGACTTAGAACTACTAAAACATAACTAACCTAAGGATATCACACACAATCATGCCCGAGGCAGGATTCGAACCTGCGACCGTAGCGGTTGCGCGGTTCCAGACTGAAGCGCCTAGAACCGCTCTGCTACACCGGCCGGCTTACGGGTTTTACAATCGTATACACTTTCTGAAGTAAAATGCAACAAACCTTAAGGTCAAGGGCATTTTATTGACAAGTGAGGTGAAAAGTAGTTCATCACTGTCGGACTATGTGACAACAAATTCAGGCACACACCCCTACAGTTAGGGGTGCCCAAACAGCCATACCTGTGTACAGTTTACACCCACTCCCCTGGCACTGTCCCCAAGTGACGGCAACGCAGGAGCGTATTTTTACATGCAGACGATGATAAAGGAGCCGAATAGCATCCTGCGATACGCTAAGCATCTTGGGCCATTTGTTGCAGTTTGGCAACGGTTCTTACAGGCCCTAAAGAACGAGTAAATTTCCGCTTCAGCGAGTCTCATGCGTTTTAACTGGTGACAATGTTGGTGATCTTGCTGACCAGGACAATTGTTATACTCCACGTAAAGCACGTTGCATCGCAGGAGCCCTACGAGGATTTGCATTGTCCTGCTGGAAAAGAACATCACCTTGCTGTCGAAGAAATTGCAGTAGCATGGCCACTGCTCACTTTACCCTGCAGAACCACCAAATATGAACACAAGTTGTAACTGGTGGTGTCCCACAACGTGAGACACCTAATGGGGCCTGTGCGTCGAGGGAGAACGCACTCTGCAATACGCGTACGTCCACCATTCGCATACAGGCAGCACCTACACTCACCGCTAAGGACACCAGAGCCACATTCCACGTTCCAGTCAACTGATTCACGGTCTAGTGGCGTCAGTGGTAGCCTGGTCGGAGGCTCACGTGATTTTTAATCCGGTTTCGAATAGTCTCTGAGAAAACATCAGGTGCAACATGTGGCCGGCTTTCGTTCCCTGATGATGTTTGGTTGCAGGCGCTACTCGCAAAACGCTTCGATCTTGACATGCATCTGTACTACGGGAAGTCCAGAATCTGGTCTACAGATGTGGGAATGTTTCACAGGCCGCTTCTGAAAGCGGTGATACACCACCAATATGATGCGTCCCGAATATGGAGCTATCCGTCAATACGATCATAGAGCTTTCCGCGGGCCCGCAATGCGACCACGTTCAAATGGTACAGGCTGTTCAGCAGGAATAAATACTCGTCGGTGAGGCATGGGTCTTCGCTAGAATCTTGCAAACACTATTCATCTCTATACTCAGCACAGTTATTGCGTGAAAAAACAGAGGGTGCTCAAACGGGCCTCCTCAGCGCCACCTGATCTGTGACGGTGACTGTGGCAGATGAATCATTGACACTACGACACCTTTGTATGCACAGCTGCACATATTATACCTTTGTGCCACTGAACACAGAACTTCGTTTTAGCAGTGTAATTTAACTCTTATTCCATTATCATGTAGCTTACAAAAAATTCATCTATGGCACATATGCCAAACAAGACTCTGCATCTCTGTATATTTTTCAGTAACGTCCACCGTAATTGCACCTGTCAGCGCCGGTGTCTTGATCATCGCAGCTACGGACCCAGTGTCAATTAAAGTCATCGAACGCAAGATGCTATGGATTACAATAAAACAACCATGCTGCAAGAGCCAGGAATGTTATATCACTCAAATGGTGACTGAAGGTAATTTCAGACCATGGTAATCTGCAGCTCGAACTAAAATACGTGTAACGTTGTATTTAGATGAAACGGCTGTCAACCCCAGCAAATTACATCTGTTTTCACAGATAAACGTACCACCACACTAAGCCACAGGAAAATCTCTTGAAATGAGACAATTTCGGTTGCAAAATCTTTTTTATTTACAGGAAATGACGCGTTTTGGCCTTTTGGGGCACGTCAGACTGCCGTAAAAATTAGTGTGGAAAACCAACATTCGTTCATCGGGCCGGGCGCTGTGGCCGAGCCATTCTAGGCGCTTGTCCGGAACCGCGCTGCTGCTACGGTCGCAGGTTCGAATCCTGCCCTGGGCATGGATGTGTGTGATGTCCTTAGGTTAGTTAGGTTAAAGTAGTTGTAAGTGTAGGGAACTGATGACCTCAAATGTTAAGTCCCATAGTGCTTAGAGCCATTTGAACCATTTTTCGTATATCGGAAAAAGACTGTCCATCGGCATTCCAGCTATTCTGCGGCGCAACCTCGAACAGAATAACATGCGTGCTAAGTGAATTTGTTATCAGACCAGTGTTCTTCTCACACGGGAAAAATAAAGAACTGAAATATTTATTAAGAGGGCGCCTTCACTGGGTAGTATTTGGTGTTTACTTTGTACTGTGTAAAGTGCCGGAAATTACATAAAGCACACAACTAGTGCTTTGTATGAAAGCTGCAGTAAACGTGAAAATGCGTCATATTAAGTACAGAAACATGGGTAATTCAGCGAGAGGGAACATAGCACTACGAAAGATCTCAAATTTCTTACTACTCCGAGTTATTTCGAAGGACCCTGAAGGGGGGGAAGGGGAAGGGCTAAGAATTTTCACTCTCCATTTCGTACATTTTCGCGTTAATATCCCAGGTGAGATGACGTCACTCTATCATCATCCATCAGTAAGCCAACTCACTGCTATGTAAGCGTCGCACATTGATCCTGACAGCTCCTGACGAAGAACGTGGTGAACATTTTCGAAAGCTCGACTATTAACTCAGACATAACATATCTTCAGCAAATTTTATGCAGCTAAATTTATTGTTACAAAATAACAAAGTTTCGCGATGTTACTTTCTATAATCATTTAATTTTAGCTGATGTTCAACACACTTCTAATTGCGTAAAACGCTAATAAAATTTAATTTCTAAGTAATTCCCAAATTAAATACCAGTTAAATTTTGAAATGTTTCGTTTAAAATTTGTTTCTCTTGCTTAACACTAATTCCAATTAAGCTTTACTTCGAATGTAGATTTTTGTAGCAAATATCAAATCATGCAAAAACGTTCGTATCAAAAATTGTACTGAAATTAAAGAGAACGGGAAAAAAGCACCTTGGCCAAAGTGGGTTTGAGATGCCGAAATGGAAGTGATGACCAGTCGCCATATTTTCAGGAACATACGACTAGATGGCGCTGTAGTTCCAAGTAGTTCACATACATAAGCAGACGATTGCAAGAATTGTATTTGGTGCTGCGGTAAAGTGATGTTTGGTCACTAAATCGACGTCAAAGTTATTGTTGTTGTTGTTGTTGTTGTTGTCTTCAGTCCTGAGACTGGTTTGATGCAGCTCTCCATGCTACTCTATCCTGTGCAAGCTTCTTCATCTCCCAGTACTTACTGCAACCTACATACTTCTGAATCTGCTTAGTGTATTCATCTCTTGGTTTCCCTCTACAATTTTTACCCTCCACGCTGCCCTCCAATGCTAAATTTGTGATCCCTTGATGCCTCAGAACATGTCCTACCAACCGGTCCCTTCTTCTTGTCATGTTGTGCCACAAACTCCTCTTCTTCCCAATTCTATTCAATACCTCCTCATTACTTATGTGATCTACCCATCTAATCTCCAGCACTCTTTTGTAGCACCACATTTCGACAGCTTCTATTCTCTTCTTGTCCAAACTATTTATCGTCCACGTTTCACTTCCATACATGGCTGCACTCCATACAAATACTTTCAGAAACGTCTTCCTCACACTTAAATCTATACTCGATGTTAACAAATTTCTCTTGTTCAGAAACGCTTTCCTTGCCATTGCCAGTGTACATTTTATATCCTCTCTACTTCTACCATCATCAGTTATTTTGCTCACCGAATAGCAAAACTCCTTTACTACTCTAAGTGTCTCATTTCCTAATCTAATTCCCTCAGCATCACCCGACTTAATTCGACTACATTCCATTATTGTCGTTTTGCTTTTGTTGATGTTCATCTTATATCCTCCTTTTCAAGACACTGTCCATTCCGTTCAACTGCTCTTCCAAGTCCTTTGCTGTCTCTGACAGAATTACAATGTCATCGGCGAACCTCAAAGTTTTTACTTCTTCTCCATGAATTTTAATACATACTCCGAATTTTTCTTTTGTTTCCTTTACTGCTTGCTCAATATACAGATTGAATAACATCGGGGAGAGGCTACAACCCTGTCTCACGCCTTTCCCAACCACTGCTTCCCTTTCATGCCCCTCGACTCTTATAACTGCCATCTGGTTTCTGTACAAATTGTAAATAGCCTTTCGCTCCCTGTATTTTACCCCTGCCACCTTTAGAATTTGAAAGAGAGTATTCCAGTCAACACTGTCAAAAGCTTTCTCTAAGTCTACAAATGCTAGAAATGTAGGTTTTACCTTCCCTTAATCTATGCCGGCCGAAGTGGCTCTCAGCCGTGGCAGCGTGCGGACGGCCCCGCGCGCCGGCCAGTGCTCCGCTGCAGGGGTTTTGTTTACTTCCGCGTCGTAGCTTTAAGGCTTGTGTCCGTCCACCGTGAACAACATGTCGAGCGCTTACCGCCGTGCGACCCTTAAAGTTTCCTTCCCAGCTGAACATGCGCGACCTCGTGCACATGAAGTTGAAACGTTCATACGTGAAGAAGTTCGTTTAGATCCTAACCACGTTATCGGAATCCATTTTTCGATCACGAGTAGTGTCGTTCATATTAAAATGACAAACACCGAGGTGTGTGAAGATGTTATTCGCCGCCATGCCAATGAACTTAAGTTCAAATACTCTGATGGTCACGTCGGAGCTGTAACACTTGAACTCGCAGAGTACGGTCAACGCACGATTAGGGTGTTTGAACTACCTTTTGAAGTGCCGAAAGACGAAGTTGTCTCTGCGTTACAACCATACGGTAACGTCATCGGTTACGTAGAGGAAAAATGGCAAACCTTCACGACCTACCATGTCCTTAATGGTGTGCGTCAGGTCAAAATTGAACTGAAAAAACATATACCATCATACCTGACCATTGGCGGGGTGCGAGCCATTGTCATGTACGACGGCCAACCCCGAACATGTGCGGGTTGTGGACAAGAAGGCCACGTCAGATCCGCCTGCATGCGACGCCGCCTGATCCAGACGCCGGTCGGCGAGGAAGCGTCCCCAGCGGTGATGACTCAGATCCCTGTCACATACGCCAAGGTTGCCCAGGAAGGTAGCACGTCTACACAGAGTCTTCCTGCTCCGTTGACGTCGTCTGATCCGGTAGATGCAACCGCTCCTGAGATTCCTTCTGAGGTGCCCCAGACGCCAGATCCTGACCTGCCGAATCATCGCAGCACTGTGACTGAAAATGCTACTGAGATGGACGTTGATCCGGGAGTGGTACCTACTTCTGCTTTCCTTCAGACTGGTCCGGAGTCTGACGAAAGCCACCCGCAATCGGACACTGAACGACCTGTTCGAAAACAAGGGTCGACACGAAAGAGAAAGAAACGTAGCCGTACACCCCCTGATGAATCCATTCTACGGATGGATACCAGGGATGCAGACCCGAAGATGGACGACAAACCGCTCTTTGATGACGAAAAGTCTGATGCGAACGACCCGCCACAGGCGACCACTGGCAACGAACACCCCTCCTTACTGGCGCCGTCGCCCCCACAGGTCGACGTTGAAGAGAGCCTATCCGATGAGAAGAAAACTACGTCTCCTCTCCACGTGGATGATGTGCACAGCCGATGCCCTACCGCAGTATCAGTCTCCTGGGCAGACGACGTGGAGATCGAAGGGACTGGGGTGGACGCTGCTGATGATGGGGCACCCCCATCGGTTGCGCCCGCGCCCGCAAACTCTCCACAATAGCAGCCTCTTCATCGGACCGGCAAGATCGAAGACCTGTCGCTCCTGAAGAAGAAGCCCCACCTGTGCCTGTGGGACTCCAACACCAGCATTATCGTGTCGCAACGATTAACCTCGCGACCATTCGTGCGCCCCACAAACTGGCGCTGCTCCGCGATATGATTTATGATGCGGAAATAGATATTGCGCTTTTTCAGGAAGTGCATGTCGCCGATTTTTCACCCCCACATGGCTTCACGGTGCATCTTTCTCCCGCTTCGGACACCGGTAGTGGTGTTGCCATCATCTTACGCGAAGGTCTTCCTGCCGAAGATGTCCTATACCTCCCCAGCGGCAGAGGTATGGCCCTTACTCTCTTTGGTGTACGCATCGTCAACATTTATGCGCCGTCGGGCTCCAGCTACCGTCGTGAACGCAATGCCTTCTTCGCGAATGAAGTTACACCCCTTTTTATGGGACCACACGATGACTGGGTCATGGGTGGAGACTTCAACTGCACCCAGCGACCTCAGGATCAATTGCCGCGTCACTCACCATGCGCAGCTCTGGAAACAGTCGTCACGCGGCTACAGTTTGTCGACACGTGGAGACATGTTCACGGTGATCTTTTGGGCTTTACGTACTACACTGCGCACTCCTCTAGCCGACTGGATCGCATCTACATCTCGCGATCCCTAATTCAACACACTCGACAGGCTGAAATCTGGCCTGTTGCTTTCTCAGACCATGAGGCTTACTTCTGTGATGTTGTTCTCACAAGACAGGCAGTATGGCACGGACGTGGTTTATGGAAACTGAACACGGCACTTCTTAATTCACCTGACTGTCGACTTCTAATAGAAGACACTTGGATCACATGTCATAGACGCCGACCCACGTATCCGTCTACCATATCCTGGTGGATCCAGTGTGCAAAACCTGCTCTTCGCAAAACTTTAATCCGGTATGGCAAAGATGTTGTCGCCTGGAGGAAGAGCACTATGGACTTTTACTACAGGATCCTACGAGAATGCTCCACGATGCCAGCCTCCCCTGAGCGCCATACAAGGATGAACCAAGCTAAGGCCCAAATCTCCAATCTCATGCGACGGCATTTGGAAGGTGCGATAGTACGATCTCGTACTGCTGATCGCATGCCTCATGAACATCCGTCGATGTACCATATCATCCAAGAACGACAAAATCGACGCCGAAAATTGATTCACGTCCTAACGGATCAAGAAGGGCGTCGCTACGTAACCCAATCTGCAATAGGGAATGTGCTTCACGCCCACTACCGGCAGCTCTACGCTGCAATTCCACATTCCCCAGAGTTGATCGAGGAAGTCTCACAGTTCAACTTCGGTGGTATCCCAGGAGATGCGGCGATTGACTTGATGTCAGAGGTGACTGATGAGGAAGTCCGCGATGCGATCCGGGCAGGAACCATCAATCGCTCCCCAGGACCCGACGGTCTTCCCCTCGAATTTTATCGCACCTTCCGTGATTTGTTAGAGTCCACCTTCACCTCCATCTGTCGGGAACTGATGTCTCCGGAAGTACCTGTGCCGGACGCTTTCATGGAAGGAATTATTATTCCTGTACATAAACCGCACGGTGGCAACAATATCAGTGACTATCGGCCCCTCACCCTCCTTAACAGTGATATGAAAATCTTCACTCGCCTTTTGGCAGCACGACTTAAAAACGTTGCCCGATATGTTGTGTCGCCAGACCAAGCCTCTTTGGGAGGAGATAATAATATTCGCACGGCTTTATGCCGCTACAGGGATATGATCGCCGTTACCCAGGCGCAACGCCTCTCTGGGGCACTTGCGTCTTTGGACTTTAGTCAAGCTTTTGATAGGGTTGACCATTCGTTCCTTACGGCCGTTCTCCACCATATGGGTTTCCCAGTCGCCGTTATCACGGTAGTGATGCGCCTTCTGCGGGGTGCCTCATCCAGGATTATGTACAATGGCAGACTCACTCCACCGATAATAATAGGTCGATCCGTACGTCAAGGTTGCCCTCTATCAGCAATTTTGTACGCCTTTTCCTTGGAATCCTTGCTATGTGGACTAAGACAACGCTTGGTAGGGTTGTCCATAGATCGCTACCGATTCTGTTGCACGGCCTATGCTGACGATGTAGTCATCTGTTTACGTAATGCCGACGAGGTTCGAGCTGTTTTGACGTGGGTAGCGACTTATGGTGAGGCGTCGGGTAGCTCTTTAAACGTACGCAAGTCACAAGTTATGTTCATTGGCACGGGACTTCCCGTGGAGTGCGTTACACCTCTCACCACCGTTGATACCATTCGTTGTTTGGGAATAGATTTTTCATCTGATCTCCGGCGTTCAGCCACCATCAACTGCCGACGCCTCCTTTTAATGATCAGAGCAGGTCTTATGGACCATCGCCTTCGATCCCTAGATATTCTCCAACGAGCTCGATATGTCAATACATATATTGCATCCCGAGTTCCCCATGTAGCACAAGTTCTACCTTTCCCGCTTACTGTGGCACGTCGCATGTTGGCAGCGATGGCATCTTTCGTCAGCTCTGGGATGTTGTTCAAAGTTAACTATGCAACCCTTACTCTTCCCCGTGAACGAGGTGGGATAGGTCCGTTTCACGTGCCGGATAGAGCTCGCGCCCTATTTGTCAGCTCCCAGATGACGGTATGGACACGTTGCCCAACGAGCCTCACTGGTCTCCTCCTGTCGGCATACTCGCCGGTCTCACTGTCAGCCCCAGTGATGATCTCGGATGTTCCGGCCCAGTTCCATTATATACGGTACTTCTTTCTGGAACTCAGTTATCTACGCCTCACCTTACCAAGACAGCTTTTACTCAAGACAAAGGCAGTATATAATGTCCTCCAATTAGGTCGTCCACCTAACCCGATTGAACAAAAGTTCCCCCAGGTTGACTGGCGTCATGTATGGCGCGCGGTGTTCGCCTGTTACCTTGACACGAATGTTCAATCTGTCTGGTACCTAACTGTCAATGGTAAGCAAATCAACCAATTTCGCCTTCATCGTATCCACCTCGCCCAATCACCTCTATGCTCCACGTGTGGAGTGCCAGACAATGATGAACATCGGTTTGTTTGCTGACCGGCGGCGGAGGTATGGCACTTGGTTCGACGTATTGTGGCTTTTCTAACGCGGGACATTCCGGATCGGATTACTCCCCTTTCATTATTATTTCCGGAACGTGACTATTTTCCTCGGACAAAGACCAATGCTGTGAATTGGATTCGCGGACATGCCATTCACTACTTATTTAGACAAACTGTAGACTCTGTACTCGATTTTTGGACATACCTCAATGACCGTCATTATGTCGTTGTCCGTCACCCAAAATACAGACAATTTTTCTCGAACTTCCTTGGGAGTGCTTTCCACGAGCCGCCTCGCAGCTGGAATGTGTTAAGCCAAGAGAGAAGAAGGTTTCCTGTTTGAACCAATGAACATTTCTGAACAATTGAACGGAACACATCAATTTCGAGAAGACGTGACTCAACATATTGCCAGCGGGGCGCAGAAGGCCTCTGATCACTTACACACACACACACACACAAAAAAAAGAAAAAAAAATTCAGAAAAAGGAAGATTTTGTTTTGTTTGTAACGATAGCCCTAACCTTGATTTCCCATATTTCCCCTGGTATATAGGCAGCTCTCTGGGGTAGGTTTAGTCAGGAGCCAACGCCTGAAGTGGCCTAGATTTTTTTTTGTTATAGGATGAAAAGTGGCGGTGGCACTTTTTTTAGTTCCACTTTATTAAAGGGTTTAAAAAAATAGCGTAACGGCCTAGGTAACTGCCTAGGAATCTAAAAAACAAAAAAAACAAAAAAAAAGAAAAAAAAAACAAAAAAAGTGGCCGTGCGGTTAAAGGCGCTGCAGTCTAGAACCGCAAGACCGCTACGGTCGCAGGTTCGAATCCTGCCTCGGGCATGGATGTTTGTGATGTCCTTAGGTTAGTTAGGTTTAACTAGTTCTAAGTTCTAGGGGACTAATGACCTCAGCAGTTGAGTCCCATAGTGCTCAGAGCCATTTGAACCATTTTGAACCTTAATCTATTTTCTTAGATAAGTCGTAGTGTCAGTATTGCCTCAGGTGTTACAACATTTCTACGGAATCCAGACAGATCTTCCCCGAGGTCGGCTTCTATCAGTTTTTCCATTCGTCTGTAAAGAATTCGCTTTAGTATTTTGCAGCTGTGACTTATTAAACTGATAGTTCGGTAATTTACACATCGGTCAACTCCTGCTTTCTTTGGGATTGGAATTATTATATTCTTCTTGAAGTCTAAGGGTATTTCGCCTGTCTCATACATCTTGCTCCCCAGATGGTAGAGTTTTGTCAGGACTGGCTCTCCCAAGGCAGTCAGTAGTTCCAATAGAATGTTGTCTACTCCAGGGGCCTTTTTTCGACTCAGGTCTTTCAGTGCTCTGTCAAACTCTTCACGCAGTATCATATCTCCCATTTCATCTTCATCTTCATCTACTTCCTCTTCCATTTCCATAATATTGTCCGCAAGTACATCGCCCTTGTACAGACCCTCTATATACTCCTTCCACCTTTCTGCTTTCCCTTGTTTGCTTAGAACTGGGTTTTCATCTGAGCTCTTGATATTCATACAAGTGGCTCTCTTTTCTCCAAAGGTCTCTTTAATTTTCCTGTAGGCAGTATCTATCTTATCCCTAGTGAGATAACCCTCTACATCCTTACATTTGTCCTCTAGCCATCCCTGCTTAGCCATTCTGCACTTCCTGTCGATCTCATTTTAGAAACGTTTGTATTCCTTTTTGCCTGCTTCATTTACTGCGTTTTTATATTTCCTCCTTTCATCAATTAAATTCAATATTTCTTCTGTTACCCAAGAATTTCTACTAGCCCTCGTCTTTTTACCTGCTTTATCCTCTGCTGCCTTCACTACTTCATCCCTCAGAGCTACCCATTCCTCTTCTACTGTATTTCTTTCCCCCATTCCTGTCAATTGTGCCCTTATGCTCTCCCTGAAACTCTGTACCACCTCTGGTTTAGTCAGTTTATCCAGGTCCCATCTCCTTAAATTCCCACCTTTTTGCAGTTTCTTCAGTTTTAAACTGTTGTTGTAGTTTATATAATTTTCATAGTTTTGCTAGCGTGAGATGACGTAAAGAAATTGTTGATTTCCTTGAATTATGTGAGTCATTGTTCATTCAATCAGTCCAACCTCAACATATTAATGACGTAGTTTTTCAGAAGCTGACCGTATCTCCCAAGTATTTGGGGGAGCTTGCCTCGACGTCTCAGGGAGACGTAATTTTGATAATTATTTTTCACTGGCTGACTGTACTTCAAAATCATTACAAAAAACTGTCGGCAGAACATATACGGAGATACGAAAAAGTGGAAGTAATATCGTAAACAGACATGCAACAGACATGCAGAAAAAAAGACATGCAACGAAAGCTCTTAGAAATAGTTCATGTGTAAAATTTACCTTTCAAAATTACTGGATTCCAAGGAGCACCCTTAAAATGGAGATAAAAAATAATATTTCTACAATAGATATAAATGTATGTTCACTGTAGCTAATGGGAGAAGGGTAGCGGTACATGTTAAAAAGTCTCCAAAATTCGGATGCCGTGTCACTACGTCAGATGTTTGGAAGGTTGCCTGTAATTTATTCGTCCCACATTCCATACCTACGACCAGCTAGTACCCCCTTCATCACCTCGTTGATGACTACATAAAAAAGTAACGGGTTGAAGCAGTCATCTTGTCTAATATCACTATTGACAGCTCTGCAATTACTTAACCTGGAACCAATTTTCGCTAAGATGTAGTTGTTGAAAAAAATGTCTTCACTTGTCTAATTAAGTTGGAAAGCATATCTAGATTGAAGAGCAGCACACCTGTTAACTGAATCCTATGTAAAATATTCTGTAATTCAATAAAACTACGATAAGCTTGTCTGTTGTATTCAATGGACTACTCTGCAACCTGCCTAAGAATAAATACTGTCCTCTGCGTCACCTACCGGGTCTGGAACCATACTGTTCATCTGCAAGGTTGTAGTGCTTTTTATTTTATTTACTGTTATTTTTGCTATAAGTTTAGGAACGGAACTCAGTAAACTGATCCCCCTGTACTTGGAAGTGCCTTTTTTGTACATGATAACTGTATTACTAGTTCTTAAGTCGTTTGGAATTTTATTACCAGTTATAACATCGTTACCTAGCTTTGTTAATTGTTCTGTTAGTGGATATTCTACATGCTCTGTAATTCATTGGGGATGCTGCCTGTCTCTGGGGGCTTCCTAATTTTTAACAAACTCATAGCCTCTTCTATCTCTGCTTGTGAAACTGTTAAATCATGATGCAATTCGAGTAATTGTTTAAACAATGAACAATGTTAAACCTCATGTCAACAATTATTTTTATCTGTTTCATCATCTGTCTTCCAACTTACTTTGATGCAGATCCAAATTTCATGCAAATGCGCTCATTTCTGCAGATGTTACATTGAACACCATTGGCACTTCTTGTTTTTTGAACTCATTAGAAAACTGGTATTCGGTATGCAGATGGACCTTATGAAGTCATGTGCAACGAGCGCCACGATCATTTCACACAGTTTCAAAATTCGTAAAAAGGATAACATAAGAATTCTGCTCCGTCTTTAACCACCAACTGACACTTAACACTGAGGTGGCAAGACATGGGATAGCGACAGATGGCAGTAGTATCGCGTACATAAGAGACGAAAGGACAGTGCATTGACGGAACTGTAATTTACTCAGGTGGTTCATGCGAAAAGGTTTCCGACTTGATTATGGTTGCACGACGGGGTTAACCGACTTTGAACGCAGAGTGGTAGTTGGAGCGGGACACATGGGACATTCCGTTTCGCAAAATTGGTAGGAAATTCAATATTCCAAGGTCCACAGTCTGAAGAATGTGGCGAGAATACCAAATTTCAGGCACTACCTCGCACGACGGACAACGCAGCGGGCGACGGCCTTCATTTGACCATCGAAAGCAGCTGAGTTTGCGTAGAGTTGTTAGTGCTAACAGACAAGCAAGATGTCAAATCATGCAGAAATCAAAGTGGGACGTACGGTGTACGTATCCGTTAGGACAGCGCGGCGAAATTTGGCTGTAATTGACTATGGCAGAAGACAGTTTTGGGGCCTTTGCTAACACCACAGCATCGCCTGCACCGCCTCCCCTGGCCTCTTCATAATATCGGTTGGACCCTAGACGACTGCAAAACCTTGGCCTGTTCAACTGACTCTCGATTTCAGTTGCTAAAAGCCGGTGACAGGGTTAGAGTCTGGTGTAGATCCCACGAAGCCAAGGGTTCAAGCTGTCAACAAGGCACTGTGGTAGATGGTGGCTGCTCCATAACAGAGTGGGCTGTGTATACATGCAATAGACTGGAAATGGTTACTTTCGATTACTTGGAGACCATTCATGGACTTCACGTTCCCAGGCAATGACGGAATTTTTATAGATGACATGGTGACATGTGACAGAGCCACAGCTGTTCGCGAATGATTTAGACACCCAGATATCCCGATATAAATCCCATCGAACATTTATGGAGTATGAAACTTCCTGGCAGATTAAAACTGTGTGCCCGACCGAGACTCGAACTCGGGACCTTTGCCTTTCGCGGGCAAGTGCTCTACCAACTGAGCTACCGAAGCACGACTCACGTCCGGTACTCACAGCTTCACTTCTGCCAGTACCTCGTCTCCTACCTTCCAAACTTTACAGAAGCTCTCCTGCGGACCTTGCAGAACTAGCACTCCTGAAAGAAAGGATATTGCGGAGACATGGCTTAGCCACAGTACCGGGCGTGAGTCGTGCTTCGGTAGCTCAGTTGGTAGAGCACTTGCCCGCGAAAGGCAAAGGTCCCAAGTTCGAGTCTCGGTCGGGCACACAGTTTTAATCTGCCAGGAAGTTTCATATCAGCGCACACTCCGCTGCAGAGTGAAAATCTCATTCTGGAGATTTATGGAGTATAATCGAGAGGTCAGTTTGTGCACAAAATCCTGCACTTTCGCAGTTATGGACGGCACCAGAGACAGCATGGGTCAATATTTCCACAAAGGACTTCCATCCAGTTGTTGAGTCCATATAAGGTCGAATTGCTGCACTACACTGGGCGAAAGGAGGTCCGACCCTATATTAAGAGTATCTCATGATTTTTGTTATCCCGGTGTAAATCAAGCTGTCAGAAGTAATCCACAAGATGTCAATCAGGCAATTTACATCGTCATCCACGACGTCTTTGTGAATGTACTCCACGGAATAATATGAAACAGTTACTCAGAGCTGAAAGGATGTGAGATGAGTTAATATTGACGTTAATCGATTGTGACTGGTGATGACACGTTTCATATACCAATGATGCTTCTCAACGGACATGTTCGACAAGTCAACGAAGGAAAACTGGGTAACAGAATACCGTAGTCGCAAATTTTTGTATAGTGTTAGTGGGGAGCGTAACGAATAACATACTAAATGTCGTGACCGATGAGGGTGTGAGAATGAATACTGGAGGCGGGGTTCTCTTTCTTAAATTTTTCTTGAATATCTCCAAAACTGCTTCCTCTAGAGAAAATGCTTCCCGGAACAAAATTTAACTACATTAAACTTTCACACTAAAAAGGACGTACTCATTTCTTTTCAAGTCCAATCGTTCCCGCGTTGCAGGGGATAGAGGAGTCTCAGTTTATTAAGAATAGTGTTTTAGCGATATAATGTAAATGTACAATGTTAAATAAAGTGGATTAATAATAAATATCTAATGTTTTGACCAGATTTAAGTGCAGCAGAACCGTATTAAGGGGTAAATTGTGTTTTGTGTGTGTAACAGGGTGAACAACCGGGATCGGACGTTAGAAGTGTGAGGGAGGGGATGGTAGGTCGTCGGATTGAAGCCATGCCCTCCTCTCCTTAATAGGTGTGCTGAATGAAGAGCGAGCAGGCAGTTTCCCATTCTCTCTACAGCTGGCGGGTGTTTCATAAAGTTATATCAGTCCATCCGCAGTTCATCTTAAGAGTTACTGGCGACGCAGAGTGCAGACAAACCCAGCGGTGTTTATTTACCACAAAGTGCGTCAGCATTGCCCGGAACACACATACAAATTACTAAAAATACGAAAGCAAGGAACGCATATGGAGAGGATCTAGGTAACTGTGCAAGCTGTTCTACAGTGTTAGAGGGAAACTGATTCTATGTCATCGTTACGGCAGTTGCTGGTCTCTTACGGGGAAGGCCAACCCTCTCACCATTAGTGCTGCTCGCTTTTCAGCTTGCAGACAGACTACACCTCCGCAGCATTCCCTGTCTAGTTCTCTCATGGTTACACGAAACGTTTAACTGAGCGTGTTTTTATGTAGTGGAGCTATTTTTAATTTATTAAGTGAATACTCCTTTGCAGTTGCTAAACGAGCTATTACGTAAAAAAAAAAGCTCAACAACTGGAGCTGTCAACTGTCTACCGCACTAAAAAGCCTGTCCCAAGTGTAGCATACCATTAATATGTAATCCACAATGTCAGTTTCACTGTCTCCTCCATCGATGGCTGGAATACATTTCGCAACTTGATGGTACTAGTGCATCATGGCAGCCTCTGCTCTCCCAACATCTACGACAGAAGTGAGTCACCTAGGCGTTAAGGATCATTAAATATTTCACCACAAGTTAAGCAACGCGTTACAGCAGATTGCGTTTCAGATTTAAATATTATCAGTCATATTCCATTAAACAAATCCTCACCCACCTTGCAAGATATGCTGTGGACGTGCAGTGAGTGGCTCCATTCGGTGCAGCCCACTCCACAATTGGCACCAAACCGTGAATGGAAGAGATTTATGCTGTCTAACAGTAACGCAGTTACTGGTGAGAGGTACGCCGTAACTTTCTGGCCCTTGAGTAAGTTACGTCCAAGTGACTGTAGCACTGTTATACAGCATTACAGTATTAAGCTGTCAACGTAAGGCAACAGCAATCAAACCTCTTTCCCACCAACACTACACAGGTCACCGACAACATCACACTTCCAAATTAAGCACTCCTCAACCACTGTTTACAGGAAAGTGTTTTACGTAAAAGATCAGTTAACAACTGCAGACAAGTACTCACTTAATAATATGAAAATAACTCCATTGTATAAACACGAACTCAGTAAAGTTATTTTGTCTACTTATGTAAGAGAACAGGACAGAAAATGCTGGGTGGTGTAGTCTGTAAACTTAAAAGTGAGCAGCGCTCGCGGTGCAGGAAGTTGCCAACTCGGAAGAACGCTACAACTGCCATATTAGGTGCCTAAGAATGAACTTCTCTTGTAGCAGTGTAGAACAGTACGCAGAGGTTTGTGTAGAGTCTGTCCGTATGCTTTCTTGCGTTTGTATTATTAGCAACTCACATCTGTATTCAGTGTGGTTTTAAATAGTGTAAAATAAAGAGCCACTGCCAAGTGTCTGTGCAATACATTGCCAATGATTCATAATGCTAGCTGCTGAAGGCTCGGTATAACTTTATGAAGTGCCCTGTAGTTGGTTTTTGTGACGTAGTGCGGTAGAGACAACGGGGAACTACCCACTCGCTCTTCATTTTGCAGGCCTGTGAAGAAGGGAAGAGCATGAGCAGAATCCAGCGAACTACCTTCCCTCAATTTTCTGACCTCCACTCCTCCGCTTCCACCCTGTTACTTCTCCAGAATACAGTTCACCCATACCATTGATGGTATTCTGCTGCACTTAGATGTGGTACACACATTTAATATTTGTTGTAATTCACGTTATTGAACAACGCACATTAACCCTCACATTACCAAGAAGAGGGGGGAGGGCTACTTTGTGCCCACCCTTTGAAAACATATTTTGTCATGTACTTTACACTCCAGAATTTTGAAAAGCTTTATTGTGTATAATGAAGTCTTCTACCAGATTCCATAAACGTTTTAAGTTTTTCTGTTAAACTTAGCCCTTAAGTCTCAGTAGCAGATGCGATATTTCACAAGGAATGGCATATTCAATATTTTCAGGTTCACAGCAGTACCTCTTTAGAACTCCACAATAAATAATGAAATCTGTATTTTTAAAATTTTTTAAAATTTTCTTATACAATTCGTCCCCTCCTCAAATTGTTTGTACGTATTCCTGAAAGTGCGTTGATATTTATAAGAGATGTTTTGAAGTACTGCGCCATATTTATACATAAGTACCTCTATAAAAAGTGCAATGGAAGTCAACAACAATTAACAAATTTTGTTTTTCAATTTTTTGTATGGTCAAAATAAAGTAGCCACTTCTTGGTAATACGCGTTACTGAAAACATTTTGGTACTGCAAGGACAAAATTTATACCATTAAACGTAATTTTTTTAAGCTGTGATTTTTCGATCCTGTGCCTCGCAGAAACTACTAGCCCTAGGGAAACAGTGAATAAGCCCTTTTCGTGTCAGACTCAATATAGTCTAATTTTGTTTTGGCAAACATTTTCGCTGGATGGCGCGGATTTCGAGATAATCAAAGAAAACCTTAAAAGGTGACCATTAAACGATTTCTCCCCCTCCCCACCCTCCCACCCCACACAACCACGCTGATACCTCATCGGTCAAGAGTTTTAGCATGTCATTCATTGCATTCCCCCGACAACTGTAGAAAAAGTTTGAATTACGTTTTCATTTTTTGGTCTTCTTATGTCAGTAAATGACTAACTCCGTTCAAGGTCACCTAGATATGCTACAGCCTGCCTATCTAACGGCTTCCAGGGTCAACAAAAGCTTTATTTTCGGTATCTCATATAGTTATTGGCCGAATTTATCGATCTTAAATGTTTCCTAATGTATTCATTGCAAAATACACAGAAGCGCCAAAGAAACTGATACAGGCATGCGTATTCGAATATAAAGATATGTAAACAGGCAGAATACGTCGCTGCGGTCTGCAACGCCTATATAAGACAAGTGTGTTGCGCAGTTGTCAGTTTGGCTACTGCTGCTACAATGGCAGGTTATCAAGATTTAAGTCAGTTTGAACGTGGTGATACAGCCTGCGCATGAGCGATGGGATACAGTATTTCTGAGCCAGCGAAGAAGTGGGAATTTTCCCGTAAAACTATTTCACGAGTGTATCGTGAATATCAGGAATCTGGTAAAGCATCAAATTTCTGACATCGCTGCTGCCGGAAAAAGATCCTACAAGAATGGCGCCAGCGACGACTGAAGAAAATCGTTCAGCGTGACAGAAGTGCTTCCCTTCTGCAAAATTGCTGTAGATTTTAGTGCTGGGCCATCTACAAGAGTCAGCGTGCGAACAATTCAACGGATCATCATCGATATAGGATTTCGGAATCGAAGGCCCACTCGTGTGCCATTGATGACATCACAATAGAAAGCTTTAGGCCTCGCCTGGGCCCGTCAACACCGACATTTGACTGTGGACGACTGGAAACATATTGCCTGGTCGGACGAGTGTCGTTTCAAATCGTATCGAACGGGTGGACCTATACGGGTATGGAGACAATTTCAGTAATCCATGGACCCTGCATCATGTCAGCAGGGAATTGTTCGAGCTGGTGGAGGTTTTGTAATGGTATGAGGCATATGCGATTGGAGTGTTATGGGACCCCTGAAAAGTCTAAATACGACTGTGACAGGTGACACGTACGTAACCATCCTGTCTGATCACCTGCCTCCATTCATGTCCATTGTGCATTCCGACGGACTTAGGCAATTCCAGCAGGACAATACGACACTCCGCACGTCTAGAATTGCTACAGAGCGGTTCCAGGAACACTCTTCTGAGTTTAAACTCCCCAGACATGAACATTATGCCTTGCAACGTGCTGCCCAGAAGAGATCTCCTCCCCTTTGTACTCTTACTGATTTATGGACAGCCGTGCAGGATTCGTGAGAATTTTTGACGTACGGTAGATAAATTTTAATTTGTTTTTAGAGGTTGTGGCAGCTAAGGGGACGGTAGAGTGAACGATGTGTACCGGAACTGAAATTGCGGATAACAACGGCAGTTCTCTACAGGATGAAGTGTAGTGATCGTGGACTATTCTTTTTGTTGTATATCTCGCACCGGAATGTAGATTGTTTGTCTCTTCATGTAGGATAACACAGTAGGCTAAGATTAACATTAGTATGGGCAGTAACCAGTATCTATGTATAGTATGGCTTCCTCTATGGATGTAACCTATTTTGTGAAAGTTATTTTGTAAAACACACCGACATCGATGTTAACATCATCATATTCTACAGTTATCCGTTCCCTTCATATTCCACAAAAGTTGGCACAAGTTTCACCCACATACCTTGTACGTAAAATTACGAAGTTTGGAACTAAACTGACACTTAAGATTTCTCCTCTATAATGGTAAAAAAGATGAGACTTCAGAAGATTCCTTTCTACACTAAACGTTTTCATCTATTGTGGAATTATTGCGATGTGCTACAGAAGCAGTCAGCCGTTGACAGAAAGAATCCAGCATGAACTCAATAAAGTCAGTTTTCTGGAATCAGGAAATTTTCCACATAACCTTCTTACCCGCACGATCCACAACAGGAAATACATCTCTGTACAACCTTCGAGAAGACTTACTAATTCTGATATCTGTTCGAACTGTGAAATACAATAATCTGAGTTACCATCACTAAATTATGCAAAACTATAGTTAGTCAAAGTCTACTGGGTAAATAAGGATCTGTAGGAAAGGATCAGGGCGAACAAGTAGAAAAGAATATCAGAAGTTAGCGGAGAATTACAAGTCAAATCCAAAATATAGGAGAGGATTAATACAACCAAATGGGATTATGTGCTGGTCTAGACAACGATCGTATGCCCCGAGAGATATTACGTATCTGGGAAGGAATAAATAGCACTGAAATAACAAAGTAAAAATTGAAAAATCAATGGCTCAGTAAAAAGTGGGACTCGGCATTTTACGTAACGACAGGCATCAAGCAGATGACCTGACTGACGTTGTTTCTTCTGTGAAGAAAGCAAATCAGTAACAGAATTTAAGCCATCTATATATCCTAGAGAATGTTGCAACAGTGCATTTTTTCCTCCGAAATTGTTTCGCTGAGGAATTATTGACAAGTGCAACTTATATTTTAGTGCACTATTACGAAAGATTATAGAAGCTTTGTTCGTCGTTGACAATGTCATAAAAAAAAGAAGAGAGATTTTGCCCGTCCTTAAATCTCGACTAATGGAAACGGATCGTATTAAGGATTTACTGTAACTGTCATATAAGAGGTTATAGCACTACCTGCTCTACATACAAGAAATTACAGAATACTGGTCTGATTAACGTAACTACGATCCTGAATTAAATGTCTTATCCTTTCAGTTGTCGAACTGTTCTCAGCCTTGTCTCAATATTATACATAAAGTGGAAAACATACGAAATTTTTCTCACAGCTGTGAAGATTTCTCACAGCTGTGAAGATATCAACACCAAATTCATTCGAACGCGACTACCTATCAATAGCTTTACCTAATTTTACAATTGTAGGTACAGTTTCAGCGTAATTCCTTTAGCTTCGACTGATGCCAGTTGCAACTCTACCTTTGTGGACAACGGATGTAATAGGAAAATTTTAGTATTTAAGAACAACAAATTGCACACTCTGTTAGAAAACATGTTGAAGTTTTCTTCACCGATCGAAGGTTGTAATATCTTCTTCCTGTAGGAGAATACCGTTTATAAATTTGGAGGAAAGTTCATTAAATCTTTCGCTGTCAAGAATACGAAAGTTTAATTAAAATGGTTTATTAAAAAGATTATCACTAGAGTAGGCTACATCGCGTAGTAGAAAATACTTTCGGAATAACGCCACAGGTTCAGAACATCATGGAATTCACACTTAATTGAGCCAGACAAAGTTACGACCATGCTATTGACAACTGTTAACTTACTTTGCTAATTGACATCTCATTTAAATGAATATCTCGCACTTCGTTTTTCAGATAAAAAGCAGAGAGATATTTACAGAAAAACGAATATGAAATACTGTATCCTTTGAGAAATAATATACGCTGGGTCTCCTAGAGGAGAAAAGAAACCAATTGTGGAAAGTATTTCGTAAATCAAAGTGCACTTGTTGTCCTTAACAATACCTTTAACACTATGCAAATAACATATATTGTGGACGTATTCTGTAATGCAGTGTTCTAAAATAAAATAATTTATACTACATAAAATTGCGGCGGCCTTTATATAAGACAGAGGCTTCAGTCACAGACCAATGTGATACGAACCTTACAGATAAAAGTGTACCTTGTGTTTTCCTTTCGCACATATCAAGGCAGCTGAAGCCATATCAAAGCAGTCGTATTGTTCAAGTCAAGAACACAATAAAAGAGGAAAAGAGATTAGTTCAATGAGTTCAACATCCCTTCGAAGATGTGGTCGTCAGTGGCGAAGAAGGAGCTAGGTATGTAGAAGGATAGAAAAGCTTGCGGTGTATCTTCAAAGTTATCATCCTGGAATTTTTTCTAGCGATTTAGGGAATCCACACAACAATTCAGTCCGGATGGCTGGATGGGAATTCGAAACTCTGTCCTCCTGAATTCGAATCCAGCGCCGTACCACTGTGCCACCCTCTCGGTCTCAAGAAGATGCTCGATATGTAATCACGATGCAAGAATTAGGAAAAATATGAAAAAATCGCTCCTCTGTTAACCGCTGTAATGATTCCTTTTGGCGAATTATTCTCGTCGACTAAATAAATTAAAAAAAAAAACAAACGAAAACACTTCAAATCCAAACCAATGATGCTTATAGCTTCAACTTCATCTCGAAATATAACTAAGAGTAATTTAATTTGAAAATGCGTCTGCGATACATACAGAATTCGCAATACTGTAAAGTTGAAAATCTAGAGCAATGGAAAGTTGATAAACAGTAACAATACAGCGTAGTAGTTACTTCTCCAAGTTTTAACCATTTGTTTCTATAAAATCCTGAAAGCAGTACTATCGTTTTGTTTCAGTTTACGCCGGTGGTGCATCCAATACATTCCCTGTGCTTGTCCATGCATCTTCGTTCAACGCCGCGCGGAGTGGCCGCGCGGTTAGAGGCGCCTTGTCACGAATTGCTGGGCCCTTCCGCCGGAGTTTCGAGTAATCCCTCGGGTAAGTGTGTGTGTGTGTGTGTTGGTTGACTTTAGCGTAAGTTAGTTTAAGTAGTGTGTAAGTCTAGGGACTGATGGCCTCAGCACTTTGGTCACTTTGGAATTTACACGCATTTGAACATTTTTATACGTTCAACTTTCTTTTCTCGTAATATGGAAGTTTAAAACCCCATAATACTCATTCCTATTGACACAGCTCCAAATGTGCCAGTCAGCTTTCTTCTGTAGACTATACAGTTGTAAAACAATCTGTCTAAAGATGATTTCCACAAGACCTTATGGCCCAAGTGGCGTCCACGACTGTGCCTCGCTCCCCCTGGCGTTCATCGGAAAAGCAAGCAAGAGGCGGAATGCCTTAGGCGGAGCGTAAAAGGCTGATCCTACACGTTCGCGACACGTGTCCCCTGACAGCAAAGGAGCGAGCAGCGTTCGATAATTTATTGGATACACACGTTGCAGATGCAGATGTATTCTTACGTTAAAGAACGTATTCGACACATGAGATTAACGCAATACTTCAGTGTCATGGAACACCGCACCCAACACCTATGGCAAATAGTACAAGAGGTGTTTTGCATATCTTAACGGCTTACTTTTATAATTCCCAGAAATTGTGTTGCGAGGAAAGTCAAGAAACATATGTTTCGTCTCTCATACATCTCGCGGAGTGATCATTTACTAACTCATTAGGAAAGCACAGAAAAATAGAGGTACTCGAGAACCACTCGGTCACATACTGCAACGTAGTGTAGATATACTGTATTTCTCTCTGAACATGTACCGCTGATTGTGCTAATGTACTGACAGTCCTAACTATCATTCATTTAAGGCTTCGAATTCGCACGATGAAATAGTTTCAACAGTCTACTTATTCACAAAAGAGTTGCTGTGTTAAATATTTGACGTTAAGCATGTAAGCGAGAGGTCTGCCTCTGTAGCTAATTGGATAGCGCAGTTGGCTGCCACGCGAAGATTCCGGATTCGATTCCAGGTACCGGCTGGAACTTTTCCTTGTTGAGAAGACCGGAACAGGCGGTGCACTCAATCGCGAGCAGTAGCGGCTCCAGGACACGAAAAGTAACAATAGCCGGGAGAGCGGTATGTTGATTCCGCACCCCTTCATACCGAGTCCAATAACACCTTCGGCAGAGGATGCGACGGCGGTCGGTGGGTAAGGATAGGCCCGCCAGGGCCAATGGACGAAGTTGACCGTTACCTTCAAGTACGTAAGCGGCGAAAAGCTTACAAATGTTTTGAAATTATGTATTAAGTTACTCTGAAGTCGTTAAGAGCTGCCATTATCGAAAAGTGGTTGAGTGTAGACTGGGTAGTTTCTGCTCCATTTTAAATGAAAGTTATTTTTCCACGCATCTCAATGTTTATGACGGCATATCTCTTGAATGCAGAGGAGAGAGCAGATAGGTGGAAAGAATACATTGAAAGCCTCTATGAGGGTGAAGATTTGTCTGATGTGATAGAAGAAGAAACAGGAGTCGATTTAGAAGAGATAGGGGATCCAGTATTAGAATCGGAGTTTAAAAGAGCTTGAGGACTTACGGTCAAATAAGGCAGAAGGGATAGATAACACTCCATCATAATTTCTAAAATCATTGGGGGAAGTGGCAACAGAACGACTATTCACGTTGGTGTGTAGAATATATGAGTCTGGCGACATACCATCTGACTTTGGGAAAAGCATCATCCACACAATTCCGAAGACGGCAAGAGCTGACAAGTGCGAGAATTATCGCACAATCAGCTTAACAGCTCATGCGTCGAAGCTGCTTACAAGAATAATATACAGAAGAATGGAAAAGAAACTTGAGAATGCGCTAAGTGACGATCAGTTCGGCTTTAGGAAAAGTAAAGGGACGAGAAAGGCAATTCTGACGTTATAGAATGTACAAACCAAATTGAAAATTCGTCTGGTTACGATTTTCCCCAATGGTTTTAGAAATTGAGGCTGAATATTATCTATGCCATCTACCTTATTTTATTTCAGGTCCTCCATAGCTCTTTTAAACTCTAACTCTAAAATTGGATCCCCTATCTTTTACATGTCAACTCCAGTTACCTGTTAAACTACCTGTTCTGTCTGCTACTACCATTATTGTTATTATTGTCATTGTTGTTATTACTACTATCACTGTTAGTGATAGCGGCTGCAGTACTTAAAGTACTGCCGTCATTAACTTTCTTAGTTCATAGCCAGTATTATTTATTCCCATTGTCACTTCAGACACTCAAATTAGTTTAATAGTATTTGTCATGTTAAAATTTATTAATTATATAACTATAACTTAAAAAAAGCACTATGTGTGAAAACCTTATACGAAGTATGAGAGTGCTTTATTTCATTCCGTTCATATTTCTGTATTTCTGTCTTCCTCTTAACTTCTTTGTACTTCCTTCTTTCGTCGATCAGATGAAGTATTTCTTCTGCCATCCATGGTTTCTTCGTAGATGCATTCCTGGTTCATACATTTTCCTCACCAATTTCAATAATGGACCATTTTAGAGATGTCTACTTCTCTTCACTGAACGCCGTGCTACTCCTTAGTGCAGTATCCAAATCCATAAGCAACATCAAATGTGTTTCATTGTCCTTAAATACCTCAGTATCACACTTCCTTCCACACTGATTCTTTCGGACGATTCTCTTAAGCTTCAGTCTGCTTTTCATCACTACTAAACTCTGATCTAAGTCTCTATCTGTTCCTGGACACGCTTTACAATTCAGTATTCGGTTTCTGAGTATATGTTTATCCACGATGAAGTCGAACTGGAATCTGCGCCTATTCCAAGTATACTTCTCTTCCTGCGCTTCTTGAACAGAGTACTAGCTCAAATTTGTTGCAGAACTCAATTAGTCTTTCTCCTCTCTTATTCATATTACCAACCCCTTAATCTCCCATAATCCTTTCGCTTACTCCTTCCCCCACAAACTAATTTATATCCTCCTAATTACGCGTTCAGTATACTCGTACTTTCTCCAACCCTTCGTCTTCTGCTTGCGAGTTCGGTATATATACCCGAAAAATTGGTATCAGCGTTGGTTTGCTTTGAATCTCACGAGAAAATCACTATCACTGAACTGTTCACAATAACTCAATCTCTGGCATACCGTTCTATTCATTACAAACCCTACTCCTTTTGTATCAGCAGCGCTTGATACGTCACATAAATGGTTGCGATAATTTTAAGAAAAACCACATAGAAAGGGACCTACATACTTCCTCATTTGTTGCTTCTTGGAATACACTTCATTGCCTAGCGACAGTTATTATAATTACTATTTAAAAACCTTGTTAAAAGAATCTCAACGCTCAAAAATTTAAAAAAACTCCAACAGGAATAATTCATTAATAACAAACATTAACAATTTATATCACTAAGAAAAGTGCTTGAAACCAGGAATATGCAGTCGGCATCTACAAGTAAGAGGTCACACCAACTAGGTGTGGATGCAAGCGGGTTCAACAAACTGAGGTTTATCAATAAAATTAATTACGAATGACTGTCACTAAATGTACTAACACTTCCCAAGAATGGATAAGACGTTAAACGAGCGGATAACGCCCATCCAAAACACAGAAAGGATAACAAGTGACGCCACTGATTGCCTCTATTGAAAAGCCCTTAACGATGTATAAGCTTTAATAAAATACCTTAAGGAATAAAATGCTCAATCCCCAAAATACAAACAAAGCTGGGAAGGTATACAATTCAAATGTGACTCTCAGCTGGTACACACCAGCAGAAACATTGAGAAGGCCCTTAAATAATTATACAATGCCCAAAATACAAGATGTCTGGCAAATAGAGCAGGCGTCTATCACAGACAACGAGCGAGCAAGTTTTACAATGAGTGGAACTAGCTAATGACTGTGAATAAAAGAAAAAGGTGAACAGTTCATTTTCATAAGCAGGAGGCCTTAAAAATTAACGCGCTCCAGAAGTAGCAATAAGAGAGCAAGGTTAAAACAATTAGTTAAAGAGCATATATAGTGGGGAGGAACTAAGGACTTGCAGAACACCCTTCGAAGCTTATGTGCTTACTGAATTCACAAATCGGATAGATTAAGAGTTTGCGATTAACTGGCGACACTCTGCCGTGGCACGTATCAGACGATCAACTTTATTTAACTAGAGTCAAAACGATGCAGCTGGTAGTGGCTCCAGATTGCGGGCCATCCTAAACGTCGTGCCATGACGAAGGTGTCGCCGTAGCAGAATGAAAAAGAGGTCACTGCTCCTGGCCCAGGATGCAGGAATGCGTTGGCCGGTGGAAAAACTATCCGGACAACACACATCAGAAGGTACAGACGAGAATGCCTAGGACGTAGCCAATATTAACTTAATGCCGAAGCAACTACACATACGTACTACAAGCTTCACACTCCCTAAAATTATTTAAAAATTAAAAGGGTGAAATCTCAGCGCCTGATAATGTAGTGACTAGAGCATACGCATCTACAAAGGGTCGCTTGCCCTCGACACATGTTACAATTTCGATTTCACCAACTCAATTTATAGCAGAAAATGCTGATACACTTGCACGGAATATGGCCTAGAATAATAAATTACATCTGTTAAACTAACCGATGACCATAAACACAATCACTCGAAGGCGCCTAAATATAACAGGTCGAATTTCATATTAACACAGACGAGGCCATAAGGCAGCAAGTACTAATTAAAAAACACTTAGATCTACTCAGGTGTGAAGGAGCAGTGACTTCCTAGATTTTAAGCAGGAGTGTTATTTCATCCAATCCATACAGGTGGTCTCCGAGGCGCCGTAAAATTTAAGCTAGCAGATTTGTCCTGGTACTTGCCGACTAGGTTGCCGCTATCAATCCTTAATCCTTAATCAACTGCTGTTGACGTTATATGATATACAACTGACCAGATATCTTTGTTCAAACAAATTTTGGGCTTCTAGCCTGTCGTCGTTTAATTCCTTGCTCAATATTTCGATTCGGCACCTGCCAGTCATCATCAGGTGAGTCATTGAAGACTGACGAAGACTTGCTCCAATCTGCCCTGCATAGCGCCCAGCGGGTATTCCGAGCATGCGTCAAAATTCAAGTTGGCAGACAGACCACACTTCACGGTGACAGCGCCATCGATGGTGGAGCCGGGGATCCCAGCTGTCCTCTGTGTTACCGCTCGCCTCGGCCGTTGGCGCACTCTTCTCGTCTTCGATTACAACAAATCTTGGAGATGGAAGGTGTTCCACGCACTGACCAAAATAGCCGTTATCACGGTTCATCAGATTTTTTGCCCGGCGTATTTCCACTGATTCTTTAATAATGGAGTCCTAAAAAAATGTAACTGGGGTCAGATTCACAGATATATCATACTCCACTGAATGTCTATTGGAAGTACAGTGTTCAGGAATACCGGACTTGCTTGGTTGCAAAAGGCGAGTGCAACGTTGATGTTAAATGCAGCGGTCTTTCACAGTGCGTGTGCTCCGTAAGCCACAACACGATGACAAGTTATTCTGTAAATTCTGGCCTTCCACAATAACAAGTCATCCTCCACCGATCCAAAAAGGTCTGCAATCATAGATGGTGAACGGGAAACCACTTTCACCTGAAATGTGCAGAGGATTCTTGCTATTTTAAACGAAATGCTGCCCACAAAAGGATGAAAAGCTGAAGATTTTTCTTGCGTGTTCTCCTATTTATCCGCTTCCTGATTCTTAATTTCAAGTGACAGTGTTCTCTTAATCTGCTGCGTGAATTATTCATTCTTTCTAGACACTGTGTTTAGGTAAGGTGTCTAGATCTAAGATAGTATGAGCTCTGTGTAAGAGTGTTTTAAGAACGCTCACAGTTCATTCGTTTAACCGAGACATCAAAGAGACGGAGACAACCATTTTCTCCGTTTTCATGATGAACCAAATGTTGATATGAAAGGAGCTGAAGTAGTGAAGAAGCTCCGCCAATTAGTCCTCTCCATGAGGCCACCCTCTGAAAGTATCATTCATTATCTCCAAAATATAGTTAATTTACCGGCAGCTCTCTCCTCGAAACCCTTCATAAAAAGGGGAAGACGTCAGTCAGTTCAAATTATATATAAAATACGTTGAGGACAGAGCATGCCGAAACAAAGCAGTGATGTCCGCATGAGACTTTTTACCAATTAGTGCCAAAGAATGTGCGGGAGGGACGTGTATAGAAAGTGATACTATATCAAAGCTAACCAAACGACCAGAACTAAATAGACAGGGAGGTCCAGGCTTCTGACTTAGACAGCTGAATTATAAAAGTGATGTTGGAATTTTCCCACCAACAATCTCAGCAACGAAGCAACATGTTTGGCTAAATCCTTTGTATCCGCTCCAGTGTCGCTCACTATTGGACGTAATGGAACATTTTGCTTACGAATTTTTAGAAGATCTTACAGTCTTCCCGGCACACAACCATGTGGTCTTATCCTCTCGATGAACTCTTAAGGATGATCTCTGTGTGACGACTCTGATGTAGTGGTACTGAAGGCTGACAAAATAATGCAATCGTCTCGTTACCTCGTAGTGTGTATGATGATAAAATATATGGCCTGCTAAGTGACTCTACCTGCAGATTGATTATGACCCTACAGTAAGTAACAGAAAACTTCTGCACTATAAATTCCTATTCCTTACCTCAAGAGATCATCAAGAGGGTAAACACGCATTACGTCCAATAGTGAACAATCTGGAGCACCTACAAATGTATCTTCGATATTTCGCGGCCCTGTCAGCAACTGTATAAATATTAATTTTAATTTTAATTTTACTAATTAACAGCCTCAGTTGCACCGTTTACCTAGAATTTACCTAGGTTTCAGTCGGGATAACCCAACCTTCTTCAGAATAACAGCAACTACCGTTTGTCGGTAGTTCCAGTACAGCATTCGTGGCTGCCGCGGCGCGGTCGCGAAGTGGGGCCGAGGCAGTTTCAGATACGTTTTTACAATCTGGCAATAATTTATGGATTTGTGGTTGTAGCTTGACGATGTACACTATGGACAAACGGTAGTTACTGTTATTCTGAAGAAGGTTGGGTTATCCCGACTGAAACCTAGGTAAATTCGAGGTAAACGGTGCAACTGAGGCTGTTGATTATTAAAATTAATTGGTGGGAAAATACATTACATTCGTAACTCAGCTGACTTTGTCAGAAGACTGGAGACTAAGCAGTTCTGACCATTTGGTTAGCTTTGATGTAGTATCACTTTTTACAGAGGTCACTCTCGCAGATTCTTTGGCACTGATTGGCAGAAAGTTTCGGGCAGATCTCATTGCTTTATCTGCTCTGCTCTATCCTCAACATGCTTTATGGTCAACCAAGAATATTTTGAACTGACCGACGGCGTCGCCATGGGTAGCCCTCTGTCTCCCTTGGTGGCCAACCTTTTTGTGGAGGATTTCGAGGAGTGATCGCCTGAATCAGCTGCCCTTAAACCAACTATATTCTGACCGATACTTTCATAGTGTGGCCTCAGGGAGAAGATAAGCTACATCTTTTCGGGACTCCATTATAAAGAATCAGTGAAAATATCATCAGATTTTCCAATCTGATGAACAGTGATAACGGCTACCATTTGGACAGCGCGTGGAACACCCCCTATGTGAGTGAAATATTGAGTGTAAGATTTTTGCGAAAATAAATCGTTATTGAAGAATTCCTAAAGTGTTTTTGAAGCTACGGCTATGAATACTGGTAGTTGACTTTCTGGTTTTACGAATAAAAAGATAAGAGTTTCTGTGTTTTTGGAAACTGGACCGCTAAGGGGATGAAACAGGGAATTAGATTTTTGGTGAAAATATTTTATTATGAAAGCTTTTTTAAACCTAAATCTATGAAAATTTAAATTTGGTTTCTCAGTTAGAAATAAAGAAAAATACGTGTTCCACGGTTTTTGTAAATTCAGACGCCAAGGGGGTGAAATAAGTTGAGACTTATTCACCGACTTATCATCGCCCAGCTCAAAACGTTAACGACATAAACTCGAAGTTTGGAGATGGTGTGGATCTCCTACTGTAGGCGTCGTTTCTGAGGAGAGTGTCCGCTGTTCCACTCCTAAGGGGGCGAAATAAGGGAAGAAAGGCTTTTTGAAAGTATGTTTGCAATTAAGGAAATTTTGAAGCTAGAGCTACGAACACTGGTATTTGTTTTCTAAGTCAGAAAATAAAAAGATACGTGTTTCAGAATTTTTGAAAATTCAACCACTAAGGGGGCAAAATAGTGGGTGAAAGTTTTTCTGAAAATACATAATTACTCAAAGACTACTAACGGCTTTCTAAGGCAACATCTATGATAAATGATTCTCCGGTTACAAATTACAAAATACATGTTTCAGTGTTCCTCGATATTCAACTCCTAAAGGAATGTAATAGGAGGTGAAAATTTTTAAGAAAATATTTCGTTACATTAAAAGAAAAGTAAAGCTAAATTTTCTGAAAACTGATATTTTCACTTCTCGGTTAGATACAAAGAAATATTTGTTGAGGGATGAAAATTGCTGTGGAACTATCGTCACAAGAACAGAAACTTTGGACTGCAGCTACCAGAATCGCTTTTTGGTCATAAGTAATGCAGAAACGACCATGCTTTTATGGGCTTAATTAGCTTGAAAAGCTTATCAGATGATGCAATTTGTGTGCAACCTAAAAATTCGATTAAACAAAAAAAATCTCTGTAGATCGTAGAGTCTATGCGAGCGAAGCAGCGGGCGCTAAGCTAGTTACAGGTTACGCGTTAGACAGCACAGCCTTGCTGCTCCTTTACAGCCATGTTGGAGTGATGATATCTGGATTAGTTTTCGTGATATAATTATTTTAGAGGAATATTTTTAAACATAGTGGCGATTTGCGAAATGATCGCGTGTAACTAAAGAAACATTTTGGAGAATGTTTTCAACTTTTTAAACAATATTATGAAGACGAGGCCTTGTGTCGCACGCAGTGCTACAAATGGTTTTCGTGATTTATAGTTGGTCGCCAGTCAGCTGAAGATGATCCTCGACCAGTAAGGCCTCCCACTTCCGCTGATGGCTCACACATTAAGAACAGCAGCGACGTGGTCCGTGCAAAGAGGTTAGCATCTCAGTTGGGTGATGCCTCGAAATTTTAAGGGGAAAATTGAACATGCGTCGAGATGCGGCAAAATTTATCACCAGTTTTATGGCAAAACAAGATGCAGAAAATCGAGCGGACGTTTATTGGCAACTTTTTGAACAAATCAATGACGATTGAACATTCATGTAAAGGATCATAGCGGGAATCGTCAGCTGGGTTGACGGTTCTACCATCACAATGGATTAGTAAAGAATCTCTACGCCCCTAAAAGCATATTAGTCTCAGGAGGGATCTAAGCAGATCCTTCTCCCTATTACCATTCTTAAGACTCCCATTAAATTTCCGTTCTATACGGTTGCCTCTTCATGTTAATCAAAGAGCTTAAATACAAAAAACTGGGTGTGTCACAGTACAGCAGAGCGGCTCTGTTGTAGCGAGCAAAATACTCCGCTCCGGTGTGTTCGTGATTTGAATGCCGTGTACAAAAGACATCTCGCGCCACCTCTTATTGGTTAACGTTTCTGCCCAAGTGCAAAGCAATTTGGTTTACGTGAGTTGACGAATTTTCTTCTCAGGTCACACCGGGCTGCATTGTACGAAAGATTATACACCACACATCACACCCTAAGTGGCAGGAAAGAGTGCCATGAACAACGCACTACAAATCGTGACTGGTGAGGGTTGAGAGTGGAATAGAGGTGCGTTTGAAGGTCCTTTTCCTAGATTTTTCCTAAATATTTAACTACATTAAATTTCCTGCAAAATGATGCAGCCCTCTTTTTCTGTAGAATAAACAGCTTTCGCGTAGCGAGCGAGAGAATATGAAAATCTCGCGCGTGGTTTATGAAGGCTAGCTATAACGTTGTGGGTTGCATAAAACGACAACGATAGGGGCAGGTGACACCCTATCTAACTGATTATCCACTGATTATTTAGCATGTATTTCAGATTGTATTTGTACGTGGGTGTATTCTTTTCACTACCTTTGTTGGATAATCTCTATCTCTTCTATTTCTCTAGTTTCGTAAGGGTCCCAAACTCATGAGCAATTTTCAATTATCAGTCGAAACGAGAGATTTGTCAACCATTTCTAGGGATGATTTACATTTCATTAATTTTCTCAAAGAATCTCAAATTCGCATCTGCTATTCATTTTTTTGAGTCATCAGTCATCAGTCCAATTTTTTGCTGGATGTATTGAAATCTCTGCCCTCCTCTACAGTTTTTGCCCTCTACAGCTGCCTCTAGTACCATGGATGTCTTAACAGATCTCCTACAATCCTGTCCCTTCTCCGTGTCAGTGTTTTCCACATATTCATTTTCTCTCCGACTCTGCGCAGAACCTTATCATTCCTCACCTTATCAGTCCACCTTTGAGCATTCGTCTATAGCACACCACCTCTAACGCTTCGATTCTCGTCTGTTCCGGTTTTCCCAGAGTCCTTGTTTCACTACCATACAATGCTGTACTCCAAATGTACATTCTCAGTAGTAGACTACTCATGGCCAGTGGTGCCCTTATTGTCAGTGCTAGTCGGCGTTTGATGTCCTCGTTGCTCCCTCCATCATTGGTTGTTTCGCTGCCTAGGTATTAGAATTCCTTAACTTCATCTACTTCGTGACCATCAATCCTGAAGTTAAGTTCCTCGCTGTTTTCATTTCTGCTATTCCACATTACTTTCGTATTTCTTTGATTTACTCTCAATCCATGTTTTGTACTCATTAGACTGTTCAAATGGCTCTGAGCACTATGGGACTGAACATCTATGGTCATCAGTCCCCTAGAACTTAGAGCTACTTAAACCTAACTAACCTAAGGACATCACACAACACCCAGCCATCACGACATTAGACTGTTCATTCCATTCAGCACATCATGTAATTCTTCCTTACTTTCACTCAGGATAGCACTATCATCAGGGAAACAGTTCTATGCCGTCGCTTTAGAGCGCTCTGGACGGGAACTGTTTTCAGTGATTTATCGGCAATAGCGACCGTTTATGTGAAGTACGTTAAATTTAATTAAGTTCACGATGACATACCAGTGGTATGCTACACTTCAAATCGTTGCATCCTTGTTACAGATGACGGTAAGGTCCACAAACAGCCTCATGAAGCGTCTGGCGTCATCCACAGGATTCTTTACAGACACACACACACACACACACACACACACACACACACACACACACACATATATATAGTGTATAGGGCACGAGAGGGGCGGATTGGGGGCGAAGGTTCGAGAGGGGGATGGGAGCCGGAGGAATGAGGGAGGAGGTGAGAGGGGGGAGGGGGGACGAGAGTAGGAGAGAGAGGGAACCGCTTCCGTGCGGTACTCCTGAAAGTACCATTACATTTGTCGATTTAATCCCTTTACGCGTGACGTTGAACTTACCTGCCTGGGGAATCCTAAGTGCAGTCATAAATCTGGCCCTATACTCAGTAACCTCGCAGTCTGTCCACTTACCAGCATAGCGAAATGTGTTTCATGTCTCCTGGAAGTCAAGGAACATGGCATCAGGCAGTGCGTCGTTGCCTATGATGCATTAGACCTCATGTGCAAAAGTGACTTGTGTTCAACAATATTTCTGTCTAAGGAACTCACCTTTTCGTAGAGGAGATTTCGGTTACAGTGATTTGTCCATGTAAAAGGCAGCGGTGGTGAAATGGCATCCTGTACGTTCTCTTTTAGAGTACGTCGTGGGAGAGCAGTGTCTGCACGTGAAGCCCGTGCGCTTTCACTCGCTGCTCCGCAACGACGTCGAAGCGAGCAGTGCTCCTGGGAGCCCCGCCATCTGTCAGCAGGGGAGGGAAGGGAAAGCGGAGCTGTCGTAAGCCGCCACCGCCCACTGGCTTACCGGACATATTTCAGCGGCTGCTGCGGGCCGGATCGGTCTGCGAGACGACTGGGCGTGCCGCAAGGGACCATCAAAGTGGGAGGGAGTCCAAGAGGCGCTAGCCACAAACAGCAGTCCGCCGCTGTTGGCAGGCAACTCTCAGGCGCCACAGCAAGTTGCTCCGCACCAGGATGCTTTTCGGCACATAAATACCGAACTAGATTCGAGAATCGCTGCCAGTGTTTGAAAGTAAATACGCCGTGTAGAGAAGCAACTCAAGTCTTTTAATAAAGGGAAGTCATCCGATGTCTATTGTATACCAATTAGGTTTTTTTCGAAGTACATTGACGAAATATAAAATTTTTTAGCAATATACAACCATTGGCTCGACGACAGAGCCGTACCTAAAGGCTGGAAACTTTTACAGGTCACGCCAGTACACGAGAAAGAAAACAGAAGTATTCTGCCAAATTGTAGACACATATCACTGACATAGATTTGTGGTATGATACCGCGTTCCTGTTTTATAAAAACCTCGAAGAATGTGATCTGTTACCAAATAATCAACATCGTTCTTTTGGTACTTAAATGACTCTTTAGTCACAAGAAATAACGAGTGACATCGATAGGTCATCTCAAGTTCCATATTTTCAGATTTCCAGTCGGTTTTTAAAACCGTCCCTGACATGCGACTGTTAATCAGTTTGCGTTTCTATTGCTTCTAGATTCGTATTTCCTCTCAGGAAGGTCATATGTCGTGGTAACTGACGGAAAGTCATTGAGTGAAACGGAAGCGATATCTGGGGCTCCTACAAGTAAGTGATAAGGCTTTCTGCTGTTCTTAACGTCTATAATCGAGTTTGGAGATAATATGAGCAGACCTCTTAGAAAGTCTGCAAATATTGCAACTGCCATTACCCCTCTAGTAAAGTTGCAAGAAATGAAATGGCTTTGCCAATTCCTGGCTGGGTCATTTGATGCAGATCAGCCTGTACCTCCGCTTCTTGATTAATTTCCGCCACTCATCTGGCCCAGTTGCCGCAGATCAATTGATAAGACATCCATCTTCCGTCCTTTGTAGTGTTACATCTCCCGTTACAAGCAGAGCATGAGCAGTTTTTATTACTTGCTACTAAACGAATGAGCTTCCACCTTCAAACTAAACAGCCACTTTTTCCTTGGACTGTCTGCGATTGAACCATGGCCAATGAGCGATCTTTTGTGAAGCTACGCCAAAGGGGACACGTCAGTGTCATCGATACTGAATGGTGCCCCAGTGTTCGTTATTAGAAAGTTTCTCCTTTTTTGTAGAAGACAGTTACTCTGTCTATCTTTGAACAGTGCAGAACGAGAAGCAAACATTATGTCGCCAAAAGTGTTTCTGTAACCATTTCTCAAAGTGACATCCTGGTGCCACAGAGGCTGCAACAAAAGATTGCTCACGTAATGCCTATTTTTTCAAAATGTTCGAATGGCTCAATTTCAAAGGCTCAACTGAAGTATATATCGACAAACTGACACCACGTAATGTTCGTTAAAAACAAGCTCTTCTTTTATGTGCTGTAACATCCCATTAGCCACTCTCAAGAGTGTCATGAGGTGAGGGTCAAGATGTCAGTTCCCTCTCGTCTCTATGGCTAAGGCAAGCTTACACGTTGTTCTTACGAAGAGGCTTGGTGGAGCCCAGACGCAGAGTAAAAAGAGTATTCTGGCGCTTAGATTCCGGCAGGAGTAGATTTACATACCTTGCGGCTAGCAGACTTCTGGTAGATTCATATGGGCACCGACGCTGACTTCAGGTTGTGGCACAGACTTTTCGGTTGATAAGTGCTGCTTCGTTGATAAGGTACCAGATTCGGGTATGTATTGTGTATTCTCAGGCAACTGTATGGAGACGAGTATTTTAATTCAGGTCTTCTCCAATACTGTTACTAGTTTTATTTCTGTTTGACTCGTACATGGACGACAGATTAATGAATCTAGTCCGTATATTTTCCTCAAAAGACTGCTCAAGCAATGCTAAATGGGTGGTATTGATCTTCTTACACGCCTAATTAAACTTCATTTTGACGCAATATGATGATGCATCCAGTTGTGTTTGGTTGACCAACATTATTAAAGATGATGTCCTTCACTTTGTCTCACTAACTTTTCCCTGCATCCCACTCACGAGTGTCCGAAGTGCTGTGCAAGTGACCCTTAAGTAAACGGCTTTGTTTAGTTTTTCATGAGTGAATTCTATATAAATTATTTATTCCATTTTTGTGAGTATGCGAAGTATTAAGTCATCAGAAATAATATAGATTTATAGCTACCTTTCCACGGACAGATTATTGCTGCCCCATATCACTTAATGGTTTTCCTTTTTTAGTAATACTGGCTCTATTTGTTTGTTTAAGTTCTACCCCCATTCATTATGATTGGTGTAGAACATTTCGATATAGCTCAACATGCCAGGATCTCATAATCATCAGTTCAGATCATTTGTAGTGTATATAGCTCACTGTATATAGGTCTCTCCGGTAGTAGAGCAATTGTAGATCAAAACGAATTACAATATGATTTAGACTGTCTATCTACGTGGTTCGAAAAGTGACAGTAGATCCTAAGAATAAAGAAGCGGGTCCTCCATATGAGTACTGCAAAGATACGTTACATTTCGCTTATACGATAAATCACACTAATTTACAGGTTATCTATTCAATTAAAAACCTAGAGTTTACCATTAGGAACAACTTAACTTTGAACCGGCACACAGGAAACGTTGTTGACATGCGAACCAAAAATTGCATTTTGTTGGCAGAAACTTTATAAGATGCAACAAATCTACTAAAGAGACTGCCCATACCACACTATATAGCCGATTCCCTCATGAAAATAGGAACAATGTAGGTACCATTAAGAACAGTATACTTCGTTAAATGATACGTTTGATCAACACCAAAGAATGTACATACAAAGTCAAAGACCTATATACTAATCACATATGTTATCAAACGCTTCCACATCTTCTTCTCCTAGCCAGCCGTTGTGGCCGAGCGGTTCCAGGCGCTTCAATCCGGAACCGCGCTGCTTCTCCGGTCGCAGGTTCGAATCTTGCCTCGGGCATGGATGTGTGTGATGCCCTTAGGTTAGTTAGGTTCAAGCAGTTCTAAGTCTAGGGGACTGGTGACCTCAGATGTTAAGTCCGATTGTGCTCAGAGGCACTTGAACCTTTCTTTTCTTCTCCCTCATCGATCTCAAAGGTAGTGACCAGCTGAATCATGGGCTGAATTAAAGTTAGGCAACACAGCGCTACGTATTTTCCCACCTCGTCCTTTCAGCAGCTTTTCAATACAGGCTCGTTTCCACATATGATAGAGACGAACATCGTGCAACAGAACCTTGTCACAAATTCTTGGCACTGTGGATAATTTTTTCTGGCAATTTTGTTGAAAACCTCGCAGTGATATAAGGTATTCCTCCTCTGTTAGCTTCCAGAAATGTTCTGTAAATTTCTGTCTAAGAAGATATGTGGTCGCCATAGCTCCCAGACCGGAAGGTATTGCATTTAGTTTTTATTCATTACGAAAATATGCTAAATTCAAGGCGATGTAAAGAATGCCGTTGTCCTGCGTAAGACATCGGGAGTTGACCACAACCTCGATACCAACAAGAGTAATGTTTGAGTCACTCAGCTGTCACCTGCGGCCGTTCTGAAATGTCCTGCTGCAGCATTTAACTGTTTCTGTCATTCTCTCCCAACATCCTCCCCACCTTGCTACCCTCCAAACAATAAACGTCAACGTGATTTTACTCTGGGCAAGGAATGACAATGTGTGGAGCCCACATTTCGGCCATATGTTCGTTGGCGGCTTGAAACGGTATAGCGTTGTCCGTATATATGGCCTGCGGCAACCGATTCCACCCCATGAAGCGCTCAAATGCCAGTAGAAATCTGTCACTAATGTTATCGAACACAATTGTAGGTGGACAGGACAAGTAGTAGCGCATGTGGAGAGAGAGACTGAGCATTTGTTAATAATGGGCCTGCAAAGACAACTACTGCAACCGCGAAAGGTTTTCGTGTTTGTAAGCGATCAGCCGGGAGAGGAATTTCAGTTTGCTGACAAGGTGTCCTTTTGGTGAGTTTACATGCCAGGTACATACGGAATGATGCGAACATCTAAGTGGTGAGCCCGAACTTAAGTGTGCGTGAATACAAGTAGAAAGTGGCTATTAAAGTGTAATGATTGACTTATGTTGTCTGAAAGTTTAACATAATGAAGATGTTCTCCGAATCTGGTACGATCGTTTGGAAAAAAAGAGACTGAAACGTTTGATTTCTGATCCGGTAGGCCATCCTTGGCCTTCTGTGAGAGCAATCGTTTCCTGTTAAAGTATAGGATATCCCGCAAGACAGGGATGGCGCAGTTCAGTTCTTGTTAAGGAACCGCAGATGAGATTGTTATGTTATTGCCACAAAAGTTATGATGCTTCGTGTAATCTTTAGTAGTTTCCAATGAATGCTCGACTTTTTAAAGGCAAAGTCCTGGGCCGTGCACTTTGTGATGTACGTTGCGAAGTGTCGAGAGTTGTACCAATTTTTGTGACCGAAGATGAGGAGGACCTGTGAGCCACGGAGGTCCGTGCCACATCCTTCTCCGTCGTGTTCCGTGTAATTTCCTCGCGGTATGGTATCCTTAAGAAGTGGTTCTATGAAGTTTTGCGGATGTTTTTCGCACCAGGAATTGGAACCACTCAATCGCTTTGCCATTATCTCGAACAAGGATGTTAATTTCAATATTCTCGGTGACCAAAAGTTGTCATTTCTTCTTCATGGCAGCAGCCATTCTTACAAGTCTGCACGCATACGTTCCTGGTCTGAGAAACACTCGTTCTCCTTCTCAAACCTCTGTCGACCTGTTAAATCATCAACCGCGCGACCGCTACGGTCACAGGTTCGAATCCTGCCTCGGGCATGGATGTGTGTGATATCCTTAGGTTAGTTAGGTTTAAGTAGTTCTAAGTTCTTGGGGACCGCTGACCTCAAATGGTAAGTCCCATAGAGCTCAGAGCCATTTGAACCATTTGTTAAATCATCGTCGGCCGCTGTGGCCGAGCGCTTCTAGGCGCTTCAGTCTGGAACCGCGCGACCGCCACGGTCAAAGGCCCGAATCCTGCCTCGGGCATGGATGTATGTGATGTCCTTAGGTTAGTTAGATTTAAGTAGTTCTTAGTTCTAGGAGACTGATGACCTCAGATGTTAAGTCCCATAATGCTCAGAGCCATTTGAACCAATTTTGTTAAATCATCCGCTACCAATTTCATAGACAATGTGTGGGACCATTTGTAAAAGCGAGAAATACGTAACCATGATAACCCCACAACTTGGTGTCTCTTAGAGATCTGTTGTTCAGCAAGTGGCTACAGGTGGATATGGAATACCTGAAGAAGTACATTGACTCTCCTTCTTGTCGAAATGAGGCCACTCTCAAGGACAGAGACGGTGTTACATGATATTTGTGTGATGTCTCCATGGGATGACTAATGTCTGTTAATGTGTACTTTCAGACATGAGTAACACTAAGAAAGCGTGTTGCTTGAAAGCTTGAACCGCTACATCATGAAACAGTAAAGCCGTCGGCATACAGACCGCGCTTTCGTACACAAATGTTGAGTGTACCGACTTCACCCTGCTTCTAAACGCTCAGAAACAATGCGATTTGTTCATACGGTAATACCTGAACGTGGTATACCAGATCGAAGCGCGCTCCAGCAGCAGCTGCCGGCTGTAACTGGCTCGCAAATCACACTGTTTACTGGACGGTTGTGAAATTCCTAGGTTAGCGCTATTAAAACGCACATTTCCTCCCTTGTCCTGAAATGTCCCCTTTGAACAATTATACATGACTGTGCTTAAACGGACACACAATATTTTTAGCGCAACGCAATTTGACTTTAAAAAATACCTACAAAAGAATGGCCCTGACTAACATTAACCTATACCTTTCACAAATCACTTACCTCACAAAAATCTTGGTTACTCGAAATACTGCCAGCTAAATAAAAGAATCAAACTACGGAAGGCACTAACTACCGATAGGCATAGTTAGCAAATGAAAGATTTTAATAGAGAACAAACAATGTATTTACCTTAATAGTCATCAAAAGTCATAATATATATAGCAGTTCATGACATCCAGTATTACAAATTTCAAAACTCCGCCATCTCTCTCCCCACATCCACCACTGCTGGCGGCTCACCTCCAACTGCGCAACGCTACGCGCTGTTCACATCCAGCTGCCGCTGCTCAACACTACAATGGCAGACAACAATGCAAACTAGCCACAAACTGCACACAGCACAGCCAGTGATTTTCATACAGAGCGCTACGTAACGTTGCCAATAGGAAAACATAAACAGCCTACTTACATAGCCCCCATGCTCCCCACAAAAAATTTTACAAATTGTTTTGGGCAGTGGCCACTAATGATTTGATAAAATTTTTCATAATTACAATAACAAAGATATCAAATGCACACACTTATTGATACAATGTTGGTCAAAAGCTAAAATTTTCACACAGTCCATAACGACAGTCCTGATCGTTCATCACAGTAAAATTGCAGTTTTTTTCTCAAAGTCTGAGCAGTAAAAGAAAATGCACATGGAAGTAGTGGATTTCCATGCAGTCTTGAAGAAGTAGCGGTGTCCTTCCAACGGAAAGACAGTGCTGACTCTTGACATGCAGACAGGTAATGGGCCACAACAGAGCAAACCCACAGAAGAGTCAATCGAAGTTTTGAAGAATACTGGTAGGTAGGTCATCACAGAGCAGACCAACTGTAGTCCTGGTAGAGATTGTGGTATTGGTGGGCCACCAGAGGTGCAGACCCACTGCAGTCCTTGTAGAAATAATGATACTGGTGTGCCACCAGAGATGCAGACCCACTGTAGTCCTTGTAGAGACTGCCAGCAACCATCTGTTGCGACTGTGCAGGTGCACTATCACCATCGAAGAGTGTTGCGGACAATACAGCAAGTCCATAAACCACCACTTGTGCACTCACACAATTTTTTTTTTGAAATGTCCTTAAAACCAGCAATGCTGTTATCCAGTCCCTTGCTGAATTATCAACACACGTGCAAACACTAACAGTCCCCATTTCTCACATATTGTCCATATACTATGACCAACAGAAACGTGTGCAGTGAAATGTAACTTACAAGTTAATAATATGATGAACTGGTGTCAATTACAATTTTATAACATAAGAATACAATTACAAAGGTACAAAATACATCATTAAAGAACATAACAATACAGATAACATTTGTAGTACAGGCTTTACAAAAGAATCGAAATAACATATACATCAGTGTTACAGGAATTATGACATGAGTACATACATAAAAGATCAGAATAACTTTCGAAACATCAACTTCACACATGAGCATTAAAACAGAACAGAATAAATAATGTCTAAACATCTTTACAAAGAAAATAACATAGTATTTGAAAAATTCTACAACATAAATCTTATTAGCTAAACACGTAACGACAGGAAAAAGACAAATACACAAGGGTACATAAACACATAGCGGAATAATACAAAAGGAAAGATAGGGTTCGTTTTCAGTGTATTCTGTTTATATCCTCTTTCAAAATTCTTTTTTTTCCAAACCATTTTCTTATAGCTTCCCAATGCATTTCTTCCAATTCATCACAACTCGTTCACACATATAGCCTACCACATCTTAAGCTAACTTAAATCTACTGAGCTCAGATGCTAAAGTAAGGGACGAGGCAATGCAGCAGCAAAAAACAATTAATACTAACAGCAATGAAAAAAATGGAAATTGTCAAAGCAAGCAGCAAAAAAAATATAAATTAGCAAAGCAATTGCAATATTACAACTAATATAAGGCAATGTGCAGCAATCAAGAAAAACAAATCAGTCATAAAACTGGCTTAACAGAGTAATAGAAAGTGAAATTTAGTAGCACTATGCCTGGCAAACAGCAGCAGCAAATGCAATAACTTATATCGAAACATGACAAAGCTCAAACACAAAAAATATTACAGTAAAAATGGCCATGTTTAATACCTATGTTACATCTTAACACTAGAGTGATGCATCACGAGAACTTACACTTGCAGATTAGTTACCAAATCTTAAAAAAATTATTTATGCAATTCCTGTGAAGGGAAATGTCTAATTATGTGCCCTCGTTTTCTTGGAAGTAGATAATAAAATTATTATTGACTGGATCTGTAGGCATAAATTAACTATATTAGTACATCTATTACGTTTTATTTTAACCAATGCTGCAGTGCAGCTAGAAACTAGATATTAAACAAATTGAGTAAATAAATACATAAAGCAAGCCATATGGCATTTCTCTCAACTAGCAAGACGATAGCCATGAAATGTTTCTCATCATTTCATTAGGCATTTTAGTAAATATCATAAATTAAGAGCTCCACAGTATACTCATATGTTTTCAAGTTTGAGCGTGTTGTATTTGCGATGCTTTCTACAAAGGAATGTCAATAGCGAGGATAATGGCCTCCCTTTTTTTTTCTCCACCTGTGCCTCTGAAAGGCACACACTAATGGCTTTTCTCCAGGCGACTGTCGCGAAGCTAGGTGCCCACGACACATTACGTGCAGGTGGTCACTTAACTTTCTTACTGAAATATTTACGAGACCAGTTTCCGCTACAGTGACAGTCTCATATGAAAATTTCACAGGTCGAAAATTTACGTTACAAATGTGTAGAAACAAAATCCTGTAAATATAACAGTGTCCACAAAATTTTCGGCGGAATTGTGATACATTCACGCATGTACACACATTTCATAACTCTTTAAACTACGATTCTCAGCTTATTGATCATAAACGTACCTTAACAGCATAATACATATCGTCATCGCAATAATAACATCATAATAGATCAATCACATCTCAGAATCGTCGCAGCTTCTTTCAATAATTTCAAAACCTTCAATAAAGTCATCTACCTCAAACGTACTTCAAAAATCATGATCCCTTACCAAATACATCATTCTAAGCTCTCATATTATCACAATGGTTCCGAAAACATATGAGCAGTCCACAAAGTAAAGACAAAATACAATTTCAAAAGTGTGAAATTATCCAACTGTGTAATTGCGTAAACATCTGTCACTGACATAGTAAAAAAAAAAAGTTTGTCTCTCTGTTAAATAATCAGATAGCTGTCTAATTCTGTGTTAGAGAAATATGGTACCGATGTGTAAAGTTGTATAAGCAAATACCATATTAGCTAGGGCTCCTTGTGCTTGCCAAACACATGGTACACAAAGTAAGCATGTACCCCCCTGAGGATTAATGTAATTATACCCTCAGGTGTTACAGATCACAGCAATGAAATAAAATGTATCACAGAAAACCTTTGTATCATTGTACTTCAAATATCTTTAAAAATAAATGATTTAAGTACAAAATTAATCACTCAAATACGTGTCCTGTAGCGCAAAATGTGCGTCTTGCTGAAAGATAATCTCTGTGGAAGTGTCGTAGTTATTGTCCTCCGAAAGCTAAGTTCAGCAGAAGCCAATGTACTTACCTCATGATAAACAAAAGTGAAATGCTTTGCGTATAGATATCGTAGTTATTACGTACAGTACCGTGATCAAGAAAATCCTACACTGTAATGTATTGTTGTGCTACAAAAAAAAAAGGCTGTCTTATTGTAGCTATACCACAAAGTTACTATTAAACATGTTTTACCTTCCAGAAGAATTCAGAAAAACTGTGTGATATAATTGTGTAGCTGTCAAAGAAACCAAATGCTAAGTCATCTTTAATCCCACAGAAAGTAATTCAAATAAATAATGTCTTTTCAAGTAAACCAAAATGTTGCATGAAAATCTCATTAGCAGTACTGGTAAATGTTCTAAGTATGTGAGCCTTATAGTCGTTACGTAATCGTGCAACTAACAAGCAAGAATGTACAAATAACAACACTGTGTCGTCTGTTCACTATAACAATGTAATCGTAATTTCTGTTGAAATAAGTTTTCTTGGTTCTTGATTGGATATTTAACTTCAAACATTGTTGCATGTTAACAGATTCTAAGTCTGACAAAGCATACTAGTAATGTAAAGTGAAGAGTTATATGGCAAAGACAAAGTTAAAAAGCAGATTATCTTTCAATAAAAGGTTTTACATGTGAAATGTGGTGTAAACCTTTACTCTTCCTAGTACGCAGAGTTTCAGCTTCAGTGGAATTATCATGTGGTATATGGTACATCGGTAAAGAATGCTAAAATTTTTCTCAAGGTTAGCGTCTATGTAATTTTTCCCTGAGCCAGCCGGCGCACATGGCTGCCTGCGGTGCGAGTCATTGTCTGTCTCTTTGTTGGCGTGCGTCGTTATTGGGATTAGGAGACCTAACTTCTACAAATTCACCTTGTCGAGAGTGCCCTGCTCTGTTTGAATCCTGCCAGTTCTGATGGAATTCAGGTCTGTCGTTTTGTCGGTAGTTTACATAGTTTCTTGTTTGTCGGTCATGTGGTGGAGAATTTCTCCCAGAAGCGTAAATGCGCGCTGAACTGTTGCGTCTGAAGTTATTCTGTCTCTCTTGATAATATTTGTTTTTGTTCCCATATTGTCTGTTTCTATGGTAATCTCTGTCATATTCATTACTACGGAAATGCGATCTTTCTCTGTAACTATTATTACTCTGCCAGTGGTTGTCATATGGGTGGTGTCTGTTTTGGTCACGATTTGCGTTGTAAGAATAGACTTGTTGTGTCCAGTTATTGTTTCTGTCGTCACGGAATTGTGATGGACGTGACCTGTAGTGATTGCTCTCCTGTTTTCACGTTCCGCGATTATCAGTGTCAATTTCTAATTCTTGTAAGAGTCCCTGAAAAGCTTCAATGTCGTCTTTGCAACGTCCTGCCAAAATAATATGTCGTAAATGTTCAGGTAATTTGATTAAGCAAATGCGGATGAGTTCTGAGGGGCTGTATGGGTTTGACAGGTACTGATTCTTGTGCAACATGTCTTCAAAATATTTCACAAGACTGGAGAATTCAGATTGTTCGAAATGTTTCATCATTATGATGTTTTACTCGGTCTTGTGTAGCTTGAGACCAATATGCTGAGAGGAAGGCATGATAAAATTCTCCTTCACTCTGACAATCGTCAATGACCGATAGCATTCTTACAGCTGGTTCATTCTCTAAGTAGCCACACATAAATTCTAATCTGTGCTGCAATGACCAGTTGGGAGGAAAACAATGAGAGAATTGATGAAGCCATGCTCGTGGATGAATGTCGTTGCTGTAATTCTTAAATGTTTTGAATTTATGTGTAGTAATGAACAGCTTATAGTCAAAATCATCATGTCAGCGAGTCGCACATCGCTCATTGTTACTTCGTTTCGGCGGTTCCATCTCAAAATTCAATGTGCCTTGCCAATTTCTTTCATAATTTCCGAAGTGTCCTGTATTATTATTTTGTGGTTGTTCCGTATTTATATGTTCCTCTTCCCGTACTGGAACGCGAGTGTCCTCTGAAATATGTAATTCTTATATTACTTGTGCCAACTGATCTTGTACTTCCCGGATTTCTCTTTTGTACTGTGTATTGATTTGATTTTGATTTTGTTTGAATTTTCTAATTTGTTCATACTCTTCAGTGTCAGTGAGAGCTACAGGTCTTGTGTGATTCAGATCATCATCTACCTTTGTAGATAAGTTAGTGAACTGATCTGAAAGTTCGGCTACTTTATCTGATAGTGAAATTATTTCCTCTGTGTGTTTTTCTGAACCAAGTTTCAGAGTGTCCATTTGTGTTGAAATCGTATCTAATGTGTCCTTTAAGTTTTCCTGAGTTTTTGCAAGTTGCGTAACTGAATCGGTAGATGCAACTGAGTCAATTTTAGCTTGCAAGGTCTCATGATTTTCATGAACAATAATTTATGGCTGCTTCGTGATTCTGTAATGCATTTTCATGCCGCGAAAAAATAGGTTGAAAATGCACACAAATTTGTGTTTTTACGTTATTACTGGCTTTTTTACATTTCGATTCAATGCTATGTAACTCAGTAGTTAAATCTTCACGTGTTTGTTCAGGTGTGATGTCTAACTTTTGAAGCTTTTGCCGTGTCTCTGATTTTGTTCCATTGTGTCTAACTGTTTCTGTGTTTGTCTCTGATTTTGTTCCATTGTGTCTAACTGTTGCTGTGTTTGATTTTGTTCCATTGTGTCTAACTTTTGAAGCTTTTGCTGTGTTTGTCTGTGATTTTGTTCCATTTGTTGCATTAATTGCAATAATAATGTATTAGTGTCTGGAATGTGTTTCTCTATGCTTTTTGGCAGTGCATTTTCACCGGCAACATTCACGTTTTGACAAATAGAATATGTGTCTTGACTCATTTGTGAAAACGGTGAGGACCCAAAACCTGAGTCTACAGTATTTGAAATATTGTGTTCTGTCATTTCGGATTCCTGAGGCGAGCTGTTGCCGACCGATCGATCGATAATGCTTCCCTGTTCACTAATTATTTCACTGCCTGCACCATTATTTGCAGCCCGCTCCATTTCCCTATGCACAATTACCAAATTACTACTTTGAACATTAGTTAATTCATTACTCTGCAGCGCTAACACACTGCTTTCGTCTTCACTGTCATTTCTCAGTTTACTTTGAAGCCTAGTATTACGTTTTTCACACGCCATTATTGTCACAATATTTCACACGACAACACAGAAAAGCAAAATTTGAAGAGCAAAATAACAAAATACATTAACATAGCATTGAAAATAATATCTAGTTAATTGCAAGCGCAGCCACGAAATACTTGGTGCAAATCTACATGCATGCCACAACTGTGTGCGACAATGAAAAACTACAACTAGAAAGGAAATTCTCTGTATAATTACGCGCTAGCAATAAACAAAAGCTACACTAATTACACAAACTACAAGAAAAAATCAGAAGATTCCAGTGAGGTATCCTCGGCTAAGGGTCGACATATGAAATGTCCCCTTTGAACAATTATACATGACTGTGCTTAAACTGACACACAATATTTTTAGCGCAACGCAATCTGACTTCCAAAAATACCTACAAAAGAATGGCCCTGACTAACATTAACCTATACATTTCACAAATCACTTACCTCACAAAAATCTTGGTTACTCGAAATACTGCCAGCTAAATAAAAGAATCAAACTACGGAAGGCACTAACTACCGATAGGCATAGTTAGCAAATGAAAGATTTTAATAGAGAACAAACAATGTATTTACCTTAATAGTCATTAAAAGTCATAATATATATAGCAGTTCATGACATCCAGTACTACAAATTTCAAAACTCCGCCATCTCTCTCCACACATCCATCACTGCTGGCGGCTCACCTCCAACTGCGCAACGCTACGCGCTGTTCACATCCAGCTGCCGCTGCCCAACACTACAACGGCAGACAACAATGGAAACTAGCCACAGACTGCACACAGCACAGCCAGTGATTTTCATACAGAGTGCTATGTAACGTTGCCAATAAGAAAACATAAACAGCCTACTTAAATATAATTACATTAATCCTCAGTGGGGTACACGCCTACTTTGTGTACCATGTGTTTGGCAAGCACAAGGAGCCCTAGCTAATTTGGTATTTGCTTATACAACTTTACACATCGGTACCATATTTCTCTAACACACAAGCTACACATCTATCTGATCCTTTAACTGAGAGATAAACAGTTTTTTTACTACATCAGTGACACATGTTTACGCAACTACACAGTTGGGTAACTTCACACTTATGAAAATGTTTTTTGTCTGTACTTTGTGAACTGTTCATATTTTTTCGGAACCATTGTCATACTATGAGAGCTTTGAATGATTTATTTGGTAAGGGAGCATGATTTTAAAGTACATTTGAGGTAGATGACACTATTGAAATGAGCAGAGAATTTTTTTTTTGGTTTTGACATTATTGCAGAAAGCTACGACGTTTTTGAGATTTTTATGATGACGATGTGTATTATGCTGTTGAGGTATGTTTATGATCAATAAGATGATGCTACCGTATATGAGGAATTTGATTATGCTACGTCTTTCTTATGATGAAATATTGAAGAAGTGTCGACGAATATGTATACGTATAATAAGGTAAGGAATAATGAGTAGTGGTTAGGGACTCTGATTTGTGGAAAAGGATGTTGGAAACCAAGAATCGTACTTTAAGAATTATGAAATGTGTGAATGTATTACAAAGCTGTCGAAAAATTTTTGGACACTGGTATATCATTAGGATTTTGTTTCTACACATTTGTAACGCAAATTCTCAACCGGTGGAATTTTTTTATATGATACTGCCACTGTAGCGGAAACTGCTGTCGTAAATATTTCAGTAAGAAAGGTAAGTGACCTTGACGTAATGCGTTTTGGGCGCCCAGCTGAGAGGTAGTCGTCTGACAAAAGAAAGCCATTAGGTGAAAAAAAAGGCCATTATCCTCGGTATTGACATTCCTTTGTAGAAAGCATTGCAAATACGACACGCTCAAACTTGAAAACATACGATTATTCTGTGGAGATCGTAATTTATGATATTTACTAAAATGCCTAATGAAATGATGAGAAACAATTTACATCTATTGTCTTTCTAGTTGAGAGATTGCTCATTTTGTTTAAAATCTAGTTTCTAGCTGCACTGCAGCATTGGTTAAAATAAAATTTTATAGATGTACTAATATAAATATTTTATGCCTACAGACCCAGTAAATAATAACTTCATAATCTACTTCAAAAAAACGAGGGAGCACAAAAAGACATTTCCCTTCACAGGAATTGCATACATAATTTTTGTCAATGACTGGGTAACTATTATTAAGTTAAGGTGATGCATCACTCTAGTGTTAAGATGTGACATAGGTATTAGACATGGCCATCTTTACTGTAATATTCTTTCTGCTTGAGCTTTGTCACATTTAGGTATAAGTTATTGCATTTGCTGCTGCTGTTTGCCAGGCATAGTGCTACTAAATTTCACTTTCTATTAGTCTGTTAAGCCAGTTTTATGACTGATTTATTTTTCTTGTTTGCTGCACATTGCCTTATATTGGTTGTAATATTGCAATTGCTTTGCTAATTTATATATTTTTTGCTGCTTGCTTTGACAATTTCCATTTTTTTCGTTGCTGTTAGTATTAATTGTTTTTTGCTGCTGCATTGCCTCGTCCCTTAGTTTAGCATCTGCGCTCAGTAGATTTAAGTTAGCTTAAGATGTGGTAGGCTATATGTAAGAACGAGTTGTGATGAATTGGAAGAAATGCATTGGGAAGCTATAAGAAAATGGTTTGGCCAAAAAAGAATTTTGAAAGAGGATATAAACAGAATACAGAAAGCATGCTTCGATAGGATTTTTTTTGGTGGAAACAAATTTTTAAATAAGGGGAAAGATCTACAGAACGAAGTTTTGGGTTGGACTGCAGTACCAAATATTACACTGAAAACAATCCCTGTCCTTTCCTCCTGTGTTATTCTGCTATGTGTTTGTGTACCCTTGTGTATTTGTATTTTTCTTGTTTTTATGTGTTTAGCTGATACGAGTTATGTTGTAGAATTTTTCTAATAATATATTATTTTCTTTGTAAAGATATTTAGACATTATTTATTCTGTTCTGTTTTAATGCTCATGTGTGAAGTTGATGTTACAAAAGTTATTCTGATCGTTTATGTATTTACATATGTCAGAATTCCTGTAACACTGATGTATATGTTATTTCGATTCTTTTGTAAAGCCCATATTACTACAAATGTTATATGAATTGTTAGGTTCTTTAATGATGTATTTTGTACCTTTGTAATTGTATTCTTATGTTATAAAATTGTAATTGAAAGCAGTCCATCAAATTAAGTAACTTGTAAGTTACATTTCACTGCACACGTTTCTGTTGATCATAGTATATGGACAATATGTGAGAAGTAGGGACTGTCAGTGTTTGCACATGTGTTGATAATTCAGCAAGGGACTGGTTAACAGCATTGCTGGTTCTAAGGACAATTCAAAAACTTTGTGAGTGCACAAGTGGTGGTTTATGGACTTGCTATATTCTCCGCAAGACTCTTCGATGGTGATTGTGCTCCTGCACAGTCGCATCAGATGGCTGTTGGCTGTCTCTACAAGGTCTACAGTGGGTCTGCACCTTTGATGACCCACCAATACCATTATTTCTACAAGGACTGCAGTGGGTCTGCACCTCTGGTGGCCCACCAATAACATAATCTCTACCAGGACTACAGTGGGTCTGCTCTGTATTGACCTACCTACCAATATTCTTCAACTTCGATTGACTCTGCTGTGGTTTTACTCTGTTGTGGCCCATTACCTGTCTGCATGTCAAGAGTCAGCACTGTCTTTCCGTTGGAAGGCCAACACTACTTCTTCAAGACTGCATGGAAATCCACTACTTCCATGTGCATTTTCTTTTACTGCTCAGACTTTGAGAAAAAGACTGCAATTTTACTGTGATGAACGATCAGGACTGTCTTTATGGACTGTGAGAAAATTTTAGCTTTTGACCAACATTGTATCAATAAGTGTGTGCATTTGATATCTTTGCTATTGTAATTATGAAAAATTTTATCAAATCATTATTGGCCACAGCCTAAAACAATTTGTAAACTTTTTTGTGGGGAGCATGGGGGCTAAGTAAGTAATCTGTTTATGTTTTCCTATTGGCAACGTTACGTAGCGCTCTGTATGAAAATCACTGGCTGTGCTGTGTGCAGTCTGTGGCTAGTTTGCATTGTTGTCTGCCATTGTAGTGTTGGACAGCGGCAGCTGGATGTGAACAGCGCATAGCGTTGCGCAGTTAGAGGTGAGCCGCCAGCAGTGGTGGATGTGGGGAGAGAGATGGCGGAGTTTTGAAATTTGTAATACTGGATGTCATGAACTGCTATATATATTATGACTTTTGATGACTATTAAGGTAAATACATTGTTTGTTCTCTATTAAAATCTTTCATTTGCTATCTATGCCTATCAGTAGTTGGTGCCTTCCATAGTTTGAATCTTTTATTTAGCTGGCAGTAGTGGCGCTCGCTGTATTGCAGTAGTTCGAATAACCAAGATTTTTGTGAGGTAAGTGATTTGTGAAAGGTATAGGTTATAGTTAGTCAGGCCATTCTTTTTTAGGTATTTTTGGAAGTCAGATTGCGTTGCGCTAAAAATATTGTGTGTCAGCTTAAGCACAGTCATGTATAATTGTTCAAAGGGGACGTTTCAGTCCATATGCTAATCATATTGTTCTGTCCGTAGTACAAGTAAGTTAAAACTTCGATATCCATGAACAAATTACAAGGACAAAAGGAAAGTACCATATCAAGTCAATAAGGACAGCGCCTTATAAAAATTCCATTACAAGCAGTTCAATGCAGATTTACTACAGTTTGCACCTGAGATAAAAGATATTTAATCATTATCACTCTGTAGTAAAACCTTAGGGCCATTCTTACTCGATCCAAGTTTCCATTCAGTAGCAGAATTTTTACAACATGTGAAATAGAAAAGTTGAAACAAGAATGTGAAAATATCTTACTACAAGTAGTGCAAGCTGTCTTGTAGATAATTACATTTTTACATTACATTACAGTTATCATTTTCCATGGATCCCATGGAGAGGAGTCTCTGGGTTGTGGGATGAGTCAAAGTTTTTCTTACTCAGGTACATGGATATTGTACAATTCTGGTGCAGACTAAGTTATGAGCTATAATCCTTGTGAAGATATTCACGAATGGAGTAGAAGGAGCTGGCCAACAGGATGTTCTTTAATTCACTGTAAAACCGATTTTTATCAGTTACAAGATCTTTGATATCAGTATGGTCAGTTATTGAATATATGAGTACCAATGTATTTTACTCCTTTTTGCACAAATGTTAAGCTTTTATAGTTATTATACAGGTTGTTCTTGGTATTATAATCATGTTTTGCATTATTTTGTGTAAAAAGAGACATGTTGGAAATGACAAAGGACGTCAATGAGTGTATGTACTGAGAAGTAGTAGTTAGAATACCAAGTTTCTTAAAGAGGTACCTGCATGATGATCTAGAACTGACACCAGATATAATTCTAATGACTCTTTTCTGAATTTTGAAAATGTTCTCTTTGTGAGAGGAGTTTCCCCAAAAGATGATTCCATAACTCACTAGTGAATGGAAGTAGACCGAATAAACTAACTTCTTCAATTTTAAATCAACTATTTCTGCTATCATGCGTACTACAAATGTAGCTGAAGTAACACGTTTCATTAAGTCTATAGTGTGAGTTTTCCAATTTTGGTTGTGGTCAATTTGTTGTTCTAAAAATTTGACACTGTCTACAGCTTTAATTTCATTGATTGAATACATTATACTTATAGGGTCAGGTATTCTTTGTGAAGTACTAAACTCTATGTACTGGGTCTTATCAAAATTCAGTGACAATCCATTTACTGTGAACCACCCATTGATAGTTACAAATATTTCATTAGCTGATTGCTTAGTGAGATCACGGGTACTGTTTTTTTATGCCAATACATCTACATCTACATCTACATTCATACTCCGCAAGCCACCCAACGGTGTGTGGCGGAGGGCACTTTACGTGCCACTGTCATTACCTCCCTCTCCTGTTCCAGTCGCGTATGGTTCGCGGGAAGAACGACTGTCTGAAAGCCTCCGTGCGCGCTCTAATCTCTCTAATTTTACATTCGTGATCTCCTCGGGAGGTATAAGTAGGGGGAAGCAATATACTCGATACCTCATCCAGAAATGCACCCTCTCGAAACCTGGCGAGCAAGCTACACCGCGATGCAGAGCGCCTCTCTTCCAGAGTCTGCCACTTGAGTTTGCTAAACATCTCCGTAACGCTATCACGGTTACCAAATAACCCTGTGACGAAATGCGCCGCTCTTCTTTGGATCTTCTCTATCTCCTCCGTCAACCCGATCTGGTACGGATCCCACACTGATGAGCAATACTCAAGTATAGGTCGAACGAGTGTTTTGTAAGCCACCTCCTTTGTTGATGGACTACATTTTCTAAGCACTCTCCCAATGAATCTCAACCTGGCACCCGCCTTACCAACAATTAATTTTATATGATCATTCCACTTCAAATCGTTCCGCACACATACTCCCAGATATTTTACAGAAGTAACTGCTACCAGTGTTTGTTCCGCTATCATATAATCATACAATAAAGGATCCTTCTTTCTATGTATTCACAATACATTACATTTGTCTATGTTAAGGGACAGTTGCCACTCCCTGCACCAAGTGCCTATCCGCTGCAGATCTTCCTGCATTTCGCTACAATTTTCTAATGCTGCAACTTCTCTGTATACTACAGCATCATCCGCGAAAAGCCACATGGAGCTTCCGACACTATCTACTAGGTCATTTATATATATTGTGAAAAGCAATGGTCCCATAACACTCCCCTGTGGCTCGCCAGAGGTTATTTTAACGTCTGTAGATGTCTCTCCATTGATAACAACATGCTGTGTTCTGTTTGCTAAAAACTCTTCAATCCAGCCACACAGCTGGTCTGATATTCCGTAGGCTCTTACTTTGTTTATCAGGCGACAGTGCGGAACTGTATCAAATGGCTCTGAGCACTATGGGACTTAACATCTGTGGTCATCAGTCCCCTAGAACTTAGAACTACTTAAACCTAACTAACCTAAGGACATCACACACATCCATGCCCGAGGCAGGATTCGAACCTGCGACCGTAGCAGTCGCGCGGTTCCGGACTGCGCGCCCAGGACCGCTAGACCACCGCGGCCGGCGGAACTGTATCGAACGCCTTCCGGAAGTCAAGAAAAATAGCATCTACCTGGGAGCCTGTATCTAATATTTTCTGGGTCTCATGAACAAATAACGCGAGTTGGGTCTCACACGATCGCTGTTTCCGGAATCCATGTTGATTCCTACATAGTAGATTCTGGGTTTCCAAAAACACCATGATACTCGAGCAAAAAACATGTTCTAAAATTCTACAACAGATCGACGTCAGAGATATAGGTCTATAGTTTTGCGCATCTGCTCGACGACCCTTCTTGAAGACTGGGACTACCTGTGCTCTTTTCCAATCATTTGGAACCCTCCGTTCCTCTAGAGACTTGCGGTACACGGCTGTTAGAAGGGGGGCAAGTTCTTTCACATACTCTGTGTAGAATCGAATTGGTATCCCGTCAGGTCCAGTGGACTTTCCTCTGTTGAGTGATTTCAGTTGCTTTTCTATTCCTTGGACACTTATTTCGATGTCAGCCATTTTTTCGTTTGTGCGAGGATTTAGAGAAGGAACTGCAGTGCGGTCTTCCTCTGTGAAACAGCTTTGGAAAAAGGTGTTTAGTATTTCAGCTTTACGCGTGTGGTCCTCTGTTTCAATGCCATCATCATCCCGGAGTGTCTGGATATGCTGTTTCGAGCCACTTACTGATTTAACGTAAGACCAGAACTTCCTAGGATTTTCTGTCAAGTCTGTACATAGAATTTTACTTTCGAATTCACTGAACGCTTCTCGCATAGCCCTCCTTACGCTAACTTTGACATCGCTTAGCTTCTGTTTGTCTGAGCGGTTTTGGCTGCGTTTAAACTTGGAGTGAAGCTCTCTTTGCTTTCGCAGTAGTTTCCTAACTTTGTTGTTGTACCACGGTGGGTTTTTCCCGTCCCTCACAGTTTTACTCAGCACGTACCTGTCTAAAACACATTTTACGATTGCCTTGAACTTTTTCCATAAACACTCAACATTGTCAGTGTCGGAACAGAAATTTTCGTTTTGATCTGTTAGGTAGTCTGAAATCTGCCTTCTATTACTCTTGCTAAACAGATAAACCTTCCTCCCTTTTTTTATATTCCTACTAACTTCCATATTCAGGGATGCTACAACGGCCTTATGATCACTGATTCCCTGTTCTGCACTTACGGAGTCGAAAAGTTCGGGTCTATTTGTTATCAGTAGGTCCAAGATGTTATCTCCATGAGTCGGTTCTCTGTTTAATTGCTCGAGGTAATTTTCGGATAGTGCACTCAGTATAATGTCACTCGATGCTCTGTCCCTACCACCCGTCCTAAACATCTGAGTGTCCCAGTCTATATCTGGTAAATTGAAATCTCCACCTAAGACTATAACATGCTGAGGAAATTTATGTGAAATGTATTCCAAGTTTTCTCTCAGTTGTTCTGCCACTAACGCTGCTGAGTCGGGAGGTCGGTAAAAGGAGCCAATTATTAACCCAGCTCGGTTGTTGAGTGTAACCTCCACCCATAATAATTCACAGGAACTATCCACTTCTACTTCACTACAGGATAAACTACTACTAACAGCGACGAACACTCCACCACCGGTTGCATGCAATCTATCCTTCCTAAACACCGTCTGTACCTTTGTAAAAATTTCGGCAGAATTTATCTCTGGCTTAAGCCAGCTCTCTGTACCTATAACGATTTCAGCTTCGGTGCTTTCTATCAGCGCTTGAAGTTCCGGTACTTTACCAACGCAGCTTCGACAGTTTACAATTACAATACCGATTGCTGCTTGGTCCCCGCATGTCCTGACTTTGCTCCGCACCCTTTGAGGCTGTTGCCCTTTCTGCACTGTCCCGAGGCCATCTAACCTAAAAAACCGCCCAGTCCACGCCACACAAACCCTGCTACCCGTGTAGCTGCTTGCTGCGTGTAGTGGACTCCTGACCTATCCAGCGGAACCCGAAACCCCACCACCCTATGGCGCAAGTCGAGGAATCTGCAGCCCACATGGTCGCAGAACCGTCTCAGCCTCTGATTCAGACCCTCCACTCGGCTCTGTACCAAAGGTCCGCAGTCAGTCCTGTCGACGATGCTGCAGATGGTGAGCTCTGCTTTCATCCCGCTAGCGAGACTGGCAGTCTTCACCAAATCAGATAGCCGCCGGAAGCCAGAGAGGATTTCCTCCGATCCATAGCGACACACATCATTGGTGCCGACATGAGCGACCACCTGCAGATGGGTGCACCCTGTACCCTTCATGGCATCCGGAAGGACCCTTTCCACATCTGGAATGACTCCCCCCGGTATGCACACGGAGTGCACATTGGTTTTCTTCCCCTCTCTTGCTGCCATTTCCCTAAGGGGCCCCATTACGCGCCTGACGTTGGATACTTGTATCATCTGCAATGAAGCCAATGGAAAAAACTCACTCCACAGAAAGAAGCACTTATATTTAGTTAACATTGAATATTATAGAATATTCTTCTATCAGACCAATAAGAATGTATCAGAACTATTAGGAAATGCGAAGGTAGGGGTTTTTTTTCTTTACAAAAAAAAATGGATCAACTGGGATGTGAACCACCATCTTCCCTTGTCCTTATTACACTTCGGCCTCTCTACTCCTTAAGTTTAAGATGGGTGAAGGCTCCAGTTGTAGATACGACATTAAGCGATATTTAAGTATAACAAACGATGCGTTTCTGATGGATTCTTGATGTGCCGTTGCCTTGAAACGGTGTACTTTCATAATACGCAACTTACAATAAATCGTAAACCACCAATATGACGATACCCATTATTTTTTATAAAAATCTTACAAATAACAACGTTTCGAGAGATACGTAATTTCCTGGTGCTTAGAAATGCCATTTAAAGACATGAGCTTCAATTGAAAGTCAAAATTGCGTTTCTCGACTCTGTACTGTAGAAACATAGTGTCGTCTGACGTGGGTGGAGTTCTTACTTCTCATTGGTCTACCTTCGGGTGCAAGTCCCGAATATCTGACATGCAAGATATTGTTCTGGGCGTTCGGAGACTCCCCGACGTGCTTTTACCCTCGCTATGACGTTAGAAACTCGGCACGCTCAACGTTTGAGTGCACGTTCCATGTGCCGATGGCTTGACAGTTAGATGAACTTTATCTAGTACCGTTAACGCCTTAGTTGTGGAAGAGAGTGTTGTAGCTGCAGCATGCGGCGCGGATGAATCAGCTTAGCAGTGGGCAGATGGTGTCCAGGGTTGCTTGTGACGTCGGCTCCAAATAAGCCTGCCCGGCCGCGCGCTCGTAAATCACACCAGCCAGCCGACGGGAAAGCCCTCCGGCTGCGCTGACCTTTTAATTGCGGGTTAAATGCTTTCCCTTCAGAGGAAACTATTTCCCGTCCTCATAAAAACAGAAGATAGAGTTTCAGAATGCAAACATTCTTTTAACCGTAGTTCACAGGAGAAAAAAAACCGAAATTAATAATCAGCAAATACAAAACTCTTGTTTCGTGACACCTACTACTTTCAGCAAATACAAAACTCTTGTTCCGTGACACCTACTACATTCATGACACGCAAGTATCATTTAGAAGAGACCTCGAAGAAATGTGTAAATGTTTTGAAACAAGAAAAAGATATAAAGAAAAAAAACGCTATCTATTCGGTTTTCTTTCTGCTGAACTGTACAAGGGGTTCCACATTTAATATAACTATACAGTTACAAGTAAAATGTCATAAAGGACAGTCTTTACCATGGTATGGGAATGAGCATATCATACTCACTATGGACGAATGTCTAAGGCCGGCCGCGGTGGTCTCGCGGTTCTAGGCGCTCAGTCCGGATCTGCGCGACTGCTACGGTGGCAGGTTCGAATCCTGCCTCGGGCATGGATTTGTGTGATGTTCTTAGGTTAGTTAGGTTTAAGTAGTTCTAAGTTCTATGGGACTGATCACCACAGATGTTAAGTCCCATAGTGCTCAGAGCCATTTGAATGTCTAAGCTTATGTTGGTAAAAATCTTAACCTCATGACTTGAGCAAGAGCAGTATATACGCAAACAAATGAGAAAGATGAAATTTTCAAATTACGATTCTGGTATACTATTGAGGAGATGTAATACCAACTGTTACCATAAACTGATGTGGTGGAAATGCGATTAATTGTGATGATGTTGAAACATCCCTTTTAACAATTTTACCTGACTGTGCTTAAACTGACACACAATATTTTTAGCGCAACGCAATCTGACTTTAAATAATCTCTACAAGCGAATGGCCCTGACTAACATTAACCTGTACTTTTCACAAATCACTTACCTCACAAAAATCTTGGTTACTCCCACTACTCCAATACAGCAAGCGCCACTACTGCCAGCTAAATAAAAGATTCAAACTATGGAAGGCACTAACTACTGATAGGGATAGTTAGCAAATGAAAGGTATTAATAGAGAACACACAATGTATTTACCTTGATATCATATATATATATATATATATATATATATATATATATATATAGAGCAGTTCATGACAAATTTCAAAACTCCGCCATCTCTCTCCCCACATCCACCACTGCTGGCGGCTCACCTCCAACTGCGCAACGCTACGCTCTGTTCACAGCCAGCTGCCTAACACTACAATGGTTGAGTATTACAACAATGCAAAGCAGCCACAGACTGCACACAGCACAGCCAGTGATTTTCATACAGAGGTGGCGTTACCAAAAAAAACCTAAACAGCCTACTTACAGAGCCCCCATGCTCCCCACAAAAAATTTTACAAATGGTTTTGGGCAGTGGGCAATACATATTTGTTAAAATTTTTCATAATCGTAATTACAATAACAAAGAAATCAAATGCACACACTTATTGATACAATGTTGGTCAAAAGCTAAAATTTTCTCACAGTCCATAAAGTCAGTCCTGATCATTCATCAAATTGCAGTGTTTTTCTCAAAGTCTGAGCAGTAAAAGAAAATGCACACGGAAGTAGTGGATTTCCATGCAGTCTTGAAGAAGTAGCGTTGTCCTTCCAACGGAAAGACAGTGCTGACTCTTGACATGCTGACAGGTAATGGGCCACAACAGAGCAAACCCACAGCGGAGTTAGTCGAAGTTTTGAAGAGTATTGGTGGGTAGGTCATCACACAGCAGACCCACTGTAGTCCTGGTAGAGATTACGGTATTGGTGGGCCACCAGAGGTGCAGACCCACTGCAGTCCTTGTAGAAATAATGGTACTGGTGAGTCAGCAAATACGCAGACCCACTGTAGTCCTTGTAGAGATAATGGTACTGGTGAGTCAGCAAAGACGCAGACCCACTGTAGTCCTTGTAGAGATAATGGTACTGGTGGGCCACCAGAGGTGCAGACCCACTGCAGTCCTTGTAGAGATGGCCAGCAGCCATCTGTTGTGACTGTGCAGGTGCACAATCACCATTGAAGAGTCTTGCGGATAATATAGCAAGTCCATAACCACCACTTGTGCACTCACAAAGTTTTTGGAATTGTCCTTAGAACCAGCAATGCTGTTAACCAGTCCCTTGCTGAATTATTAACACATGTGCAAACACTAACAGTCCCTACTTCTCACATATTGTCCATATACTATGACCAACAGAAACGTGTGCAGTGAAATGTAACTTACAAGTTAATAATATGATGAACTGGTGACAATTACATTTTTATAACATGAGAATACAATTACAAAGGTACAAAGTACATCATTAAAGAACATAACAATACAGAGAACATTTGTAATACAGGCTTTACAAAAGAATCGAAATAACATATACATCAGTGTCACAGGAATTATGACATAATTACATACATGAAAGATCAGAATAACTTTTGGAATATCAACTTCACACATGACCATAAAACAAAACAGAATAAATAATGTCTAAGCATATTTACAAGGTAAATAACATATTATTAATGCCAATTATAATTGAGGATAACAGTATTCCTCATCATAGTGAATGTAGCTTAGTATTAGAAAAATTCTACAACATAAGTCTTATCAGATAAACATATAAATACAGGAAAAACATAAATACACAAGGGAACACAAACACATAGTGGGATAACACAAGGAAAGGACAGGGTTTCTTTTACTGCAGTATTTTGCAAACAAAACTTTCATTACTTCTCGGAGATCTCCCTTCGTTCCTCACTATTTCCAAAAAGTCCTATCTATACCTGTTTTCTGTATTCTAACCATACTTCTTTCAAAATAATTATGGCTCATTGTACAATACTCATTTTGGCCCAAATCTTTTTTTATATACCTTGTCAATGCATTGCTTCCAATTCATCTTAGTTAGTTTCTTATATAGTCTACCCCCTCTTAAGCTAACTTAAATCTACTGAGCTCAGATGCTGAACTAAGGGACGAGGCAATGCAGTAGCACAAAACAATTAACACAAACAGCAATGATCAAAAATACAAATGGCGAAGCTAGCAACGTAAATTACAACTAACATAAGGCAATGAGCAGCAAACAACAAAAATAAATCTGGCTTAGCAGAGTAACACAAATTAAAATTCAGTAGCACTATGCCTGGCAAACAGCAGCAGAAAATGAAATACCTAAACATGACGTAGCTCAAGCAAAAAAAAATAGTACACTAAAGATAACAATGCAGATAAGGGAAATGTATAATCACATCTTAATGTCTAAGTAATTAAAGTGGTGCACCACAAGAAGTTATTCTACCAAAAATTTACCCAGTAATTGAAAAGAAAATTCCATATGCAATTCCTGTGAAGGGAAATATCTTTTTATGCTCCTTCGTTTTTTTGAATAGATCATAAAATTATTTACTGGATCTGTAGGCATAAAATATTTATATTAGTACATCTATTAAATTTTATTTTAACCAATGCTGCAGTGCAGCTAGAAACTAGATATTAAATGAAATAAGCAATTACGCAAACCAAAGCATAAAAATATCATTCAATAGTCATGTGACATTTCATAAGTTAGTAGAAATTCTCTCAACTCTCGTAGAAAGACACTTGTCCTATTCAGGTGTGCAGTTGTAAGAATGTTTCCAAGTTATTATTAGCGTGTCGTATTTACGATGCTTTCTACAAAGGAATGTCAATAGCGAGGATAATGGCCTCCCTTTTTTTTCTACCACCTAATGGCTTTTTCTCAAGGCGGCTGGCACACCTGGCCGCTCACAACGAATTACGTCACGGTCACTTACCTTTCATACCGAAATATTTACGACAGCAGTTTTCGCTACAGTGACAGTCTGATATAAAAAATTCACAGGTCGAAAATTTGCGTTACAAATGTGTAGAAACAAAATCCTATAAATATAACAGTGTCCAAAAATTTTTCGCCGGCATTGTGATACATTCACGCATTTACACACATTTCCTACCTCTTAAAGTACGATTCTTGGTTTCCAACATCCTTTTTCACAAGTCAGTGTCCCTAACCGCTACTCATTACTCCTTACCTTATTACACATATATATATTCGTCGACGCTTCTTTAATATTTCATTATATGAAATATGTAGCATAATCAAATTCCTCATATAGCATCAGCTTCTTGACCATAAACATACCTCAGCAGCATAATACACATCATCGTCGTAAAAATAACATCATAACACCTCAGTCAACTCTCAAAATCGTCGTAGCTTCCCCCAATAGTTTCAAAACCCTAAAAATTCTCTGCTCATTTCAATAGTGTCATCAACCTCAAACGTACTTTAAAAATCATGATCCCATACCAAATACATCATTCAAAGCTCTCATAGTACCACAATGGCTCCGAAAAAATATGAACAGTTCACAAAGTACTGACAAAATACAATTTCATAAGTGTCAAATTATTCAACTGTGTAATTACGTAAACATCTGTCACTAATATAGTAAAAAAATGTTTGTTTCTCTCAGGTAAATAATCAGATAGCTGTGTAATTTGTGTGTTAGAGAAATATGGTACCGATGTGTAAAGTTGTATAAGCAAATACCACATTAGCTAGGGTTCCTTGTGATTGCCAAACACATGGTACACAAAGTAAGCGTGTACCCCCCTGAGGATTAATGTAATTATACCCTCAGGTGTTGCAGATTACAGCAATGGAATGAAATATTTCACGGAAAACCCTTGTATCATTGTACTTCAAATATCTTAAAAAAATAAATGTTTTAAGTGCGAAATTAATCACTCAAATGCGTGTCCTGTAGCGCTAAATGTGCGTCTTGCTGTACGATAATTCTGTGGAAGTGTCGTAATTATCGTCCTCTGTAAGCTAAGTTCTGCAGAAGTCAATGTACTTACCTCATCATAAACGAAAGTGAGATTCTTTGCGTATAGATATCGTAGTTATTACGTACCTTATCGTGATCAAGAAAGTACTATAATGTAACGTATTGTTGTGCTACAAAAATGGCTGTCTCATTGTAGCTATACCACAAAAGTTACTACTAAAACCTGTTTTACTTTCCGGAAGAATTCAGAAAAATTGTGCAGATATAAAACAGATACACCGCAAAAGCAACATTGTAAATTGTCACTCATTAGTAGCGTCGTGATAAAAATCGTGTAGCTGTCACATAAACTAACCTCTGTGTCATCTGGTATCTCTCAGAAAGCACTTTAAATTCAGAATGTATTTTCAAATAAACCAAAATGTTGCATTAAAATCTCATTAGCAGTACTGGTAAATGTTCTAAGTATGTGAGCCTTATAGTCGTTACGTAATCGTGCAACTAACAAGCAAGAATGTACAAATACAACACTGTGTCGTCTGTTCACTATAACAATGCATTCGTAATTTCTGTTTAAAAATGTTCCCTAGGTTCTAGACTGGATATTTAACTTCAAACATTGTTGCATGTTAACAGTTTCTTAAGTCTGACAAAGCATACTAGAAATGTGAAGTGAAAAGTTTTATGGCAAAGACAAAGTAAAAAAGCAGATTATCTTTCAATAAACGGTTTTACATGTGAAATGTGGTGTAAACCTTTACTCTTCCTAGTACGCAGAGTTTCAACTTCAACGCAATTATCATGTAGTATACGTCGGATTCCTTAAGGTCCATTGTAAACTAGAAAGAATTTGTGACTCAAGTGTTTCTTCTTATGTGACAATGAATGAGCTTTAATGAGAACTTTCTGACCAATATATAATTTCTTTGCATTTGCTTTACCGTGTAGTTTTCTCCTTTTGTCTGCTGCAGATTTTATATTTTTAATAGCCAAATCAATTATGTCTTTGTGTCGAAGTTTACGTGTATTCGGGAAAGGTACAAGCTCTCTGATTCTGTTCGGTGGTTTTTCATTCTTCAGTACAAGAGTAGGTGGAATCATGAGGCATTTCATTCAGCACATTTTGAAATAAGTGTAAATATCTGTCCCAATGCTGATGCTTTCTGTGACAATAAAGTCTGCAAAGCTTATTGATTTCTTTCATAATCCGTTCGGAGGGGTTACAACGTGGTGAGTACAATGAAATAAAAACAGGTTTGATTTTATGATTCCGAAGCATGCGTGACCAAACAGCAGATCTGAATTGCGGTCCGTTATCTGAAATGACTTTACTAACGTGTCCAACTTCACGTAAGAAGTTTTTAACAAAGGCGTTGGATACAGACCGTCCAGTGGCTTTACGTAACGGTGTTAAAGAAACAAATTTTGAAGTAAGTTCAACAGCGACTAGAACGTACGAAAATCCATTAGATGTTCTAACAAGCGGTCCCAAGAGATCAACAGCAGCAAATTCTTTTAATTTAGAAGGAATGATAGGAAACAGCGGAGCACGATGGGAGATAGTAGATGGTTTCGCCTTTTGACAAAGTTTACAAATAGACAAGACTCTTCGAATTCTCTTTTCCATATTGTTAAAATAACAAGTCGTTCGAAGAATATGATAACATTTTCGTGGGCCAAAATGTGCGTAGCTGAAATGAATGTACCAAATGAGCTTATTAACAAAATCGTCTGGAATGCAAAGTACCCATAGCTTGTCATCAACAGTGCAGCGTTTGAAGAGTATGTCGTTTCTAACCAGGTAATAATGCCGAATCTGTGTGTGTGTCTTTTCATGCTATTTGCTTTTGATGTTTTTCCAAATCGGATCTTTATCTTGTTCATGAGCAATGTCCTTTAAAGATGTGGTGATGAAGTTTTCAAAGGCGACTTTCTGAATGTAAAGAATACTGAAATTTTTCTCGAGGTTGCCTTCTGTGTTACTTTTCTCAAGCCCAGCCGGTGCGCGTGACAGTGCGTCTGCAACAATGTACTCCTTGCCGGGAATGTAGACTATTGGAAGTGGAATTCTTGCAGAAACAATGCCCAACGTTTTAACCTGTCATGATTTAATTTTGAAGACATAAGAAATTGTAATGCACGATGATCACTGTATACTTTTACGTGCTTACCAGAAAGAAAGAAACGGAATTTGTTAAATGCCCAAACGATAGCTAAAGCTTCTAACTCAGTAACGGAATAATTTTTTTCAGATTTTGTTAGCACTCGGCTAGCAAAAGCAATGGTTTTCTCAACAGTAGTGTCATTTTCTGTGGTTTCTTGAAATAAATGGGCACCAAGACCGACTTTAGAAGAATCCGTGCTAAGGCAGAAATCTTGTGACAGATCTGGATGAGCTAGTATTGGCGCGTTAAGTAGCGATTCTTTCAAAGAATTGAATTCCAACTGTGCTTGTTCGTCCCAGTTCCAAATAGTATTTTTTCCAGTGAGAGAACAAAGTTTTGGCGTAACAAGAATTTGCATATTCAGAAAACGACGGTAAAAATTTACGAGACCCAGAAAACTGCGGACTTGTCTTTTTGTGGATGGAACTGGAATGGCTCTGATTGCTTCTAACTTTTCAGGATCCGGCTGAATGCCTTCAGAAGAAATAATATGTCCCAAAAACCTCACCTTTGACCTACCGAATTCAGACTTTTCCAAGTCAACTGTAATTCCAGATTCTGCAAAAATACGTAACAAACTGTTGAGGATGCGATTATGTTGTTCCCATGAAGCTTCTGCTATTAGAATATCGTCCACATATAAGGTGATGTGACGTTTTAAGAACTCCGGTAATATGGAATTTAGCCCGCGAATGAATGCTGCTGAAGAAATGTTCAAACCAAAAGGAAGTTTGCGAAACTGATAACAAACGCCGAAACAAAGGAAAGCTGTGTATTTTGTACATTCTGGATGAAGTTCGATCTGATAAAAGCTGGATCTGAGATCAATGGAAGACAACACTTTTACACCATTAAAATTTTGAAGAAGTTCTTCCAACGTTTGCGGCCTGTCTGTTTCAGGAATAATGATAGTATTGATTTGTCTCGAATCTAAGACAAGCCTGATCGATCCATTTTTCTTCTCAACAACATGTAATGGATTGTTGTATGAGCTTACTGCAGGCTCAATAATGCCCTCGTCAAGCATAGATTGTATTTCTGTTCTAACACGGTCCCTATAATGCGCTGGAATTACGTATGGTCTAACACAAAATTTAGTATGCTCACGAACACGAAATTGGTATTGAAATCCATTGATTGTTCCTGTTTTGTGAGTAAAAACTGTGGAATGTGCTTGTAAAATCTCAAAAAGGTCTTGCCTATCATTGTCATTACAATTTTCAATTGTTTGAATTTTATTCTGAATTAACTCATTAGTATCAGATGCGCCGTCGATATCACCCCTGTCAGTACTTGCAGAGTGATTGTTAGTGTCAAGTTCCGTCGAAAATTCAGAACTGTTGTCTAACAGGAGGTAAAGCCGATTAATTTCTTCGTCATGGTTTGAGAGCCAATCTTCAAAATTCAAAGCTACTGACTTACCTTCTTTTTCTAAACTTATTTCAGCATCGTGAAAGCTTAAGATTGCTTTGTATTCATTCAAAAAGTCTACTCCCAGTATAATTTCCGTCGACAATAATGGAACAATAAGAAAGTTCATAGAGAAGCTGTGGCTTTGACAAAAGAATTCTAAGTAGGTTTGTTGGCGTACATCTACACTTTTTCCAAAGATTGCACCTTGTAATTTAATCTTATGTAACGGAAGTGTGGGGCAATCGTTCGATTTGTTGCATTTGCTAAAAGCTGTTTCACTAATTACTGAAATGGGACTGCCAGAGTCAAGTACTGCCGTAAATTTTACGTCATTTACAGTAATGCGAATCACAGGATATGCAATGTTGTTAAGTTTTACGTCGTGTTCCTGGAGTAAGATGTCCCTAATGTCTTCCATTTTTACGTAATTACTAGCTACGGCAGCTGCGTCGTTAGTGTCACACGTGCGTTTTGTGGCTGCCAGCGGTATGAGTCATTGCCTATTGTCTCTTTGTTGGCGCGCGTCGTTATTGGGGTTTGGAGACCTAACTTCTACAAATTCACCGTGACGAGAGGGCCCTGCCCTGTTTAAATCCCGCCAGTTCTGATGCAATTCAGGTCTGTCGTTACGATCATATCATCTATCGTCATGTTGGTAGTTCCAGTGGTTTCTTTCTTGTCGGTTAAATGGTGGAGAATTTCTCCCTGAATCGTAACTGCGCGCTGGACCGTTGCGTCTAAAGTTATTCTGTCTCTCGTAATAATAATTGTTTTGGGTCCCATATTGTCTGTTTCTCTGATTGTCTCTGTGATAGTCATTACCGCGGAGAGGTGATCTTTCCCTGTAATTATTACTACTCTGCCAACGGTTGTTATACGGGTGGTGTCTGTTTTGGTCACGATTTATGTTGTGAGAATAGCCTTGTCGCGTCCAGTTATTATTTCTTTCATCTCGGAAATGTGACGGATGTGACCTGTAATTGTTGTGCTCCTGTTTTCGCGTTCCGCGACTGTCAGTGTGAATTTCCAGTTCTTGTAAGAGCACCTGAAAAGCTTCAATGTCGTCTTTGCAACGTCCTGCCAAAATAATATGTCGTAAATGTTCAGGCAATTTGATTAAGCAAATGCGGATGAGTTCTGAGGGGCTGTATGGGTTTGACAGGTACTGATTCTTATAAGGGCGCTGATGACCTCGATGTTGAGCGCCCATAAACCCCAACACACACACACACTGATTCTTATGCAACATGTCTTCAAAATATTTAACAAGACGGGAAAATTCAGATTGTTCGAAATGATTCATCATTATGATGCTATGTTTTACTCGGTCTTGTGTAGCTTGAGACCAATATGCTGAGAGGAAGGCATGATAAAATTCTCCTTCACTGTGACAATCGTGAATGACCGATCGCATTCTTACAGCTGGTTCATTCTCCAAGTAGCCACACATAAATTCTAATCTGTGCTGCAATGACCAGTTGGGAGGAAAACAATGAGAGAATTGATGGAGCCACGCTTGTGGATGAATGTCGTTGCCAGAATTCTTAAACGTTTTGAATTTACGTGTAGTAATGAACAGCTTATAGTCAAAATCATCGTGTCGGCGAGTCGCATGTCGGTCATTGTTACGTCGTGTCGGCGGTTCAATCTCAAAATTCGGTGCACATTGCCAGTTTCTTTCATAATTTCCGAAATGCGCTGTGTTATTATTTTGCGTCTGTTCCGTATTTCTATGTCCCTCTTCCCGTATTGGGGCGCGAGTGTCCTCTGAAATACGTAATTCTTGTACTACTTGTGCCAACTGATCTTGCACTTCCCGGATTTCACTTTTGTACTGTGTATTGATTTGATTTTGATTTTGTTTGAATTTTCTAATTTCTTCATACTCTTTAGTGTCAGTGAAGGCTACAGGTGTTGTGTCATTTAGATCATCATCTACCTTTGTAGATAAGTTAGTGAACAGATCTGAAAGTTCGTCTACTTTATCCGATAGTGTACTTATTTCCTCAGTGTGTTTTTTTGAACCAAGTTTCAGAGTATCTACTGTGTCCTTTAAGTTTTCCTGAGTTTTTGCAAGTTGCGTAACCGAATCGGTAGATGCAACTGAGTCAAATTTAGCTTGCAAGGTCTCATGATTTTCATGAACAATAGTTTGCAGTTCTTTTATGGCTGCTTCGTGATTCTGTAATGTATTTTCATGCCGCGAAAAAATAGGTTGAAAATGCTCACAAATTTGAGTTTTTACGTCATTACAGACTTTTTGACATTTCGATTCAATGTTATGTAACTCAGTAGTTAAATCTTCACGTGTTTGTTCAAGAGTTTGTTCCAATGAGTCTAACTTTTTAAGATTTTGTTCCACTGTGTCTAACTTTTGCTGTGTTTGTCTCTGATTTTGTTCCATTGTGTCTAACTGTTGCTGTGTTTGTCTCTGATTTTGTTCCATTATGTCTAACTTTCCAAGCTTTTGTCCCATTTGTTGCATTAATTGTAATAACAATGCACTGGTGTCTGAAACATGTTCCTCAGTGCTTTTCGGCAGTGAATTTGCACCGGCAACATTCACATTTTGACAAGTGGAAAATGTGTCTTGACTCATTTGAGAAAACGGTAAGGACCCAAAACCTGAATCTACAATATTTGCAAAATTGTGTCCTGTCATTCCCGATTCCTGAGGCGAGCTGTTACCGACCAATCGATCGATAATGCTTCCCTCTGCACTAATTGTTTCACTGTCCACGCCATTGTTTGACGCCCGCTCCATTTCCCTATGCACAATTACCAAATTACTACTTTGAATGTCTGTTAATTCATTACACAGTGGTGCTGGCAAGCTACGCTCGTCGTCACTATTATTTCTCAGTTTACTTTGGAGCCTAGTGTTACGTTTTTCACACGCCATTATTGTCACAGTATTTCACACGACAACACAGAAAAACACAATTTGAAGGCCAAAAATAAGAGAACACACTAACATAACACTGAAAATAATATCTAGTTAATTGCAGCTGCGAAATACTTGGTGCAAATCTACATGCATGCCACAACTGTTTTACTGTACAACAATGAAAGACTGCAAGTACTAAGGAGATTTTCTCTACAATTACGCGCTAGCAATAAACAAAAGCTACACTAATTACACAAACTACAAGAAAAAATCAGAAGATTCCAGTGAGGTATCCTAGGCTAAGGGTCGACATATGAAACGTCCCCTTTTAACAATTTTACCTGACTGTACTTAAACTGACACACAATATTTTTAGCGCAACGCAATCTGACTTTAAATAATCTCTACAAGAGAATGGCCCTGACTAACATTAACCTGTACTTTTCACAAATCACTTACCTCACAAAAATCTTGGTTACTCCCACTACTCCAATACAGCAAGCGCCACTACTGCCAGCTAAATAAAAGATTCAAACTATGGAAGGCACTAACTACTGATAGGGATAGTTAGCAAATGAAAGGTATTAATAGAGAACACACAATGTATTTACCTTGATATCATATATATATATATATATATAGAGCAGTTCATGACAAATTTCAAAACTCCGCCATCTCTCTCCCCACATCCACCACTGCTGGCGGCTCACCTCCAACTGCGCAACGCTACGCGCTGTTCACAGCCAGCTGCCTAACACTACAATGGTTGAGTATTACAACAATGCAAAGCAGCCACAGACTGCACACAGCACAGCCAGTGATTTTCATACAGAGGTGGCGTTACCAAACAAACCCAAACAGCCTACTTACAATGTTGTAGTTGAGGTGGCCAAACTGACATCTACAAAGCGGTATAATATCAACAAGTTTATATACAAACAATGCGTACACTTCGTAACTGAGATATACTGGTTGTTTCAAAAAGAATATACGTGTTTCGAAAGTATGTATTTATTAAACTGTAAGACTTACAACTACGAAACGTGTGACACACATTTGCGAATCTCTCAAGTTTAGGTTATTGATGTTCATTGTGTCCTCCACCAGCGACACGAACAATATCACATCTGTACTCCAATTCCTCCCGTACTCGACAATGAATCGTCACTGATGTTATCGCAGTATGGATACGGTTCTTCAAATCCTCTAGGTTTTTAGTAGTTGTGCAGAAACGTTTGCATTGATGAACCGCAACGGGAAGATGTCACAGGGCGTCAAACGCCGTGACCGTGTAGGGCCAGTTAAGAACTGCTAAGTCACCGGCGGTTTGACGACAAATCCAAGTGTTCGGTGGAGTTTCATTCAGAAATTTGCGCACTTTGCGACTTCCATTGGGGGACGCTCTGTCGTGTTGAAAAAATTAATTTGTCCTCGTTTCGCATCGGGAACAAACAGTTTTATAACATAGCAAGATACAACTGACCTTTTACCATGTTTTTAGCAAGCAAGAAGGGGCCGTAAACAGATGAATGGGATGTCGCACAAAACACATTGACCTTGGGGTATTCTAATACATGTTAAGTGTGTGGGCGTGTGAGCTCTGCAGGCCCCAAATTCGAATATTGTGTTTATTTACTTTCCCACTAAGGTGGAAAGGAGATTCATAAATGAACACGATGCGTAGTGCGAAACTGTTAGCATTGTCAATAGGATTCTGAAGCTCGTCAAAAAATGTCACACGTTTACTTTCGTCGTCACGACGTAGAGCCTGTGACGGTTGTTTCAAGCCGATGTCTCAGAATATGCCAAATCGTTGTTGTAGGCAGCTGTAACTTGCGACTGATACGAAGAGTAGATTTCGTAGAACTATGTTGGAAAGCGGCTTGAACTGGCGCAACATTTTCGTCGGAAACACGAGGGTGGCCAGGACACTTTCCTTTACATACACATCCTGAGTCTGCAAACTGTCGATACCATCTGCGAATCATCAGTTCATTAGGAGGATAAGTTTGGAACTTCAGCCTGAAACGTCTTTACACTGTAATCACTAAATTACACTTAGAAAACTCGAAAACACAAAATAATTTCTGCTGCGGAGTAGCCATTTTGAAACATGTGGCGACAACAAAGTAAACAGAAGACAACCGACATCTATCGGCAATGAATATAAACTACACAATGTATTTAGAATGAAATTTTCACTCTACAGCGGAGTGTGCGCTGATATGAAACTTCCTGGCAGATTAAAACTGTGTGCCGGACCGAGACTCGAACTCGCGACCTTTGCCTTTCGCGGGCAAGTGCTCTACCAATTGAGCTACCCGAGCACGACTCACGCCCCCTCCTCACAGCTTTAATTCCGCCAGTTCGTTGCTTCAATATATCTAGAGCCCCTACCATCTTAATCCTAAATGGGAAAAATATCAATTTCTCTCTTTCAGCAAAGAGTGTAGAACTAATAACAGATGAAACTCTAAGTTGGACTGAGCACATAATAGGTCTCCATGTCCTACAAAAATGTAAAAAGGTCTTCGCTCAGGACGTGAAAAAGGAACTTTAACATACTTCCAATTATTGATTACAGCGATGTTACTGTGCAACGTCTTTCTCAGGAAAGGTGACAGAACCAGAAACAGGTTATAAATGGCTGTGTTCGTTATATCTTTTATGGTTTACTCTCTGATCATATGCACAGTTATCCTGGTTGCATACAGACAGGCACAAAGACTCCGATACCCTCTGTCTTCTTTACTGTCTTATCTAAGTACACTACCCTTCATACATCTCCTCGACCCTGTTGCTCTTATCTGAACAACACTGCCGAACCATCCATCCCCATCAGAGCAAAGTCCTTTCTCTCCCATTCCATCGTTCAGCCACCTCCTCGACGTCCTTCACGGTATCAGGAATCTGACTCTGGAACAACCTTCGTATTGTATTAGGGAACTAGATATCGTCTCCAGCTTCAGAAGACAGGTAATGACCTATCTACTAAAGCAACAATAATATTACCATTGTCTCTGCGCACACTCGTTATCCTTGTACATCCCACTCTCTAACCTGATCTTCCTCATTTCCCAGTATCCACAGGCAATGTAGCTTCCTTAAATTTTCTTTTCTCAGAATTCGCTATATCAGAAAACATATATTTTGTAGACCCATAAACTTCTCATACCTGCTAACATAATTATTGTTATTAAAGTCACAATTATTGTCGTTATTATTATTATTACTATACCTATGATCACTATTGATGGCTGCAGCTGCAGCAGTACAGGGTGACACAGAACATTTCCACAATCCAAAAAAACTAGAAATGATGAAAGAAAGAAATTACATTCATAGTAATTGAAACCTTACAATTTTGTCATTTGCGAAACGTTGATAACATTTATCATTTTTTAAAAATTATGTCCTTTAGATGGCGTCCTCCTGTACCAATACATTCGTGAGATCTGCTGTTAAGATTCCTCATTGACCGCTGCAACATCTCAGCTGAGATACTGTGAATTGCATCCAGAATTCTCTGTTTTAACTCATCTAGGGTTACTGGTCGAGTTGTGTAGACTTTGCCCTTGAGATAGCCCCACAAGAAGAAATAAAAAACGGATAAACCTGGCGTTGTAGGAGGTCATGGAATGTTACCGAATTGAGAGATCACACGGTTGCTAAATAATTCTCGCGCATATGTGATTAATTGCCGTGCAGTATTTTATGTCGTTCCGTCCTGTTGAAACCAGGCTACTTGAACGTTTGCAAAGTTGTTCAATGTAGGTGTAACGAAAGTTTGTAACATCTCGACGTAACGATCGGCATTTATAGTTATTGTGTTTCCCTATTCATTTACGGAAAAATACGGTCCGATAATACCATGCGATGATACACTACGGCGTACTATCACTTTACTAACATGTAAAGGGCGCTCTTGAACATCATTAAGATTTGTGTTTGCCTAGTAACGGTAGTACCGTTTATTCACATAACCTGTGGGATGAAAATGTGCATAATCTGAAATCAACAACTTGTTTAGAAATTCATTGTTTGTTTTTGTTTTCATTTGTTGACAGAATCCTAATCGTAACCGGCAATCGTTGTCCTTCAATTGTTGCACCATCTGTAGTTCGTACGGATGAAATTTGCAATCAAGATGGAAAATTCTGCAAACACTCTCCCAGAACATTTCAATCACTGCTGCTTGCTTACCAATTGAACGCTGTGGGCTCCGTAAGGCAGACTCGCGTACAACATCAATGTTCACTGGAGAACGCACACTTCTTGGTTGTCCTGTTGGTTTCTTCTTGAGGGCAGATCTAGTCTCTTCAAAGTTATTAATCCAATATTTTATAGCGTATTTCCATGGAACATCATCATGACGTCCTAAATTAAAAGAACGTCGAAACTCCCTCTGTGCCGCTACCAAACCATGATTATTTTTATAAAACATTTTTATGGCTAACGCACGCTGTTTCCGTCCCACTGATCCGTGATTACTGAGATTGCGGACTCTTTACTCGCTAACTGTCACGAACCCGCAGTGGTGCCACCTGCCCGTCGCTGGCACTACTCATTTCAAACATTGCCGATATTCTGTGTCACCCTTTACAAGTAAATAGTAACTAACGGTTGACTTTGTTAGCTTGTAGTTAGTATAATTTACTCACAATACAACTTCAGACACTCAAATCACTTTACTGCTAGATGTCGTATTAAAACTGTTACTTTTCAGGTAACTATACGATAATGTGTATGTCCGAAACCCTGGTCCGATATAAGCGACGGTATGATGTTCCTAATAAAATCAGGTTAAATAAATAAATAAAAAGAAATAAGTAACTGAGCCGTGCCGCAACGATCGATAGTGTTGACTACATAATACTTAGCAATGTTGTACATTCATTTTGAAACACCCCTACATACCTGTAATTGCCATGATTCTTCTGCGATGCTGAGTAATATACAAGAAGAATAATGTTCTTGATAAAAACAAGGGGTCTTGAATGCTGATACAATCGGATAAGTTTCTGGGAAGCAGTTGTGCTTAGTAGCACCGTTACGTCGATATATTTTTTCACTCGAATCTTTCACACTAAGGCTGATATAAGTAAAGATACACTGAATGAGCCGCGCACGGCTCGTGTTCATGCCATTTATCGTTAGTCATCTTTTACTACGGTACTGCCGCCTCGCTTTCTTATTCCATTTACTAGCGTCACTAACTTCCTGCCTTACTTGCCCGTGAGCGGCAGCAGCAGCGCGTATCGATAAGTGCACTGTCGTACCATCTCTGGAGCGACCGATAGTATTTCCGGGACGTCGTGTGTCTGGCAGTCAGTTGGACCAGCAGTGCAGTCGGGACGCAGCAGCAGTGAAGTCGGGGACGGAGCGGCGGTGAGGCGTGGACAGCCAGTGCTCACCTACCACTGGCGATCCACATGAACTGTCCGAAGGAGGAGGATTGGAGCGGGACGACCGTTGGTTGGTCGTTCGGTTGGTCGTCTCATCGGCCGATGTATATTTGGTCCTTTCACCGTTTCTGGGTCTAGGCAGTCGGTCGGTTGGCGTGGAGCAGCAAGGAAGTCTCCGTTGCGGGGACTCTGGTCGGGGCCGCTGACGGTGTGCACGCGCAGTTGGAGTGTGAGGTGCTGCATGCCAGTGTTACGAAGTTCGTCGCCCACCGAACTTGGACATGAAAGTTGAATCCTCAATTAACCTACTATCGAGCCTGAACTGTTTACATTTCTTCGTTTGATCCTGGTTCTCGCTTTTGGGACATTACCGCGAGCAACAACGTGTGTATATTCAAGTCGGCTAAGATTCCAGCCGTCTTCCTGTGGAGTTTAACTTAATTTATTCCCTGTTATTGAAGTTGACCAGCGGTATCTTCTGCCTTGTGGCCGTTGACGTTCCGGTTACCTGCCCTGGTTGTTGACCCTTGAAAACTTCTGTGCGCCGTTCCTTGTCCGTTACATAGTAATTTCCCTGTTTGGGTTTTAGTTACTTGGTTGATCTATACCTTCAGCCGAGTATCAATATCTCTTAAATTAATGTTATTGTCTTACCCTTAAGACATGAGATTGTTATTCTCTATAGGGGCCTTCAGCCGAATTTTATATGAAATGTTTTAAGATACTGCCTTCTGCCTTTTAAAATTGAAACTCTTCTTTCTGGGGCTTAAGCCGTTAAATTATTTGCTGGTGTGCAGCCTTCAGCCTTGCTTTAATATCTCATAAATAAATCTTCTTGTCTTGCCCTTAAGGCATAAGATTGTTATGCATTTGTATGGGGCCTTCAGCCGAATTTTGCGTGAAATGTTTTAAGATAAGGCCTTTCGACTTTTCATTGAAACTCTTCTTATTGATTAATATATGGCCTCCAGCCAAGTTCCATTAAAATTAAATTGCTAAGGCCTTCAGCCTGTTTAAATTGAGGATGTAGAAAATATTTTTTCTGTGAAACCTTCAGAAGAACCTTGTATTTCAATTTCTTGCCTAGGCCTTGCATCTTTGATTTTGAGTGTGGCCTTCAGCCGATCTAAAGTTAATCAAAGAAGGTCGATTAAGTTTCGAGTGTTTTGCATCCTTGTTGTAATATTGTGTGTTGATAAATAAAGTTTGTATGTTGAGTGCAACTGATAGCAACTTATTTTGGCCCCTTTCCACAAACTAATCCGCTCTTTCCTGCAAGCCCAGGCATTTCACTTAATCTGGGACGAAGCTCCGAGTGCAGCTGCTTAAGAAGACACGCCATCCAATCAGATTCAAAGGCAGTGAGGTCACGTGGATTCCGCGTCCTCTAGTACCGTGTTTGCGTGGCGCCACTCATCGGAAACCGTGAGTGATGGAAGAGCGATCTCGCTGCAGCGCACTGGCTGTTGCTTAAATATGCCGCATCCCGTGCAGCTGTCTGCAGCGCATGCGCGCTGAGTGCAGACGGCGAAGCTTGTTTGATATTGAAAATTATCTATCGGCTTGTACGATGACCAGAAACTAGTAGTTGCGCACATTTATGGTGTAGAAAATAATCAACAAGGCAAACCATTGCTAATGTTCGTGACAAAAATATTCCGATTTGACTAAGCATAGCTTGACACCTGTAGAACAACTAGTTTACGAGTTTCAGTGGGTCAGTTATTGGTGCAACTTGTCGTTTCAATGAAACAGGAATTAGCATTTAACTTCATTGAGGAATGGTCACATACGACAGATAGATCGTTACACGAATGACGAGGCTTAAGGGTTGGTACAGGTGGTGGGCACTGTTTGTTGCTTGTGATAAGGAGTCACGTGTAGCCGAGGGACAGAGCTTCCACAATAATTTCGACCGATCGAGAAATTCAGCAGGTAATTTGACGTAATTGCACTGAATTTCCAGTCTTCTTGAAGAATTAACAAACAGACAATGTGCGCGCGGGCTCTTCTTCCCGTGGTGGCACATTGAAGTGTGAATGTATAGTACGAGAGGACTTACTGTCCTCCCCTTGTTTCCACTCACAATAACTACACAGAACAAGTTGTCTGGTATAATTGTTTATTACATTAAACGTTACAAATTGCACAGGCAGCGCGCCAACTGCGGCTCCTGGCTTAGCTGGAAGACATACACGCCCATCCGCTACGGGGTCTCGCAGCTACCTGCTCGGCCGTTACAACGGCTAATCCTACCTGTGCGCACAAAGGACCTGGGAGGTCCACTTCCGCACATAGGTTGCAAATTCTTCCGACAGGGAGCAGACTATACTGGACAGTCTGACCTGCCCAGTTTGAAGCTGCCACTAGATGGCAGTTGGAGTGAGTAGCAGAGTCCAAACATACTCCCACTCTAAAATGAGTTTTCTCATTTTACAAATACCAAAATTTTAACAAACAACAAAACCAAAACAAGTAAACAATAAAAAATAACTAGACACAATATCAATGCACATAAAACATAAATACACTAACATTTGGGATGCCCACATCACCAAACACCACTGTCATGCTGCATGTGAAATACGATGGGTACTAACATGCAGGACACAAAACAATAGGATATTAATATTATACTGCATAAAAACATGAAATCAATACTAACAGCAGTTAGTCCACAAGAAACATCCACAGCCTCCCAAGCTGATTTTATGAATTATGAGGTTGTTCCAATAAATGACAATTTGGCAGTGGCTCTGTATCATATATCACTACACAGATCTAAGGGAACACTTAACTTATTCACTGTTTAGGTAGGGGACACAATTTTGCTATAGGCCTCTTAATATGCCCATTAGCAGTTTTTACCATTACCACATGCACACACTTATCAGGACCAGGAAACAGCTGGTCAATGACACCCAGCCTCCACACCAAGGGAGGCAAATTATCCTCCTTGACCAGCACATGATCGCAGATCTGGGGTTGCCATGCTCCTTCCGATGTCCATTTTTTGCGTTGCTGCAGATCATGTATATATTCTGTGGACCACCTCTTCCAAAAGGACTGATGCAACTGCTGCACAAGTTGCCATCTGTGCAACCTGTTGGCGGGAACCTTAAGGACAGAGGGTTCAGGATGAGCACAAAGGGGCTGTCCGATTAGGAAATGACCAGGAGTGAGAGCAGCAGGAGAATCTAGGTCATCAGAGAGAAGACACAACGGCCTTGAATTCAAGCATGCTTCTATCTGAATTAACACAGTAGTCAGTTCTTCAAATGTCAACACTGCATTGCCGACGACGCGTTTGAGATGCGACTTCATGCATTTGATTCCTGCCTCCCAGAGTCCACCAAAGTGAGGGGCACGAGGTGGAGTGAACCTCCAACTGATTCCCTCTGAGGTCGAATAATTCACCACACCTTCAACAGTAACATCGTTGGAGAGAAAACGTTTAAGCTCATTGTCTGCACCTACAAATGTGGTACCATTGTAACTGTACATGTGAGAAGGTTTCCCTCTTCTTGCAATGAATCTCCTGAGGGCGGCCAAAAATGAACTTGTTACCAAGTCACTAACTAATTCTAAGTGGATGGCCTTGGTTGCCATGCAAGTGAATAAAGCAATATAAGCCTTGGTGGTAACTTTACTCCGCCTTCCACCATGCTTTACAGCAATAGGGCCTGCATAATCTACTCCACAGTGCTGGAATGGATGAGACTGGTTTACTCTAGCTGCAGGTAGCTGACCCATGAGTTGAACTGCTGTCTTTGATTTAAGCCTAAAGCATTTTATACATTTTCTGATAACTCCCTTGACTATGTTACGCCCATTGGGGATCCAGAACCTCCTACGCAACATAGCCAACAAAATTTGTGACCCAGCATGCAACAGATTTTCATGTTCACGTATTATGAGAGTTTTGTCAAATGATGCATAGGCGGTACGATAATAGGATGGCGCTCATCATATGGTACACTAGCATTCATTAATCTCCCTCCCACTCGTAAAATACCTTCGGCATCAACAAACGGGTGCAAATCCCTTAATTTGCTATTATGTGGAATAGGGGAACTGTCCATCAGCAAAGCGATCTCATTACCATATTGATGCATGAATGCAGCGTATTCCTTCTGCAGATTCAGTTGCCTTTTAAACCTCCTCTCAGGATGCGCCAATCTCCGAGATGCTTGTTGTCGTGATTCGCCTAATGATTTACAGTCAGATTTCACTGGTAGTCGAACCACAAATCTCCCTTCTTCATCTCGTGCGGTGTGGCGCTGAAAGTGAGCCTCACATATTTTATCCTGCTTACTAATCGTTTTCGTAGACAGTTCCTCTAACTCCCAAAATCTTTGCAGTTTGGCATCTAAATTGTCACCTCTAACAAAGCACGAGGTCACTGTAGAACGAGGCATGTTGCATGAAACTGAAGGCATCCTACCAGACAAAATCCAGCCAAATTTTGTTTCGACCAGTGAGGGATGACCTGGTTTCACTAGCCTTTCCTTACAAACAACTTCAAAGAAAACCTCAGCACCAAGAATTAAATCTACTGTGGCAGGTTTGTTGAATTCTGGATCAGCGAGCGGAAGATTACAGGGGACACTCCAGGACCTTGTGTCTATCTTGCTCGCTGGTAGGTCACTGGTGACATGATCTACGATAGCACAAGTGGATCTGATATGAAAGTCGTTGACCCTAGACGACAGTTCAACATCACAAGTGTAAGACACTGAGGCTGCAAAGGCATTGTTTATACCCTTCACAGGAAACGAATGTTTACTTCGTTTCAGTTTTAATTTCTCTGCCATGCCCTTAGATATAAAGGATAGCTGACTCGCACTATCTAGCAGAACTCTGCAAACCTGCTGTCTACCCATGCTGTCTTTAATGTTGACAACAGCTGTTGCCAACAAAACATTACAATGGGTGTTTGCCTTCCCGTTCGTAGTTTGATGGGCCAGGGAATGGCCTCCTGGTTCACTATTCTGCCCATTCCTTGGTTCAGCAGGCTTGTGGAGCAGTATGTTGTGCCTTCCTTTACAGGTCTTACAAGGAGAAATCCTGCATTTAGTCGAGAAATGACCAGAGCGGATGCACAAAAAACAAAGCTTATTTTTTGTGACATATGCCCGCCCCTCATCGACATTTAGTGCTTGAAACCCTTTGCATTTAGTGATAGTATGAGGTTCACTACAAAAATTACATGATTCCTCAGCATCAGCATTAGCGAGATGAGCCCTCCTCACATGTCTCGTTTGATTTAAATTATTAACATTTCCTTGCAAATCCCTTGAGGTGTTATCCCTGAACCTGATCAACTCAAGGGCCTGACATTTTGTTTCCAAAAAATCTATTAGTTGATTTAATGTGGTGAATGTCGACCCAGACATCTTTACCTCCCACTCATGACGATCTGTGGGTCGCATACTGGACAGAATCTCTTCCGAAAGAATAACTTCATGAAGTGGAACATCAGGTTTGAGAGCTTCTAAGGCCTTCAAATGGCTGCATACGTGATTAATTAGTTGCCTATAATCGCTCGCTGCGCCGTGGCCGACTGTAGGCAAGGCCAACAAAGCCTTAGCATGTCTGGCTGCAATTATTTTTTGGTTATTATACCTCTGCGTAATAAGTCCCCAGGCTATCGCTAGATTTCCTGCTGTGACAGGTATATGTTTCAAAAGGTCTTTAGCTTCACCTCGCAAGGACGAATTAAGGTAGTGAAGTTTTTGAACGTCATCAATTGAATTGTTATTCATAATGAGGCTCAAAAACGTATCCCTGTATGATTACCACTTAAGGTAGTCACCTTCAAAATTTGGCAAGTTAATAGCGGGTAGTTTCAAAGAACTGACACTGCCTGATGCATTCGAGCCCAAAGGCTGCGGAAGCTGGGTGTACCTCTTCATTGAACACTTGAGAGTGGATTCAACAAAGTCCCACGAATCCTCGAATTCTGCCCTGTCCTTACTGTGATCTGCTGATTCGTCTTCAATTTCCAGCCGTGTTTGAGACGACTCAAAATCAGTCCGAATCCGAGTCGAACGATTTAATTTTGATTCCAACATTTCGATGCTGGCACTGTCTGCAGATTGCACAAAGCTCGCTAAGCGCGCGAGAGCGGCCTTTGCTACACCTCTCTGCTTGAATAATTTTGTTTTCTCTGAGGGCTCCATTTTAGGACCAGGAAGATGATAGCAGGAAGCCAACAGTTGCACTTACCAGGCTGCAGCGGCAGTACGGACTGGAACAGCAGCGGCGTCACGGACACTGGCAGCTGGCGTGGCAGGCGTTGCAGTCTCCGACGGCGCGAAGTTTCGGCGGAAGCAGGAGGTGACGTCACCGACGATGCTGCACCGACGCGTTTCTGTGCCTCCCGCGTTTGAATTAGAGACACATTAAATGTTCACAAATATGTCCCCCGATCGTCGTTGTTAAGGCTGTTATTGTCTAAGTCGCGAACAGGCCTTGGGACACTCGATTGCAGGCAACAACGAAACCGATCTCGTACGCAGCTCTCACGTGGTTTTTTAGAAGTTCACAAATACCGGAAAATAAATCCGCGCGAACGTAAATTCCGCGTGGTCACTGTATCCGGCCCGGAGGACCAAAAAATGTGCGCGCGGGCTCTTCTTCCCGTGGTGGCACATTGAAGTGTGAATGTATAGTACGAGAGGACTTACTGTCCTCCCCTTGTTTCCACTCACAATAACTACACAGAACAAGTTGTCTGGTATAATTGTTTATTACATTAAACGTTACAAATTGCACAGGCAGCGCGCCAACTGCGGCTCCTGGCTTAGCTGGAAGACATACACGCCCGTCCGCTACGGGGTCTCGCAGCTACCTGCTCGGCCGTTACAACGGCTAATCCTACCTGTGCGCACAAAGGACCTGGGAGGTCCACTTCCGCACATAGGTTGCAAATTCTTCCGACAGGGAGCAGACTATACTGGACAGTCTGACCTGCCCAGTTTGAAGCTGCCACTAGATGGCAGTTGGAGTGAGTAGCAGAGTCCAAACGGACAATCAGTTGCAAAATGGAAGGCTTAAACAAACCTTGCTTGTTTAAGCCCCTTAACCATGATTTCAACGTTTATAAAACGTCTTCTTCAGAAGGAGATTGTAACGACTGGGTTAGATGTTGTGGTGGAAGTTCTTTGAAATAGATCTGATAGGCGTTAGCCAGATAATACTAGCTGTATATTTGCGAGGTAATATTAAACGACAACCGTTATGCTGTGCGTGTTTCAATTATTATGGAGGTGAAATTTTGTATTGGACTGACGCATTTCGGCTGTAATTAACGTACCTCCGCCACAATATGTAACCCAGTGGTCACTATATCCTTCGGAAGAAAACATTTTTATAAACGTTAAAACAATGGTCATGGTGTTTAATTAAACCTGTCAATTTGCAACTGTTTGTCTGTTTATTACGTCTTCAAGAATATTTCATCTTATTGTGGCTGCTACAGCCATGTACAAAATTTGGAATTTTCGAGTTTTGTAAACGCCTAACTAACACGAAGGAAGATCCAGACACATGTGTAAACATTGCAGTATCGCCATAATAAACGAATAAACAATTTTACTAAAAAGTAAATAAGTATGAGAATTCGAAGTACACCAAAATAGTGTACATTTTTACGAAACAAGATTATTTATTATTATTCGAGAACACGCAATTCCTGTGTTCTTCGTCGATATTATATGGCTGTGGTAACAATAATTATTACTGCACAGTTCATTGATTAAGCCAGATGTAGATTGCGGGGTAAAGGTGCTTGCCGTTCACATTATGTAAGTCCCTTGTCAGCAAGATGTTAGGTCTAAGCAGTTTATTGCAAGGAAAATCTAACCTTTCTGATCCTGAGGCATGAAGGAACAGTCAGCTTGGTTATGTACGCAAGAGAGGAGGGGGACGGGGGGTAATAGTTGTAGCCGAAGCTCAAGATCTGATGACAATAAGCTAGTGTAAGTGGATGTACACTTGCAATAGTAATGAAGAGATGAGGCTTGCACAGGAAGACTAATATGCAGATCTGCGATGTTCCAGTCTTCGGACTGGAGACCACAGTAACAACTCGGTTACATGATTGGAAATTCCTTAGTAGGGTCCCGGAGTAGCTTTGCACCAGATGTCTACGCAGCAGTCATGCATTTCCTGTACGTCCTATGATTCGTATCTGGCGCCATTAGCGATCTAGAGGTATCAACTCGTGTTCAGATCTCACGAATTCGTTGGCAAAGAATTAACGTGAAGTTCATTATCGCTCTCCACGAACCACTGTAGCACGATTCGGCTGGCATTGTGTTACGAACAGTTATGCTACCAGGGAACAGTTATACTACCGGGGATGATATCAAGCATGAAGGGATGCAGGTTGTCCACAGTAACGATATATCCCAGGGGAGATCTGGTGAATGTCTCCCATAGCAAAAAACTACACACACTGGTTTGCGTCTGTGGAGCAGTTCATATTCAGAGTAGATAAAGGCATATCCGGACAGCACCTATTGATACAAGACACGTGATTTATCCGACCAGGAGATACGCTTCCACTCCTGCGAAGCCCCTTGCGCAACAATATGCGCTGACTGGTGTGTCATGAAACACTTGCGCCCGCACCAGCATTTTACTGTGTTGTCGGATCTGCCACAGATCGCCGTATATCCCACTCTATAGAGCAGACAAGCCTCCGAACTAAACGTTATGTGATGAGGCAAGGACGTCCAATACCTTGCAACCTACTCGTGGGTTTACCGTCACTTAATAACTTTTCATAGATGCTCACGACAGTAGCACGGTGAAAGCACCCACCTTTCGCTGTTTCTGAGATGCTCGTTTCCATGCGACGGGCCATAACCTTCTGCACTTTGTCAAAGTTACCTATGTTAGTGGTTTTTCTATTTGCGGCCCGTGACTGCGATAGAAAGAGTCGTTAATTTTCTCTGCCCTGCTTATATACTCTCCATACCGCATCGCGCACCCGCCGCACTACCGGGCAGCATTCGGTCAGGCGGTGGCACAGTGGTAGAAAGCGGCTCGGACGTGTGGATACAATTGGACGTGAATGTATGCATATAACTACACCCCGTGACGCGCACACCACGTCTCCGCGCGCAACTGAGATAACAATGAACGGCTTGGACGTGGATCTGTTCTTTATGTCTGATGAACCCTGATTTCATCTGAGTGGTTATGTCAACTCACAAAATCACAGGATCTGGGCGGCAGCGAAGTCGCATAACTTCCAAAAAACACCATTGTATGATCAGAAGTTTGGAGTTTGAAGTTAAGTGTCTCCACGCCGCATTATTGGTCCCCTCTTTCATCAGACGCTGCCTTCGGCGCGTTACATTACCAACATATTCAGACTGTTTGTGGCAGCTTTAACGGAGATGGAAAATACTTACAGTTACTTCCAACAGGATGAAGCAACTGCTCATACAGCTTGTCGAACCTTGGAGCATATTGACACAATCTTCACGCCTGACAAAGTTGTTAGCAAAGGTCAGTCTGGTAGCGGCCCTAGCTGGCTTCAGTCACCTGTCAGTGTACTTTGTGAGGGGAGCCCTCAAGTGTAAGGGGTATCACAACAACTACAGCAGAACATTTCGAATGAGACTGCAGCAATTCCAGCAGTACAGCTACGATCCACCTTCAGAAACTTACTGACCAGGGCCCAAATGTGCCTAGAGATGAATGATCTGGTTAGTGATGTGTTGGTAATGTGGTTTCACGGATGTACTGTGAATATCAGGAATTCGGTCAAACATCAAATCTCCGACATCACTGCAGCCGGAGAAAGTTCCTGCAAGAATAGGACGAGCGACGACTGGAGAGCATCGTTCAACGTGACAGAAGTTGCTGCAGATTTTAATGCTGGGCCATCAACAACAAGTGTTAGCGTCAGAACCATCCAACGAAACATCATCGATATGGGATTTTGAAGTCGAAGGACCACTCGTGCACCCTTGATGACTGCACAACATAAATCTTTACTCCTCGTCTGGGCCCTTCAACACAAACATTCGACAGTTGATCACTGGACACATGTTGCCTGGTGGGACGACTCGGGTTTCAAATTGCATCGAGCGGATGGAAGTGTACGGGTACATCTACATCTACATCTACATGGATACTCTGCAAATCACATTTAAGTGCCTGGCAGAGGCTTCATCGAACCACCTTCACAATTCTCTATTATTCCAATCTCGTATAGCACACGGAAAGAATGAACACCTATATATTTCCGTACGACCTCTGATTTCCCTTATTTTATCGTGGTGATCCTTCCTCCCTATGTAGGTCGGTGTCAACAAAATATTTTCGCATTCGGAGGAGAAAGTTGGTGATTGGAATTTCGTGACAAGATTCAGTCACAACGAAAAACGCTTTCCTTTTAATGACGTACAGCCCAAATCCTGTATCATTTCTATGACACTCTCTCCCATATTTCGCGATAATACAAAACATGCTGCCTTTCTTTGAACTTTTTTGATCTACTCCGTCAGTCCTATCTGGTAAGGATCCCACACCGCGCAGCAATATTCTAAAAGAGGACGGACAAGCGTAGTGTCAGCAGCCTCCTTAGTAGGTCTATTGCATTTTCTAAGTGTCCTGCCAATAAAACGCAGTCTTTGGTTAGCCTTCCCCACAACAATTTCTATGTGTTCCTTCGAATTTAAGTTGTCCGTAATTGTAATACCTAGGTATTTCGTTGAATTTACGGCTTTTACAATAGACTGATTTATCCTGTAACATAAGCTTAACGAGTTCCCTTTAGCACTCATGTGGATGCCTCACACTTTTCGTTATTTAGGGTCAACTGCCGCTTTTCACATCATTCAGATATCTTTTCTAAATTGTTTTGCAGATTGTTTTGATCTTCTGATGACTTTATTAGTCGATAAACAACAGCGTTATCTGCAAGCGACCGAAGACGGCTGCTCAGATTGTCTCCCAAATCGTTTATATAGATAAAGAACAGCAAAGGGCCTATAACACTACCTTGGGGAACGTCAGAAATCACTTCTTTTTTACTTGATGACTTTCCGTCAATTACTACGTACTGTGACCCTCTGACAGGAAATCACAAATCCAGTCACATAACTGACACGATATTCCATAAGCACGCAATTTTACTACGAGCCGCTTGTGTGGTACAGTGTCAAAAGCCTTCCGGAAAACCACAAATACAGAATCGATCTGAAATCCCTTGTAGATAGTACTCAACACTTCCTGTGAATAAAGAGCTAGTTGTGCTTCACAGGAACTATGTTTTCTAAACCCATGTTGGCTGTGTGTCAACAGACAGTTTTCTTCGAGGTAATTCACAATGTTCGAACACAATATATGTTCCAAAATCTTGCTGCATATCGACGTTAACGATATGGGCCTGAAATTTAGTGGATTACTCCTACTACCTTTCTTGAATATTGGTGTGACCTGAGAAACTTTCCAGTCTTTGGGTACGGATCTTTCGTCGAGCGAACGGTTTTATATGATTGTTAAGTATGGGGCTAATGCATCAGCATACTCCGAAAGGAACCTAATTGGTATACAGTCTGGACCAGAAGACTTGCTTTTATTAAGTGATTTCAGTTGCTTCACTACTCCGAGGATATTTACTTCTGTTATTATGACAGCTGTTCTAGATTTGAATTCTGGGAAATTTACTTCGTCTTCTTTTGTGAAGGCATTTCGGGAGGCTGTGTTTAGTAACTCTGCTTTGGCAGCACTGTCTTCAATAGTATCTCTATTGCTATCGCGCAGAGAAGGCATTGGTCGTTTCTTGCCGCTAATATACTTCACATACGACCAGGATCTCTTTGGATTTTCTGCCAGGTTTCGAGACAAAGTTTCGTTGTGGAAACTGTTGTAAAGATCTTGCATTGAAGTCAGCGCTAAATTTCGACCTTCTGTAAGAGATCGCCAATCTTGGGGATTTTGCGTCTGATTAAATTTGGCATGTTTGTTTCGTTGTTTCTGCAACAGTGTTCTAACCCGTTTGTGTACCAAGGAGGATCAGCTCCGTTGTTTGCTAATTTATTTGGTATAAATCTCTCAATTGCTTCCGATCTTACGAAACTATTTCTTTGAATCTAAGCCACATCTGGTCTACACTTGTATTATTAATTTGGAATGAGTGCAGATTGTCTCTCAGGAAGGCGTCAAATGAATATTTATCTGCTTTTTTGAATAGGTATATTTTTCGATTATTTTTCGAGGATTTGGGGATTACAATATGCAGTCTCGCTACGACAACCCTGTGTTCACTAATCCCTGAATCGGTTCTGATGCTCGTTATTAATTCAGCATTATTTGCTGCTAAGAGGTCAAGTGTGTTTTCACAACTGTTTACTATTCGAGAGGACTCATGAACTACGAGCTGCTCGAAATAATTTTTAGAGAATGCTTTTAGCACAATTTCGGATGATATTTTATGCGTACCTCCGGAATTAAACATGTATTTTCGCCAACATATCGAGTGTAAATTAAAGTCACCACCAACTATTATCGTATGAGTCGGGTACGTGTTTGAAATCGAACTCAAGTTTTCTTTGAACCTTGCAGCAACTGTACCATCTGAATTGGGAGATTGGTAAAAGGATCCAATTATTATTTTATTCCGGTTGCCACCAATGACCTCTGCCCATACTACATACTAACTCACAGGAAGTATCTACTTCAATTTCGCGACAAGTTAAACTACTTCTGATAGTAACAAACACGCCACCGCCAACCGTGTTCAGCCTATCCTTTCGGAACACCGTTAGTTTCTTCGGAAAAATTTCGGCAGAGCTTGTATCCGGATTTAGCCATCTTTCAGTGCCTATAAAGATTTGAGCATTAGTGCTTTCTATTAGCGCTTGGAGCTCTGGTACTTTCCCAAAACAGCTACGACAATTTAGAATGGAGACACCCTCATGAATCCCCGACACTGTTTGTCAGAAGAGGACTATTCTAGCTAGTAGAGGTTCTGTAATGGTGATGGGTGTGTGCAGTTGGAGTGATATAGTCTAAATACGACTCTGACAGCTGACACGTACGTAAGTATCCTGTCTGATCACCTGCATCCATCCATGTCCAGCGTGCATTCCGACGGAATTGAGCAATTCCAACGGGACTATGCCGCACCCCACGCGTCTAGAATTGCTACAGATTGGCTCAAGAACACTCTTCTGAGTTTGAACACTTCCGCTGGCCACCAAACTCTCTAGACATGAACATTATTGAGCATATCTGGGATGCCTTGCAACGTGCTGCTCAAAAGAGATATCCACCTCCTCGTATTATTACGGAATTATGGACGGCCCTGCAGGATTAATGGTGTCAGTTTCCAGTGCTACTCCAGACATTAGTCGAGTCCATGCTACGTCGTGTTGCGGCACTTCTGCGTGCTCGCGAGGGTCCTACACGATATTAGGCAGGTTTACGAGTTTCTTGGGCTCTTCAGTGTATATATCGCGATACGAAAAGGTTGGAGATATCTGTATGTGAACTTACTTTACTTCAATACTACACTACTTTTCTGGCCCCTTATGATTACTGTAATTTTTGCGGGATCATTTTAAATTATTGGATTAAATATTCCTGTAGCTGTGGGTTATGTCCACCTGCACAACCTGTGGGTTATGTCCACCTGCACACGTTACAGTAGCTCCTTTTTGGTCGGTTATATTTTAAAAGCTGCCTCCCATCCTATCCCCGTTTTCATACACAAAGCTAATATTTTTATTTACCGAATGTAACTGATTCAGTATTCTCAAGTAAAGAACTTCAGCAAGAACAGTCTTCGAATCTACATAAAGGATATTAGGATATTTCTCAATGTCTGTAATTTGTCATTCACCAAACATCTCAGCCCTTTAATCACATTCTGTTATAGCGCAGTAGATAAACGGAAAAAGCGCAGCAGTCGGAAGGTGCATCACATTCGCCGATTAACCAAGTCAGCTCTTCAGCTCTAGTATGCCATGCTCTTATTGAAAACTCGTATTTATCAGCGAGACTAATTGTAAGGGCCAGCGATCCTCCACAGACAAGTGAATAACGCCAGAGTTACTTGTAACGTCGAACGGTTGTTCATTATCCCAAGGCTGACTTGTATTGCCGTCGACTAACAACCCAGGCCGTTATCAGACGTTAGAAATATCCAATACGAATGCACTCAAGAACAGCTGATCTACCAAGAACCACATAGTAGTGAGAGGTGCGCCCTTCCGCCAAGATGAAAGCTATGAGGGGTCATGCATGATACGCTAGTGAAATGGTTGCATTAAACAAGTGCTGCATTTCATGTCACGTGCTGTGTCCCACGGGGCATCGAAACTACCTGTGGTACAGCGGTGTCGTTTGAGTTGCCTGCTGAGCAGGCGTTAGGCGGTGAGACTACGTACGGCTGAAGATACAGCTCCGCTGTGGTCTACAGAGCTTCGCCTTTCACGCATGCTGAAATAGAGGGTTGCTTGCTATCATTTCGCTAGCTGTGTATTTATGTGAGATGCACGGTTTGATAAAGAGAGTCGACTGGAGAGTCCATCGATGGGGCTAATTCTGCAACCGACATCCAGTCTTCTAGCTAGGACGAGGGCCAGCAGACAACAGCCTGCGACTAGTCTTCTATGGCCGTCGTCGTCCGTCAGTCCAGCGTTATTCGATTGAAATTAAAAAAGATTCATCAGTAAACACTTCCGGGCTAAGTTGCCGTGGTCGATCTGTAGAACTTCTTCTTCCTGACGTTTCGTTCTCAACTACGGAGAACATCTTCCGAGGTGACTCGACTCACCTTAGTTTCAGCTTTAGTACAACCTGTACAACAACATTCACGCGAGGACCTGGGAACATCATTGCGAAAAGTTTACCCTACAACAGAGCACTATACAGCACCACATTAAATTCACATGTGTACGTCCACCATCTTCTGAACGGTGCTCTGTTGGCAAATGATATCCATTAATCTATCGCGTTACCAGAGTGTAAGAAAGTTTACGGCAAATGATCATACCAAGTAACATTTTTCAATGCTTCCATCATCATTTTATGGAGATGCTGTTATGTGATGTAGAAGTGCGAAATTACGATGTACGTCCCGTGTCTATTACTGGTGCATCCTAAGAACTGACAACATCATCGGAGCACCGACCACCATCCTTATTAGGATAACATTACGGCAGGATACCGAATCAGTGTCGCATTTCCCGACGGGAATATTTCACTTAGGTAATAACATAGTCAGGATTCCGAAAACAGATATTGGAAGGTAAGGCGTATCCAGGAGCAGATATAGACTCAGATCGGAATTTAGTAGTGATGAAGAGTGGGCTGAAGTGTAAGAGAATAGTGAGGAAGTATCAATGCGCGAAGAAGTGAGGTGCGGAAGTACTAAGGAAGGCTATAGATACTGCGATAAGGAATGACTCAGTAGACAGTTCAGTTGAAGAGGAATGGGCATCTCTAAAAATAGCAATCACTAAAGTTAGAAAGAGAAATTTAGGTACGAAGAAAGTAACTAGGAAGAAGCCATTGGTAATAGGTGAAATACTGCAGTTGATAGATGAAAGAAGGATGCACAAAAATGAGCGGGAAAATCAGGAATACAGTAGTACGAGTCACTTATGACTCAAATAAATAGGAAGTACAGGGAGACTAGAGCGAAATGGCTGCATGAAAAATTTGAAGAAATCGAAAAAGAAGTAATTGTCGCCACCGAAATAAAGAGTAATTTGCTACAGCGGGGCCAGTATAGGAGCCTTCGAAATCTGCGATAGTTGACGGTGTTCGCTGTTACCATCAGCTTTTGTCTACAGCATTTGATACTGGCAGTGACTGTTCCCGCAGAACGAGGTGCTCATAGTACTCGTCTGCATGGCGACAAGAGCAACGGATCTCGGACACAACAGCTATTCTGTTTCAAGGTGAGTGAAATAGTTGAAGAACAGATGTCCAGCAACAGGAAGGGAGGTCGTATCATGTTGTTAATGACTCGTAAACTATGCACCAGTGTCCCGAAAACACTTTCATGCTGTTAGGGCAATTGATACTTTTAGTGCATATTTGCAGCAGGGCACTCGATTTAGGGCTATATGTCGCCAGTCTCATATTCTACACGCCAACATGAACAGTCGATGTGTTGCCAATTCCCACAGTTATTTAAGAAATTCTGATGGAATGTTATCTATCAAAATCAAAATGGTTCAAATGGCTCTGAGCACTATGGGACTTAACATCGTTGGTCATCAGTCCCCTAGAACTTAGAACTACTTAAACCTAACTATCCTGAAGACCTCACACACATCCATGTCCGAGGCAGGATTGGTTCAAATGGCTCTGAGCACTATGGGACTTAACATCTATGGTCAGAGGCAGGATTCGAACCTGCGACGATAGCAGTCGCGCAGTTCCGGACTGAGCGCCTAGAACCGCTAGACCACCGCGGCCGGCTGTTATCTATCCCTTCTGACTTTCTTGATCTTAAGTCTTGCGAAGCTCTGTTTGACAGCACCAAATTTTCCCTCTCCCTTCTGACTCTATTACTGAACAACTCAAACACGACAGCATGCTCTGTATACAGGGTGTTCGTAATAAAAGTTCTAGTTTCAAAATGTTGTAGAGGAGGGCCACTACCCGGAACGAAGCGAAATTTTAACACCATGTTTTTGATGCAGGGGGAAACGTCATGGGAGAAAAAAGACTAATAGACTGGGATTTAAGCACACCAACAGACGCGCGTCGCATGGCTGTTTCTCAGTTTGCGCCCGAACGCCCACGAAAGGTCGAGCGGTTGTTTGTAAACATACAATGTACGGGGAACAGCAGGAGCGTTGGTCATGCCTGCGACCACGGTGCATAAAATACTACGAAATATCCTGCACCGCTATCCATACAAAATCACCCATCTTCAGCAGTTGCTTGCTGCTGACCTGCCAGCAAGACAAATGTTCCTTCTGGAATTTCTTGCTCGCATGGGCGCGGATAATGAATGGCCATAGAACAGTCTGTGGAATATGGGCTACGGAAAATCTGCACGCACTTCTTCCGATACCACTTTATTCTATGAGTGGGTTTGTGGTACGAGTTGACACAATCGTTTATGACAGGGCAGTACTTTTTCGAAGAGATGAAAAATGCGGGTCCTGTTGCCTGCACCTTAACTGGTAAACCCTATGAGAGTTTTTAGATCACCAACGTCATTTCAAACCTTCAACAGCGTAGACGTGTGGGCACGATCATTTTTATGCAAAATGGCACTCCTAAGCACTATGGACAGACAATGAAGCGACTGCTGCAGACACATTTCGGAAACGCTAGATTTATCAGGCGTCGTTTTCCTACAGCCTTGCCGTCCAGATCAGCAGATTTTTAACCGGCGACTTCTAGCCGTGCAGTTATCCGAAAGATGTGTTCAGTACTCCAGTTACGACACTCCAGTCTGTGAAACTTGCTGTGTATCAATTTCAATTTGTGGTAGAAATAGGTGGTCAGCTAATCGAACAATTCTTGCTCCAGTCTCACAATTAGAAAACGACGTCATTTTGTTTTTTTCGCGGTTTTGGCCCAGGACAATCAAACACCGATACGACGTTGCTCTTTAAGGCTGTTTCTTGACGTCAGGGCATTAAAAACCGATGTTTCTGATCCGATCTGGTACCACGTTGCCTTGTTGGATGGGCTTACTTAATTGACAGTGCCACAACGTTGACTGCTGACCCTATGTAGCCGTAAAGATTGAACAATACGGATGGTGTGACGTGGAACACGGACCATAGCCCTCGCATTGCGATTCATTTGCCGTTTGAAACCGACCCTATTAAACGCTATTAAAACACTTACAGCGCTACGTATTGGTAAAGTTTTCAATAGTGGTTTTTCCATGAATATCCCCCTGCGCCAAAAATAGGTTCTTCGAATTTGACGTTATTCTGAGCAGTGGTTCACGTTTCACAGCGTTTTGAAAATAAAAATATGATTTACAATAAACACAGTTACTTGAAGCAAGCAGTCTTGAAAAGAAAAGCGGTTATACCCTATTGCATTTTCCAACCCAACATGACACACAAAATATTGAGCACTACGTGTAATTATTAGTAGTGGTTCCTGGATAAGGAAGGGGTTAGGTAAAAAGGGGTTGGGTAAAAATATGGAAATATGGCCAGAAAAGCATGTTTGAACCTAAATGAAGCTGCTAGCGAAGCCTGCAGAGCGCGCTGTTGCATTGGACCATGAACGGCAGCCGTACAATGCTCTCAATGCGTTGCAGAGTAGTGTCTGTGCAGTTGTGACTGCATTGAGTTGGAGCTAAGTAACTTCGGACGTGGGCAAATTGTTGTTGCTTGCGTGCTGGGTGCTCCGAAGACAAGATAACTAAAGTGTCTGGTGCTCCAAGAGGCACCATGTCAAAAATTTAACACCGCACACGGGGAATGCGCGAAAAAGCCATCTCCTAAGTCACAACGCGGACGAAACTGTCGAGTGTCGTGATAGACGGTCACTGAAGAGGATTACGACGAAAAATAAGGGATCGACAAGTAAAAACTTACTTCAGGGCTGAATGTCGCACTCGCGATCCGTGTTTGGGCCAAAAAACACGAAGGGGCCCCAAAAACGGGCAATTTCAGGACGAACTGGAATTCCAAAAGCACTCATCAGTGATCCAAAGGCCTGTAACATTGAAACGTGGCGCCGAAGCCACAATACTTGGACTATGGAGCAATGAATGAATGTATTTTTTTTTTTTTTTGGTAAGGTCTTATGGGACCAAACTATAGAGGTCATTGGTCCCTAAGCTTACACACTACTTAATCTAACTTAAACTAACCTACGCTAAGGAGAACACACACGCATGCCCGACGGAGGACTAAAACATCTGACGGGGAAAACCGCGCGGACCGTGACAAGGCGCTCCAGACCGCGTGGCTAACCCTCGCGGCTGTAATTTGGTCAGGTGAGTGTTGTTGCGCACTGTTTTCAACTTTCTGCCGAGGTTACGTCTCAAGACTGAAACTCGACGGGGATTCAGCGATGATCTGGGCAGTTATATCGCGGTACTCAGCTGGACCCACGGGTACTCCAAGGTCGCATTACTGCCAAGCATTATTTGACGGTTTTGGCTTGTCATGTCCAACCCACGGTACAATGTTTGTTCCCTAATGGTGATGCTCCGTTCCAAGACGACAGCCCCTGTTCACACAGCTCGCATCATACAGAACTGACTTTGTGAACACGGAGATGACTCGTCGCAACGCCCCTGGCCACCTCAGTCGCCAGGTATAAATGTTAATCAGCCTTTGTGGTCTCCTTTGCAGAGAAGAGTGCTTAACCGCCATCCGCCTTCATGATCGTTACTTCAATTTCTCACTATTTTGCAGAAAGAATGATAAGATTTCCTTGAAAACCCTACAGAACTTGTAGGTAGCCATTGCGAGGCAACTGGAAGCTGTTTGGAATGCAGACGGTTTCCCAACGCCGTATTAGGCACGTTAATATCTTGTGTATTTGGTGTTTTCATACTTAATTCCACCTCCGGTAGCAGTGACTAGCTACAACATTAAGCATGCTAGACATATTTGTCAAGTGGCTGTTGCTCTAGGCTAACAGGATGAGGCGATATTCTGTACAAATAGCTTAGGTGAGATGCTACGTGAGTATGCAGTACAATTTTACAGCGAAAATGCATTTAAATTTCGACGTTACTCCTGTTTGTTCGATGTACCATAACAACCTAGTCACGAATTGCGTTTCTGGAAGTACGCAAAATAACAGTCGTCGACTGCCACGTCATCTATATTGTACTCTTAAAAATTTCTGAGGCACAAATATCTGTAGATGTATGAATACTTGAATGTTTCATAGGATTTATAAATCTATTGGAGAAGGTCTATCTTTCAATGAATCCCCGTTTTCTCACAGCCATACCATCTTTGAAAACAGCTGCGTTTTCATTTTTAGAATGCGGACCTCATCTCTCATATTCCTACAGTTAATTTGTCATATAAGGCGATTAGTCGAACACTATTATGCTTTAATTGTATTTTATTTTGTGATTTCAGTTTTGCTACGTCTTTGACTATTATCTTCAATAGAGAAAAAATTTAATTGAAGAATCCTACAATTAATTGTTCCCAGTTAAGTAACAGCGTGCATATGAACCTTCACACCAACTGTCAACAAATTTTTGTTGCCAATAAACTGTCCGAAAACTAGTGTGGCAAATAAAGTTAATATAAGACAGACAACTGAATCTAGAATAGATGTACACTTGCAGTCGAGTCACTATTCACATATCGATATGATGCCGCATTGCCAAAGACTTTCAGAACATTGTTGACTTTGAAACCATTGTAGTAGTACCACCTTAGCTCATAGATGACACACTGTGTATACATCGTCTGTACAGTTATTTTAAAGCTTTTAATTGATATTTTATACAATACTTAAGTCGTATGTAAATAAATTATACACAACTGCAACCAGTCACTTTTTTCATTAATAATGCTTTATTACATTAACCGGTTTTCGAACCCTTTCAGGTTCATCTTCAGATGCTTTCGGGAGAATCCGGGAAGTTACATCATTACTGGTAGTAGCATAATGCTGGGTGCTGGTTCTATGGCAGAAAGATGGGTCACACTTTAATGTATCGCCATGACTATAGATTATCTGTCGATATGGATGTGAATTTAGTTTTTACTTACTGCGACAGTATAGGCGGCTTTTTTCGTGTCTGTCTGCATCCATTTTGAAGTCCAGAACACTTTCACACGAACTATATTAGTTCACACTTTAACAGTGACACTTCACCAGCATCCAGCATGCGCTTTACAACTGTTGCTTATAACAAAGATCTTGACAGAGAGATATGGCATAAGCCTACTTTGTACAGAGATGAAATTTGTTGTTCTTTACACGTGTTAAAGTCGATATAAGGGCAAGTTTTTTCATCAGAATGGTGATAACATGAGAGCACTAGAGAAAATAATAATAAATTACTACAAGAATAAATTTCAGGTGATCTGTTATGTTATTACTATTTGTATGTTACAGGCAGTTTTTTTTAAAAAACATGAACAAAAATTCTTTAGCTGTTGACTTATTTTTATTCTAACATTAGAGTGATCTGGGATATTGGTAAAGGCAGCTTATGTTTGTTCCAGCTAGAATTAATATGTATAAAGTACTGATTTATGTTAGCAATGGAGGGCTTTAACATTTAGAGATATGGTACATGTCTTATTCTGTGGTAGTATATTACATTGACACCAGTGTGGTTAGAATGTAAGGAGAGGGGGGGTCATTGGGAGGGGGGGAGGTTGGGGAGCTGGTGTAGGTTTTATTGGGTGGTTACTTGTTTTGAACTAGTAGATCTTCAAAGTTCTGAAGGAAAAATTTGTTTTTCAGTTCAGTTTGATCATTGAGTAGGTAGTCAGGTGCTGTATTTGTGTAGACAAATATTTCAATTTCTTCAAGAAGGTCAAGTATTGTGCCTTTGTTGGCAAAATGTAGTATTCGGAGATTCTGTTCTATGTTGTTTGCAGAATGATTGTGTTGGGCAAGATGTGAGGCAAAGCTGGACTTGTTCAGGTTGTTAAGACGGAGTGCATCCATGTGTTCTTTAAATCTTGTTGTGAAGCTTCTACCAGTTTGTCCAATGTAGAAGCTTGGACATGAGTTGCAAGTGAGCTTGTACACACCTGACTTTTGATATTTTTGTATAGTGGTTTTGGTGGTGTGTATGATTTGATTTTGTACTTTGTTGGTGGTGAAGAAACTTATTTTTATGTTGTATGTCTTGAAGAGGTTGGCAATTTGGTGAGAGATCTTCCCTAGGAAAGGCAGGCTAACAAATGTGGTTTTCTTGTTTGTGGGTGGTTGTTCAGCAGTTGGTTGATTTAGTTTTGCTGTATGGATTAGTTTATCTATTATTGCAGGGTTGTACCCATTGGTGGAGGCAATTGATTTAATAATTTCTGTTTCTTTTTGTCTTTCATTTGTGTCCATTGGGATTTTCAGCTTGCGATTAACCATTGTTCTGAAGAATGCTTTTTTATGTTGGTCTGGATGGCAAGAGGATTTGTGTATGGTAACATTGGTGGTTGTTGGCTTTCTGAAAATTTGAAATTTATGCTTCTGATTTTTATTTGAGATTGTTAGATCAAGATAGTTAATGCCTTCTGGTGTTTCATGTTCTACTGTGAATTGGATTTTATTGTGTATTTTATTAAGTTCTTTGGCTAGATTATTTATTTCTTCTGTTGCTCCATTGAACAGAATGAGTGTGTCATCAACATAGCGTTTGTAATAAAGCAGCTTATCTTTTAGTTGTGTTTGGGACCTGAAAAAGTTATTTTCAAGGTTATTGATATATATGTCTGCTAGCAAGCCTGCAAGACTACTACCCATTGCCAGTCCGTCTTCCTTCCATGGTTGTAAAGAGATATTTTATATATAACTATTTTTATGTTATTATTGTACTATTTCTTTACGTTTTGACGATTATGTGAACCCGTGTTACACTGATTTGTTGACGGGAGCATCTTCGTATTTAAGAGTATGCCCTTCACTTGCTGGCACCAGTTGACATCACAGCAGCCGAGAAGAGTGCTTCACCTACCATCTTCGAAGGATGTCATGGGTATAACAAGTCTCATTGTATTTTATCCCTATAGGAGTTTTGTCATATTTTATTGTCAATCTAGGAAGGTTGCTATTACTTTCAAAATTAAATTACAGGTCTGATACTGGTCATGTGATATGACCGAAACCGGTCACCTATGTACTTGTAGCATACGTGGTGCGATCAAGACAATTAAAAAAAGAAAAATTTTTTAATATTGCTTTTACTGTATTTCAGCCAGGGATCAGAGGACAACACTGATTTGCATTGTTTGGACCAGAGATCAGTAGCATCAAAGAGCGAATCCCACAACTCATTTTTCTACCTGACACTACGCCACAACAATGTTGCTCAAGGGGGAAAAACCTAGCAATCAATTATGAATATGTGTTTAGCTGCGGCTCTCTCGAATCACCCTTTCTGTGTGCTTGTGTGTGTCAAAGAGAGAGAGGGATAAGGAAGGAGTAAATAGCATTTAGTAATACTTTTTATATAAATCTCTGTGTTGCATCTTCTGTATGACAGACTTTATTGTTCCATTTCCTCACTAGAGTCTATCCATTTGGTTCTTAGGAATGATAATGAGGGCTGCAGCTTACGCGTTCGGAACACGAGAACGTGGCCGCGCCTGTGTTGTTGACAGACGGGGCTACAACGTTCGGCACAATTAATAACTGTGACTAAGCTTCACCACTGAAAAAATAAGTCTCACAAAGCACATCAACACAGAGAATAATTTACGAGTTCAAACAGAGAGAAAGAAGCAGAGGTTATTAGGCAATGGAACGGTATATAGCGGAATCAGATCAGTACAGCCCAGCTGAGGTTAATTTTTTTCCGTTGTTTAACTGATGAAAACGCCATATCGAGAAATACAGTATATGAGCGAGCTTTGTATACCAGTAAGAGGAGGACGTATATAGGCAAAAAAAGTATTGTCTCCAAATCCTATTGTGAGAGCAGAGACGTAACAACTCTATTCAGTAGTGTCAACTATTATTTATTTAGTAAAATTACTACTGAAGACGGATAAGTTGTTACAGTGGTGTTACACAACTGTTTTCTCTGTGAACTTGGACAATATATAGTGTATAAGCGTCTTAAGAGTGGAAGCTGGATATTTGCAGCCTAACGGGGGGAATACTCCCTTTTTGGAAAAGAAAAACTATTATACTTAGTCAAACTTCTTTTGCATCCGCTAGATTCGAGCTATGAAGTGCGATTCTGGAAGCAATAAGAAATGCCTATCGGCGTTTGACGTAACCGGTCCACTCCATTCAAAATAGCAAAAGTCACAAATATCTTTAGACGTGGAGGTAGAGCGTGCTAAATATGGTAAAGAGGGCAGATGTTCCGTTAATTAGAACATAAAATGCCTTGTTTTACCATTGCCAAAACACTGAAATGCTCAACAGTAGTCTCTCGATGAGAAATAATTTTCTCTTTCTCACAAATTTTTCGATCAAATTGGTCTAGGCGTCTTACGTAATATTACAAAAGTACTGTTTTACCATTTCCAAGTTAATCAGTAGGGTAAATCCGTGTAGAATTCCACAAAACAGGCCACCAACTTCTCAGAGGCGAAATACAATTTGTCATTCCTTGGTCCACATTCAGTGGCCTCTATTCAATGTTTGGGTAGCTGCTTTGTTTCTGAACGAAATTTCAGATCACCGACTCATCAACAATAACGTACTGTCACACAAAATAATTTAGATTGCTTTTAAATGCTCTCAAACTGCTGGGAAATTGAAATTCGCAATCATTCGCACTTAGTTTAGGTCAGAATCCAACAAATGTAGCGCTCATATCACCCAATTATTTTTCGTAGTAAGATATTAATATTGTCACAGACGAAGCTGAGTAGCACCGTGGTGTAGAGGTTATCATACAAAACTGTCGAAGGGAAAAGGGGGAGGGAGGGAGGGAGTTGCGAAGTCAAAACTCACCTGGAGTGTATAATTTTAATTTCTATATTCGTTTCGAGTACATTCTAGAAGTATCCACAAATGTCAAGAATCATTGTACTGGAATGTTCTGTAGCTGTATATATACTGTATGTGTTCTGGCCGCAGGCTCCGCGCTCTTGTATATGCAAGGACTGAATAAACCCTCGTTGAGTGAAGATAGCGTTCGTCATTCATCTAATTACACCTTCTTCTACGTGACATTTTTCTGGTAGAGACGCTGGGTACTAGAACTTGTGATAGCGCACATTATCGACGACACAGTGGCTCCCATCAAGCCACGACAGAGCCGTCGTTTACGTGGCGAGAAACCCCAGTTCGAGCCATATTCAACAGATCGCAATCTACCGGAGACAGAAGAAGAAGAGCACGTTACGATGAAAGCAACTGTGTACCACCACATGAGAGATCCTTCCGTGTTCTTTGGTGACGATGGCCAAGATCCAAACAAGTGGCTGAAGGTATCTGATCGTTTAGCCAAATTTAACAAATGGGATGACACCGTGTGTTTGGCTAACGTATTTTTCTATTTGGAGGGAACTGACAAGCAATGGTATGAGAACAACGAGGAGAAGTTCATAAGCTGGGAAGTATTCCAGGCGGAACTGCGCAAGTACTTCGGCTGAAGATAAATTAAAGTGCAGGGCACAGCGTCCTGGAGAAACTACAGCATCCTAAAGACGTCTTGGAGATGAGTAAAATAGATCCTAGAATGAAGGAGGAAGGTAAGTTTCCACATCTCATGAAGGGTGTTGCTGAGGACATGTACCAAGTCCTACTCCTGAAGGAGGTTTCGACAGCAGACGACTTCATAAAATGGTGCCAGTATATCGAGAAAATGCATCAAAAAAGAATTAAATGCAAGAAGTTTGAACGGCTTCCAAACGTCGTACTGATGTCTGTGATGGATGAAGCAACTGATTTCACGAATGTTCTTCGTCAGATAGTGAGAGAAGAAGTTCAGAAGGCACTCGGATTGCACGGCGAGCAATAAACCGAGACGCTTAAAGAGGTCATAAGGTAGGAAGCGGAACAGGCATTGAAACCAATCTCTTGTCCTTCATTTCCCTTTAAAACGGAGACCCAGGCGGAGTTACGTTCCTACAATGCTGCATGAGGACCCTGTTTGGGCACCAAGGAAGACTGTAGGACCCAGGATAATCAACAGTATGTTTCCACTGCGAACGACCGGGACATGTGGTGCGCTATTGTCGAGAAAGACGGCGGATATTTGATGACGCCCTCGCCAGAAGACAGCAGACCGATCTTAGCCGACGCCAACTCTGGGTCGACGAAGATGAAGATGTGGATGCGAGGATGCAGGACGACGTAGGTAACTATCGCTCCAAGCTAGCCGCTGGAGAGGACGCTCCCTAACACGCCGATCAAGATCTCCATCGCCATTTAGAAACTCCAGCCCATCACCTAGCCGCCGCAACCTGGAAAACTGAAGGGTGCGATCTTCCTTGGAGGTGAGGCCGCCGAAGAGAAAAATCCTCCGCCGCCGATCACTACAAAAATGATAGGAAACTACGTCGATATCCTTCTGGGTGACCGACCAGCCCAAGCTCTTGTGAACTCTGAAGCATCATATTCAGTCATTTCGGAGAAGTATCGTCGCCAGTTGCAGAAAACCGTATTCGTCGACAGCAAAACATCTCTGCTAAAGGTGGCTATTGGGAAATATGTAAAACCTACAGGAAGATGTACCATTTGTGTGGGTATAAGTGGCCATACAAACCCCTTAGAATTCGTCGTCTTACAAGAGTGTAGTCATGACGTCATTCTCGGATGGAACTTTTTTAAAGCTTCTCAGGCAGTTATAGATTGTGGTCACTCGAAGATTATGCTAGACGAGATGAGATAGTGTGGACAGGAAGATGTGCATTCGAGTGTGTGGAGACTATGTGTGCTGGATGAAGTGATCATTCCTGCAGTCAGAGCTAGAAAGGTAACTGTCACGTGTCATAGCATGCATCAACCCATGGATCTTGTAGTGGAATGTAAGAGAAGCACACCAGTGAAGAATAGCTTGGTCATCCCAGCCTCTGTCGTCTCGTTTAAGAACGGATTCGGTGAATTGTGTATAGTTAACTGTCACCAAGAACAGCAGATCGTTCTAAGACGCATGTGCGCAGCAAATTCTGAGCCATTAATTGAAGAACAGCTGAGCATCATAGAAACATCCCATGCCGAGTCTGTGAGCAAAATTAGCGCTACCACTACGAGAAAAGATCTTCTAGCTCGGCTCACTAAGAACAACAGAAGAAGCTACTTGCCATTCTTCAAGAGTGCTCTGAATGCTTCAGTCCACAGGTGAAGAGCAAATTAGACAAATCGACGGTGAAGTACCATTAAACCAGATAGCATACCGTGTGTCAGCAACAGAACCTCGAATAATTCGCGACGAGTTAGAGAAAATGATGAACAATGACATCATTCAGCCTTCGCAGAGCCCATGGTCGTCACCAGTGGTCCTTGTGAGGAGGAAGGATGGCAGTTGGTGCTTTTGTTTTGTTTACAGGAAACTTAATAAGATATTTAAAAAGGACGTTTACCCTCTTCCACGAATTGACGATACACTAGATTGTCTGAAGGGGGCTAAGTTTTTCTCAACCATGGACGTGTACTCGGGATACTGGCAAATCGAAGTAGGTGAGGCTGATTATGATAAAACTGCATCACCCCTGAGGGCCTGTATGATTTTAAGGTAATGTCGTTTGGTTTGTGTAGTGCACCTGCAACTTTTGAACGAATGATGGATCATCTTCTACGTCACCTAAAGTGGACGATGTGTCTTCGTTATTTAGATGAAATTATAGTGTCCTCAGAGACATTTGACGAACATATAAAAAGACTGAGGGCCGTTCTTAAATGTCTCCAACAAGGCGGACTGAAACTTAATCCAAGAAAGTGTCTCTTTGGAGCAAAAAAAAAAAAAAAAAAAAAAAAAAAAATCAAAATACTTGGACACATTGTGTCAAACTAAGGTATGCGGCCAGATCCAGAAAGGGTGAGATCTATAACAGAATTTCCTATCCCTAAAAGTATTAGAGATGTGAGAAGCTTCCTAGGATTAGGTTCTTATTACCGTCGTTTTAATAAAGACTTTTGTATCGAAGCCAGGCCACTCGAAGAGTTGTTAAAATTTGATGCAAAGTTTATATGGGGTAGTGCTCAACAAGATTCTTTTGATGTGCTGCCAAACACTCTGACGACCGACCCTCTACTTCATCTGTATGATGACAGAGCACCTATATAACTGTACACAGATGCTAGTGGGTATGGGGTCTGTGCTGTTCTGGTGTAAATTTCGGATGGAAAAGAGAAGGTTGCAGTTTATGCTTCTGGGACAGCTACAAAAGCCGAGAGAAACTACTCAACTACAAAAGAGAATGTCTTGCTGTGATCTGGGCCATGTGCAAATTTCGACAATATCCCTATGGAAGGCCATTAACAGTTGTTACAGACCATCATTCACTTTGTTGGCTGACAGGTCTTAAGGCTCCAACAGGACGACTCGCAAGGTGGGCACTACGTCTTCAAGAGTATGACATTACCATAGTATACAAAAGTGGAAGAAAACATCAAGATGCCGACTGTCTCTCAAGAAACCCTGTGCAAGACCATCAAGACTGGGGTGAAGATAGTGACTGTCTCACTGCGCTTCAGGATCTCTCTGCTAAGCAGAAGAAGGACGCCAAGATATCTCAAATTATGCATGCCTTAAATCGGTCAGAGGATGTGAAAGGACAATTTAAGGACGTTAATAGATTACTTTTCAAGAAACTTTGATCCGTTTGGAAAGAGTTGTCTAATAGTGATTCCTAAACACAGTCGCTTAGACGTTCTACAGAAATTCCATGACACAACTGAGGCCGGACATTTAGAATTTATTAAGACCTACGACAGTGCCCGCAAAAGATTTTTCCAGCCAGGTTTATTTAGGAGTGTCCATCACTATGTGTCGCACTGTTGAGAGTGCCAGAGGTGAGACAGTTCCTCAGAAACCACTTGGACGACTCATATCAATTCCACCAAACGAAACGCCTTTCCAGCGTGTTGGGATTGACTTCCTCGGACGATTTCCAATGTCTGCTAGTGGCAATAAATGGATTATTGTTTGCACTGACTGATTGTCTGACACGCTATGCCATTACAAAAACCGTCAAAACAGCCGAGGTATCCGAGGTAGCCAAATTCGTCGCGAAGACATTGTATTAAAACACGGTGCCCCAAAGTCGTTAATTACGGACCGAGGGAAAGTTTTTCAGTCGAGTCTTGTGAGAGAGATAAATCGTAGGTGCAACATTACTCATCACATGACGACTGCCTACCATTCGCAAACTAACGGGCATACTGAACGCCTTAATAAGACCTTGGCCGACATGCCATCAATGTACGTCAATGTTGAGCAACGGGGATGAGGTGCTACGTTTCGTGACGTTTGCCTAGAACACCGCCAAACAAGACGCCACAGGATTTACGCCATTTTTCGTGGTGCATGGGCGTGACGCCACTACGACGATGGACACTGTGTTTCCGTTACATCCTGATGATGTGGACGAAGACTATATCGGCCAGGTGTTAACTAGAGCTGAGGAAGCTCGGCAGTTGCCTCGACTCCGCACGCTGCAGGCTCATGAAAACGATCGCCGAATGTATGACGCGAGCCACCGCCCTGTTGTCTACCAGCCTGGTGACCTCGTCTGGATGTTCACTCCTGTTCGGAAGGTTGGTGTCTCTGAGAAGCTCCTCAGGCACTACTTTGGGCTTCATAAGGTTGTAAGACAGTTGTCTGATGTTACTTACGAAGTTGAGGACTTCGACCCCGATGCAAGACGACGAAAGTTCAGAGACGAGGCATGATTCGAACCTGCGACCGTAGGCAGGATTCGAACCTGCGACCGTAGCAGAAGCGCGGTGCCGGACTGAAGCACCTAGAACCGCTCGGTCACAGCGGCCGGTGAGGTTGGAAATGATAAAAAGTGATGTACTATACAATTTTATTCCCTCCTCACTTATGTTCCAAATTTTACCTTAAGAAGTTTCAACAACTGATATAATACACATTATTCACTTATGCAGTTTGTAACTAACCAAAGAAATGTTTCCCAAAAACAATGTGGGCTTCTTATTAGAAAGACGCGTTCTTCGATGTTTTGTGTTTGATTTGCAGGGCGTCAGTAGTCCTCCTTTAAGTACTTTTCATCTGTATCGTTTCTAGTTTGTTTATCCTTCATCAGCAATTCTATATAATCTTATTTTTCATCTAAAATGTTAATGTTTAGAACTTTGCATTCAGTACTAATTTCTTCGCACTTTTTCTTTTGCATTCGATTTAAGCTAGTTACACTCTCCATGCTAAGCACTTTTCAGTTATATCATGTTATATGAGGGGCGTTCAGTATGTAACGCAAGACATTTTTTCTAAAAGCAGGTTGGTTTTATCCAGGATTCCAATACGACACATTATTCCTCACTCTTTTGGCTACAAAACTCTATTTTCCAACATAATCTCTGTTCAGTGCTACTGCCTTACGCCACCTTACTGGGAGGACCTATACGCCCGCATAGTACCACCCTACTGGTCGATATCGGAGCCAACGACTTGCTCCATCAGTATCCTCCCTGTTATCCACGTGTTGCTTTCCGTGGACTAATTGGGCCAAACAGATAGAAGTCAGAAAGATCTGGGCTGTGGATTGGATAATGAAGTACAATCCAATGAAGTTTCCTGAGGTCCCCTCGGATATGCAGACTTGTGTGAGAGTTTATGTTGTCACGGAGAAGTAGATGTGTGTTTGCATTTTTGTTTTTTTCTTCAATTTCCTGTGGGTTGCACAGTACACTCCAGAGTTCATCATTGCACCACGAGGGAGGACATCAAGAAGAATAACCAATCCAGAGTGCCAACAGACCGCCGCCATGACTTTATTGGCTGTGGGTGCGGCTTTGAACTTTTCCGCCGGAGAAGAGGTGCAGTGGCCCCATTCTATGGATTGCCATTTTGTTTCCGGTTCTAAGTGTTGAACCCATGTTTTATCGCTTGTGACGATATTCGACAAAAACTTGGCACTATCGGCATGGCAATGCGCAAGCATTTCCGCACAGGTTGTCCGTTGTTTTTAAGGTCTCTTGTTAAGCGTCAAGGTACCCATAGGGCACATACTTTTGAGTACCTCAACTGGTAGATTATGTCACCACTACCACCAGAGGACTCCAGGTGTGCAGCGAGGTATTTAAGTGTGATCTGTCGATCAACTCGAATGAAAGTGTCCACACGTTCCAACATTGCAGCTTTCAGAGCTGTGTGTGGCCGGCCAGCACGCGAGAGATCGGAAGGTTTCTACGAACTTGTTGCAATGTTGACAGACACTTTACCTTACCTCACGACTCAACGCGCTTTTGTTTTGTTACTGCCAGTTCTCCATAGATATGCTGCAAGCGCCTATGATATCTGCGATGCTGATTTTCCACCAAAAGGAATTCTGTGTGTTATGTATGAGGCGGAACTATGGGCCTCATGGGAAAAGGGTAACCCGGCTGAGTCACGCAATTTGATTCTTAGTCTGATCACGAGGTGTGGCCATTAAATGCAAGCGTTGCTCACGTAGGCTGACGTGAGGATTAATGAACTATACTTGAACGGATGTAGCTGGAACATCTTAGGTGATTAGAAAGTTAATAGACAGTAATATAATTAAATACTTAACTTTAATTCAGCATCAGCGGCGAACGTCGATCTTGACTTCGTACAATAATATTTACAAGTGCAGTTATAGACTGAACTGCGAATACTTCTTTACAATTCTGCTTGTTTCACACATATAGATCAATTGTCAGTGCATAAACTGTATGTGGCGCCTGGCTAGGTCGTAGCTACAGACTTATCTGAAGGCTATGCTACTAGCGTCTCTGCAAATGAGATCTCTGAAACTATCACAAGTGAACCATTCCTATTAAAGTCGGCTGTAGAACCGGCCAGTTCGCTAGCTTGTCTCGTAAGACCAGCCGAGTGGCGACGTTCTGTCTGCTAGCGGCGACAGTGGCGACTCTCGGGTCCGATGTGTACCGACGGACCGCGGCCGATTTGAAGCCTACAACCTAGCAAGTGTGGTGCCTTGCTGTGACACCACACTGTAAGCTCTGTGCCTGAAACGCACGTCCGTTACCAACGCCATTTTGAAGGCTATGTACAGCACCACCACCTATCGAAACTTCATGACATTATAGAGGCTGAAGCAAGTATATTCCACGATGTCTCACAGTAAATTCCGAATTTTTCAACAGAAACTGGCTGAGAAAAAAGTGTTTCTTATTGAACGTCCCTAATATTATAATATATATTTTGTTTATATTTCAAGTAATGAGTTTTTTGTGTATCTCGTCGCAGTTCTCTCCTAATTTTTTTCCATTCCTTGTCATCTAAGGTTTACTGCATAGCTCCTATGGGCTTCAAGATTTTTTTTCCTTATTCTTCCTCTTTGAGTCATCTAAATACTCCAACAATCAGGCAGAGTCGTAGGCGCGAGTGCTTGGATTTCACACACTCTGACTTTGAAAACACGTTTTTATGAAGACGTGAAAGATTGAATTTAACTGTTTTGTACTCATTTCAGTGCGACGTTCCAATTTTTTTCCGAGTAATGTCTCGCATTTTTGTGACGAGTCTCGCACAAGAAACGAGATAACTTTATTTACAGCGGCAAGGAGGAGCTTGTCATCGAAAAATACGCGAGTGTCTTTTGTTGGAGGCAGCTCTCCTTTTTTATCGAATCATGAATATAAGTGGAAACTAAGTCATGCAAATGTAGTTCGTTCCGACAGGGGACGGTCGCAGATTCACACAAACGCGAAAGGAATTGTGGAAGAAGAAAATAAAAGTAGACCATTCGTAAGGAGACGGCCTAGATAGCGCACGCAACGACAATTTGATTAAGGTTAACGAAGAGAAAAGACATCACTGTAAAGAAGGCAGAACGGCGGCGTCATCTCCTTCCGTTTGACGGCGAGGCGCTGGAAAGCAGCCAGAGGGAAATGTATGGGAAGCAGACCACAGGAACACACAGAATGGCCATTCTGAGTCAACTGTGCGGAAGAAAAGAACGTCCGGAAAGGGGAGGGAGAGCAGCGCACTGGAGGCGGATTTTCTGCGCTGCAGTCCGTCAGCGGAGAACAACCAGACACTCGCGGCGACATAAACACTACATCAAGAGCCGGACACTAGTAACCATTTGTCAGTGGTTGTGCCCACAGAAGACTAATCACTGGATGTTTACACGGTTCTTATTCCTCCCTCAGACAAGATCAAAGAACCCTGTTGCAGTCCTTCAGGCAAGTACGAAGTACAGCGGTGGACTAATCAATACAGGTATGAACCCGACTCATGTACACAAATCTACTTATTAATGATCTGGACCACTATTTTCATACAAATAACACCTATTCCAAGAGTTATCCAAGACGCTTGACCCAACTATTCTATCACCAACTCGGTGTTTTGGAACATATTAGGTAGCGCATGCTGTCCCAAGCGTACCGATTGAAAAAAACAAAAATGGTTCAAATGGCTCTGAGCACTATGGGACATAACTTCTGAGGTCATCAGTCCCCTATAACTTAGAACTACTTGAACCTAACTAACCTAAGGACATCACAAACATCCATGCCCGAGGCAGGATTCGAACCTGCGACCTTAGCGGCCGCGCGGTTCCAGACTGTAGCGCCTAGAATCGCTCGGGCATCCCGGCCGGCGTACCGATTGAACCATACGGATTACGTAAATAGTACCTTGAAGTTAAGACGGACCTTGTATGTAGTGAACTGGTAGCGATTATATTTCATTTAGTGAAAGAAGAATATGATTTGTTTCCGATGACTAGACCTAGCGAAATGGTATGTCGCATAAAGAAGGGAGTCATGATTATTTAATAGGAGGACCAAATAAGAAGTTCGAGAGGCCCCTCTAACTGTTGAAGATATCGAGGAAACAGATCTGAATTTTTCAAGTAAAATTTCTTAGATATTGAAATAGAAAAAAAAGTCACTAAAAATTATATTAGACACAGGCAGTAAAGATGTGAATATCATCTGCATGTACGGAAATATACTCTTCACCGAAACAAAAGTAATTGAAAAGAGATGTCTGAAAGCCAGTTAGGGAATGAAAATGCAATGGCCAACAACAAGTAAACATAATGGCACACGGTGGGAAGACGTGTGTGGCGGAGCTTTGGAGGGTGTCGGACATGTTGGGTCGTGAGCGTGACTGCGTTCGCGTCGCAGAACAAATCCTGTTAGCAGTTTAACTGAGCAAATGATACTCATCTTAGAGGTAAGAGTACGTGTCGCAGTTAGAGCACGGATGCACAGGTACGATTGTGCACACTTTCGAAAACTGATTCCAAATTCGTAATTCGTAAGGGCCATCACCGAAGTTGTGAAGGAAAACGTAGGTACAAAGAAGGTAACTGCGAAGGAACCATATGTAACAGAAGAAATACTTCAGTCGACTGATGAAAGGAGGAAATACAAAAATGTTGCGGGAAACTCAGGAATACAGAAATACAAGTCGCTGAGGAATGAAATCAATAGGATGTGCAGGGAAGCTAAGACGAAATGGCTGCACGAAAAATGTGAAGATATTGAAAAAGAAATAATTGTCGGAAGGACAGACTCAGCATACAGGGAAGTCAAAACAACCTTCGCTGACATTAAAAGCAAGTGTGGTAACATTAAGAGTGCAACGGGAATTCCACTGTTAAATGCAGAGGAGAGAGCGGATAGGTGGAAAGAATACATTGAAAGCCTCTATGAGGGGGAAGATTTGTCTGATGTGGTAGAAGAACCAACAGGGGTCCATTAAGAAGAGATTGGGGATCCGGTGTTAGAATTAGAATTAAAAGAGCTTTGGAGGACCTAAGGATTGGATAACATTCCATCAGAATTTCTAAAATTATTGGGGGAAGTGGCAACAAAACGACTGTTCACTTTGGTGTGTAGAATGTATGAGACTGGAGACATAACATCAAATTTTCGGCAAAGCATTATCCACACAATTCCGAAGACGGAAAGAGCTGACAAGTGCGAGAATCATCGCACAGTTAGCTTAACAGCTCAAGCATCCAAGTTGCTTACAAGAATACTAACAGAAAAATGGAAAAGGAAATTGAGGATGCACAATATGACGATCAGTTTGGTTTTAGGAAAAGTAAAGGCACGAGAGAGGCAATTCTGACGTTGCGGTTAATAATAGAAGCAAGACTAAAGAAAAATCAAGACACGTGCATAGGATTTCTCTACCTGGAAAAAGCGTTCGACAACGTTAAATGGTGCAAGATGTTCGAAATTCTGAAAAGGTAGGTGTAAGCTATAGGGAGAGACTGGTCATATACAGAATGTACAACAGCCAAGAAGGAATGATGAGTCGACGACCAAGAACGAAGTGCTCGTATTAAAAAGGGTGTAAGACAAGGATGTAGCCTTCCTCTCCTACTGTTAAATAATGTGTACATCGAGGAAGAAATGATGGAAATAAAAAGAAAAATTCAGTAGTGGAATTAAAATTCAAGGTGAAAGGGTATCAATGACACGATTCGTTGATGATATTGATATCCTGCTCCTAACTCTCTGTTCTAAAAGTATGAATAACAATTCAATGATATTGAGGTCTTGCAATTGTGCTGGCTAGGAACGTTGTCTGATGATATTCTGAAGCTCCACTTAACACTCCTAAACGTTTATGGCTGGGTGTATGGGTGCTTTATCCTCCTGAAGTATGGCAGATACTGGCAGCAATGTCCTAGACATAACAAGCACTTCATTGTCCAGGAATTCATTCGCAGTAATCTGGCCAGTGATGGTAGAAATAGAAGCAGCTGAATATGATGATATAGCTGCCCAAATCATAAGGGATTCTTTCCCATGCTTGATAGTAGTAAGCAAGAGGCCGAATCCTTTCTTCTTTTGGGATTCTCCACAAATAAACCCTGCCATTTACAGGAAAAACTATGTAAACGAAGATTCATCGGACCCTACCACACTCCTCCATTCAGCAAAGGTCGAGGTTTAATGTTCGTAGCACCACTTGTTTCGCAACTTTGCGTTAGCTTCCATTACTAAGGATTTCGCAGTTGCAGCCGTTCCATGAACGTTAACCTTGTGAAGCTCCCGCCGACTATTTTTGTCGACGCAGTATTACTCAGGTGGGTGCTGAGTTCTGTAGTTACTTTTGCCACGCTAGTATTATGTTGTCTGGCCACAATCCTTTTCAAAGGTCGTCGCTCTCCGTCAGTTAACTTCGTCTTTCCACCACTACTCCTCTTCGCCCCTGATCTTTTATCATGTTTTGTGTATGCTGTCATTGCCGTGGATATTGTTAATAGTGAAACGTTGTACAGTTCTGCTGTTTTCGTCGCAGATACTGCCGCTAACCGCGCACCAACGAGTTGCCCTTTTTGCAAATCTGAGAGATCACACATTTCACCGATCGTTTATGTTAATCGACGCAGAACAAAGCGTATAATACACTGAAAGATAACCTCCAAGAGTTGGCACGCCGACTGTGCACTGTAGTCGCGTCGTAGTGTTTACAAGTACACAGTGGTGCCAACTTGCATCAAGATGTAGTTTACTGGATGGTGTTCGTATTATTTTGTCCACTCCCTGTACCTCGAAGCTCCAGCCAATTGAATCCAGGACCTCTGTACGGCAGTTAGTACCATGGATTCCTAAATACGGAAAGTGGACAATAGTTGCTTGTTCTTTTCAGGCCAACAGCCGTTACTAACGTATCCTCTATCTATCTATAATCTTTTCATCACTGCGCAGCTACACCTCACGTAGACACAGTTTTGCGTTTTGCAGTTATTTTCTACCTCCAGGTTTTCCAACTCTATTTCCCCCAGCGCCAAGATTAATCCTCAATGTCGTAACAGATATTGCAATAACGAGTTGTGGCATAATTTTATAGAGTTCTCCGTTCGCTCTGCAAAGCAAAGAAAGGTTGAAAGCACTCAATCTATGTATTCGAGTGCTACATGTGGTAGGTTCAAATGGTTCAAATGGCTCTGAGCACTATGTTTCTTAACTTTTGAGGTCATCAGTCGCCTAGAACTTAGAACTAATTAAACCTAACTAACCTAATGACATCACACACATCCATGCCCGAAGCATGATTCGAACCTGCTACCGTTGCGGTCTCTCGGTTCCAGACTGTAGCGCCCAGAACCGCACGGCCATTCCGGCCGGCGTACTGCAGGGAAGCTAAGACGAAATGGCTGCAGGAAAAATTTGAAGAAATCGAAAAAGAAATAATTGCCGGAAGGTTTGACTCAGCATTAAAAGGAAGAGTAGTAACATTAAGAGTGCAACGGGAATGTCACCGTTAAATGCAGAGGAGTGAGCGGATAGACGGAAAGAATACATAGAAGCCTCTATGAGGGGGAAGATTTGTCTGATGTGGTAGAAGAAAAAACAGGAGTGCATTAAGAAGAGATTGGGGATCCAGTATTAGAATCAGAATTTAAGAAAGCCTTGGAGGACTTAAGATCAAATAACGCAAAAGGGATCGATAACATTCCATCAGAATTTATAAAATCATTAGGGGAAGTGGCAACAAAACGTCTATGGTTCAAATGGCTCTGAGCACTATGGGACTTAACTTCTGAGGTCATCAGTCCCCTAGAACTTAGAACAGCTGAAACCTAACTAACTGGATGACATCACACACATCTATGCCCGAGGCAGGATTCGAACCCGCGACCGTAGCGGTTGCGCGGTTCCAAACTGTAGCGCCTAGAACCCCTGGGCACCCCGGCCGGCGAAACGACTATTCACATTAATGTGTAGAATGTGTGAGTCTGGCTATATACCACCTGACGTTTGGAAAAATATCATCCATACAATTTCGAAGACTGCAAGAGCTGACAAGTGGGAGAATTACCGCACAATCAGCTTAACAATTCATGCATCCATGTAGGTGACAAGAATCATATACAGATGAATGGAAAAGAAGATTTAGGATGTGCTAGATGACGATCAGTTTGGCTTTATCAAAGCTAAAGGCACGAGAGAGGCAATGGTGACGTTGATATAAAAACATGTTCATAAGATTTGTCGACCTGGAAAAAGAGTTCGACAATGTAAAATGATGAAAGATGTTCGAAATTCTGAGAAAAATAGGAGTGAGCAATAGGAAGAGACGGGGAATACACAATATGTTTAAGAACAAAGAGGGAACCATAAGAGTGGACGACCAAGAACGAAGTTCGCATTATAAAGGTTGTAAGACAAGGATGTAACCTTTCGCCCCTACTGTTAAATAATCTGTACGACGAGGAAGCAATGATGGAAATAAAAGAAAGGTTCAGGAGTGGAATTAAACTTCAAGGTGAAAGGATATCAATGATACTATTCGCTGATGACATTGCTATCCTGAGTAAAGTGCAGAAGAATTACATGATTTGCAGAATGGTATGGACAGTCTAAGGAGTCCAGAATACGGATTGAGAGTAAGTTAAAAAAAGACGTAGGTAATGAGAAGAAGCAGAAATGAGAACAGCGAGAAACTTAACATGAGACTGACAGTCACGAGGCAGATGAAGTTAAGCAATTCTGCTACCTAGGTAGCAAAATAATCAATGACGGACGGAGCAAGGCGGACTAGCATTGGCAAAAAGGGCATTTCTGGCCAGGAGAAGTCTACTAGTATTTAACATGACCCTAATTCGGGGAAGAAATTTCTGAGAATGTACGTCTGGAGTACAGCATTGTATGGTAGTGAAACATGAACTGTGGGAAAACCGGAACAGAAGAGAATCGAATCATTTGTGATGTGATGCTACAGGCGAATGTTGAAATTTAGGTGGACTGATAAGGCAAACAATTCTTAATGTGATGTTCCGCCTGCGTTATGTGGCTTGCCGAAGATTCGCAAGGAAGATATTCCTCGAGACCGATTGCGAATAACAATGGTGCTCCGACATATCGTGTAGCAGAAGACCTTGTCACTCTGCTGAACCTTCTAGTAGGGCGGAATGAACATCAGATTAAAATTTGTATGAACATCACATTAAAACTTGGCCGATTTCTTACGCTGGTTAGAGGGAATGAGTTTGAATGACGCTGATACTGTAGTAAGTTTCAATGGGGTCTGTCTCTTCGACCATATTCCTCTCTCTTATCTGTTAAAGTTATTCAGGTTAGGTTTGGTATTGAATTAAAGAGCTTATTTCGACGTGTGTTGACTTCCACTTAACTTTTTACTCAACGACCAGTACTATGAGCAACAGATGAAGTTGCGAAGGGAAGCCAGTTGTCAGATATTATTGCCAATTTGTTCATGGAAAAATTCGAGAAATGTGCCTTGGTGACGTTGAAAGCTGCGCCTTTTTCATAGATTTAGACGATGCTTACGCTTTTTGGCAGCGAGAATTTGAAAGACTTTTTAAAACACCTGAATTAAATGAGCCAGAATATTTGTTTCACGACAGAGGTGGAAAAGGATGGCTGTCTTTCATTCTGCCTTCTGTTGGGAGCATTTCCAACATGACTGGTCGTATTTTGAGGAAATATGATGTGAAATGTGTGTTTCGACCACCATCTAAGATTAAGGTCCTTTTAGATTCCGTAAAGGATGATCTTGCTTTCGGCAAGGCGGATGCCTACCGTATTCCTTGCAGTTGTGGCATGTCATGTGTTGACCAGACTATCTAGACCAGTGTACAGGGCATAAGCTCGCACACGCATACAACAGCTGACTAAATCTGCTATTGCCGAACATTGTCTTGACACCGACTATCCGAAAACATTGAGATTTCGGGGTGCATTTACCACTGTTGGGAAACTGTCGAAATTAAATTAGGAAATTACCTTATAAACAGAGATGGAGGTTTCTGTTTAAATTCTGCATGGAATGCTGCTCTTTCCCTTGCCAATAAAACGCGGAGGGAGGGAGTTAATGTTATCTCACATGTTGGTTTTTAATTTCTGATGTGGGTCATCATTTTTGTGTGATGGTGCTAGGGTTTACAGTGTGCATCTCTCTCTCTCTCTCTCTCTCTCTCTCTCTCTCTCTCTGACCGAGCGAGGTGGCGCAGTGGTTAGCACACTGGACTCACATTCGGGAGGACGACGGTTCAATCCCGTCTCCGGCCATCCTGATTTAGGTTTTCCGTGATTTCCCTAAATCGCTTCAGGCAAATGCCGGGATAGTTCCTTTGAAAGGGCACGGCCGGTTTCCTTCCCCATCCTTCCCTCACCCGAGCTTGCGCTCCGTCTCTAATGACCTCGTTGTCGACGGGACGTTAAACGCTAACCACCACCACCATCTCTCTCTCTCTCTCTCTCTCTCTGTGTGTGTGTGTGTGTGTGTGTGTGTGTGTGTGTGTGTGTGTCTGTGTGTTTTACCTCCGAGGAGTTACTCTACAAAGCAAGGTTCTAAATTTCCTTGCACAGCGTTTACTTGTTGCAGTTTTGCCTTGAAAATGACATTGTGTGTTTCTGTCGAAGTATCGGCGGTTGTCGACGACGTCACCCGACTGCATTACCTTAAGTTATTTGCACAACTGTATCTTTATCATCCTCATTTGTTGTTTTTTAATGTTTCAAATTTTTCAACTATGTCTAATACATAATCTATTTTTTAGTACATCTCCTGTTGATTGGTATCAGATGTATAGACCACTTTTTGTGCTTTCTTATGTTCGACGGTGTTCCCTTAAACATCGTAGAACATCTCTTAAGGTCTATGAATGTTATGTGTGTTTTTGTTTCCTGGTTTGAATTGTAGTCGCACTTACATTTTTAAGATACACTCACTTATTGTTACGTCTTTTTTTATAATCCTGGAGTACAACTTAAAGTTGTTTCAAACAGTCTTATTCTACAGTAGTTGACGCAAAATGTCTTTTCATCGTTTCTTTAAAGCAGTATTACATCACTTTTGCGAGTTGAGCTTTTTTCCAGCGCATGTTAAACGAACGGTCTATAACTGTGTAAGATTAACATGTACACAATTAACTCCTCGTTAATTACACTGTTTCCAGTAGTTGTCGTACTTTTTGTGGCCTTTATTAATGTGAATAAGTTCTAGCTGCACAACTAAAAATGTTTTTCATTCACGTTCTTTTATAGTGACTTCATATCATGAAGTTTTTTAATTTCTCATGTGATATGGTCTTGCGTTGTCGGTGAATTTGACTGTTTCTCTTTCATATTTGCTTAGGACAACTACTTTCTCATGGTCTCAGTTTGATATCGTTCAGTAGTATGTGAATGATGATATTCTTGATATGTTTATGTATTACGGCGAAATGGACAGAAATATGAAACCATCTTTGCCTAATACGTCACTCCTTTTTCCTTGCATCCATTTCTATTTCTGTGTGCCTGTGTTTGAATAGATGTGAGAGAGAACGAGATAAAGACTGGAAAACTTAGAGTTGACCAAAGATTGTGGTAGTGGGACTGAAATAGTACCAACGTTACCTAAAAGGACAAATTTAGCAAAGGGAAGTATACACCTCATGTTCCGCCATTAGCTGTGTCCTACATTAACTAGTTTCAAAATATGTTTTCGTGTGACGCTTCACACCTTGAAAGTTTGATTATTATAAATGAGCGAGGCCGTAGCAATTTTGCCTGGGGTTTTACGGATTTACCGGTGATTTGTTTATGAATTGTCCATTTAGAAATCAGAGAGGCTGTAATAATTTCCTCTGAAAATTTTAATGATTTTCAGGTGATTGCTTTGTAATCAGAATCCGCCACGCTCCACTGCAACCATCATTTTGCTGTCCTGTAGCTTGACAGAGATGTAATGAGCTACTTGTATGAGTTTATTTTATTGAAAGTTAGAAGCAAAGAATATGAGCGAAGCTGCCCCACATTTCTTGTAGGGATTTAACCCGTTTTATTCTGATTCCTGAAAACAGAGGTGCGACCATACGTTACTGCCTTTTGTGTGAAGATATCTGCATGGTGTTAAAGTGTCTTTATAGTAAATATTTGTTGTTTGAATTAGAAATGCCTTTTGTCAGATAATTGGAAGTATAGATGAAAATAATTCATCCAAATAATTTCTTGTAATTTTGACAGCGTTGAATCTTTCCCTTCCCTTCTCCCCCCTCCCCCCTCTCTTCCTCCACATAGTACGGTAGTGTCAGATACACGCATTCATGGCCTATAATTATGCACCCCCTTTACTTTATGTTAATAACTAATTAATGACTAAACGTTAAATGACAAATTAGATTCATCCAACTACATGGTGCCCACCTGCATGTTGGGTATTATGACTGTGGTCAGCCAGACAGTGCGTGTCGGATAACCTCATACGGTTGCCAGTAGATACTATACTTAAGTTGCTCATGTTATCACGTAGTTGTGGGTGCACGCAAAGCGTTGCACTAATCACTTGCTAGTGTTTGAGAGATGCCATGTCTTTTACAGTATGAGTATAGTAACAAGATCCTGTCCTGGTTTCATTTTCAGACCTTGTTTGACGATGTCCCATATGTTTTATAACAATGAAAAATTTCCATCTTCAGTGAACATGAACGTACTTTTCAATTAAAATCCTTTCTGCTTGTCCATTTGAGAAATAAATGTGCATTTTTTCTAAAAGAACTCCTCTTTCACTGCAATTACCTCTAATCAGTATTGACTCACTAGAGAATATTTACCCACACAATAATTACTGTTTTGACAGGACAGTCTAAGAGTGTAGCAATGCAAAGAATAAATTAGTGATAATAAAAGAAAGAGGTACTTGTTGCACAAACTGCACGTGGTGTTCCATTGGTAGCTTGCCAATCTTGTGTTTTCCGTTGCGTTCTTAATTAATTTCAATATCAGTTTGCGTTCTTGTGGTCTGATTGACCAGTGTATGAATAGTTAATGGATCTTTCCATAAAAGTACACTGAAGTCGAGTTGTACCATGGAACGCTATGAACAGAACTACTCGGAGAACGCCGGTCAAAATTATTAAAGGAACGGTAGTATCCCTTGACCTTCAATTTTTCTTTCTATGTCTCCAGATTATTTTATGGCTTGAGAGGTAATTTTTATGTTAATTTAAGGAGACAAAAAGAGACTTTGCTACAGTAATAGGTACAAGGTGCACAGGTACGTACAGGTTCCGATCATTACCTTTTAAACAGCTCAGATACATATGTTAAGAAGATGAAATACAGGGCGTCAGGATATCCCGTTGCAGACTTCAAGGGCTTGTGGAAGGGGGTGAGTAGGTATTATTTTGAACCCAGGTCCGTTTGTAAACATGTTTATAACGCGACCGTCTTTACAAGTAATTGATTAGGCGTGATCCAGTACATTATTTTCATAGCCAAAGAAATTTCTCGTGTACTCGTTGAAGGATTCGCTTCAACGGGATGCAGTACGACCTCTTCAAATTCGGGTGTGCGGCGTCTCCCTGGAGCACCACAGTGACACCTGCTGACGATGAAGAGCTACACTTACTCGAAACTGTTGCATAATTACGGCGAAAAGTGTACGTGATGGACTCGGACGTTTGAAAGGTGTCTGTCAGATTTGCCACGTCGACTTTCAAAAAGTTTTGCCATAATTATGAATGAGTTTGCGAACCTGATAAATGTACACAACATCTATAGTATTGGTATAATGCTATTCTTTCTGTGTTTCGAGACCAAAGGTAAGTCAGGGGGAAGCATTTTGTAGTGCGTGACGGTTAGTCTGGCATTATGTTGGTTTTATTAAGGACGGAAGCTGCCTGCCGTGCAGTGGAGGCAGCATTATTTAAAAAAGATTTTGTAATAATACACAGTATTTTTGAGGAATACTGAAGATGTTGAGCAAATGTTAACGGAAGAATTACAAATTCAAGTGTTAAGGTAATCCAGTTTATTCATACTTGTAACTTGGTAGTTTCTTATTGTTAGGACACTGCAAATGGCTGAAGTTTGTAGTAGAAATTTTATAATGGAACATACGATTTTGTCTTATAACTGAAAAAAGTGTTAGGGATAGAAATTAAAAAATCTTTTGCTAACTTGTCCACTTTGAGAACTTTACGAAAGGGTGTATTGTTGTTATGGCTTAATGAAGCATATATATACTTAAGGCCTTTGTTCCCATTTAACAGTCGTTAAGTGTAGATCCTCATTTTTTCATTCTTTACCTTTATGAATGTGTTTGTATATTTGCATTGCACGTCGCGAGTTGTGTATTTTCCAGATACCAACTAGACACTTACAAACATGAATTTCAACAAATACAGAAAAAGTTTAGAAATTTTACAATGTCGTTTCACCTGTCGACGTTTTCTGCCAGGATGGGTAACTATGTAACTATATGGTAGTCTGCTGATTTTTGCAGTTAGATAAAGCTTTGTTTTGCAGCCAAGTACATATTAAAATATCAATTATAGGTTTTGACTTAGCAGTTACATTCAGGATTTGTGAGGAACAAATGAAGCGATTATACACGTATACCATTCCAGCAACACAGTTTGTTTTGCATTTTTATACCTGTGAACAATATAGACAAATTTTCAGGAGAATAGTTAAATTTGCATGTGTAGGAAAAGAGTTTTGTGTATTTTCTGCAGTTTCGAGTACCGCTATGTGGTAAGTGTTTTACAGCGTGTAGTGCAAGTCAGATTCCTTGATTTTATGCCTTTGCAGAGTTATATTTCTGGTCAGATGAGTATAGGGCAATATCAACAGCAGCACAAAATGGCATAATGGGAGTAGGATTCGTTATGAATAGGAAGGTACGACACAGAGTGTGTTACAGTGAACAATTCAGTGATAGGTTTGTTCTTGTCAGAATCGACAGCAAATCAACACCGACAACGATGGTTCAGGTGTGCATGCCAACTTAGCAAGCTGAATATGAACAGACAGAGAAAGTGCATGAGGATGTTGAAAGGGTAATACAGTGTGTAAAGGGACATGAAAATCTAATAGCCATTGGGGACTGAAATGCAGTTGTAGGGGAAGGAGAAGAAGTAAAGGGTACAGGAGAAAATGGGCTTGTGACCAGGAATGAGAGAGGAGAAAGACTACTGAGTTCTGTAACAAGTTTCAGCTAGAAATAGCGAATACTCTGTTCAAGAATCACAAGAGAAGGAGGTATACACGGAAAAGTTCGGGTGATAATGGAAGATTTCAGTTAGATAACATCACAATGTAGTAGCGATGAAGAGCAGGCCGAAGTTTAAGACATAGTCAGGAAGAATCATTATGCAAAGAAGTGGGATATGGAAGTACTAAGGACTGACGAGATAAGGCTGAAAATCTGTAAGGCTATAGATACAGAAATAAGGAATAGCTCAGTAGGCAGTACAGTTGATGAAAAATGGGCATCTCTAAAAAGGGCCATCACAGAAGCTGGGAAGAAAACATAGGCACAAAGAAGGTAACTGCGAAGAAACCATGGGTAACAAAAGAGATACTTCAATTGATTGATGAAAGGAGGAAGTACAAATATGTTCCGGGAAACTCATGCATAGAGAAATACAAGTCGCTTAGGAATGAAATAAATAGGGAGTGCAGGGAAGCTAAGACGAAATGGCTGCAGGAAAAATGTGAAGACATCAAAAAAGAAATGATTGTCGGAAGGACAGATTCAGCATACAGTAAAACCAAAACAACCTTCAGTAACATTAAAATCAAGGCTGATAACATTAAGAGTGAAACGGGAATTCCACTGTTGAATGCAGAGGAGAGAGCGGATAGGTGGAAAGAATAAATTGAAAGCCTCTATGAGGGGGAAGATTTGTCTGATGTGATAGAAGAAACAGGAGTCGATTTAGAAGAGATAGGGAATCCACTATTAGAATTTAAAAGAGCTTTGGAGGACTTAAGATCAAATAAGGCAGAAGGGATAGATAATATTCCATCAGAATGTCTAAAATCATAGGGCGAAGAGACAGCAAAATGACTATTCACGTTGGTGTGTAGAGTGTATGAGTCTGGCGACATACCATCTAACTTTCGGAAAAGCATCATCCACACAATTCCGAAGACGGCAAGAGCTAACAAGTGCGAGAATTATCGCACAATCAGCTTAACAGCTCATGCATCGAAGTTGCTTACAAGAATAACATGCAGAAGAATGGAAAAGAAAATTGAGGATGCGCTAGATGACGATCAGTTTGGCTTTAGGAAAGGTAAAGGCTCGAGAGAGGCACTTCTGACGTTGCGGTTAATACTGGAAGCAAGACCAATGAAACATCACGTCATGTTCACAGGATTTATCGACCTGGAAAAAGCGTTCGACAACGTAAAATGGTGCAGGATGTTCGAAATTCTGAGAAAAGTAAGGGTAAACTGTAAGGAGAGTCGGGTCATGTAGAATATGTACAACAGCCAAGAGGGAATAACAAGAGTGGACGACCAAGAACGAAGTTAATAAGGGTGCATGACAATGATTTAGTCCCCTACCTTTCAATATGTACATCGAAGAAGCAATGATAGAATTAAAAGAAATGTTCAGGAGTGGAATTAAAATTCAAGTTGAAAGTATACCAATGATACGATTCGCTGATGACATTTCTATCTTGAGCGAACGTGCAGAAGGATTGCATGATCTGATGAATGGAATGAACAGTCTAATTAGTACAGAGTATGGATTGAGAGTAAACGGAAGAAAGACGAAGGTAGTGAGAAGTAGTAGAAATGAGAACAGTGAGAAATTTAACATCAGGATTGATGGTCACGAAGTAGATGAAGTTAAGGAATTCTGCTCCCTACGCAGTAAAATAACCAATGACGGACGGAGCGAGGAGGACATCAAAGGCAGACTAGCAATGGCAAAAAAAGGGCATTCCTGGCCAAGAGAAGTCTAACAATATCAAATATCGGCTTTCATTTGAGGAAGAAATTTCTGAGAATGTACATCTGGAGTACAGCATTGTATGATAGTGACTCATGGACTGTGGGAAAACCGTAACAGAAGAGGATCGAAGCATTTGAGATGTGGTGCTACAGACGAATGTTGAAGATTAGGTCGAGTGATAAGGTGAGAAATAAGGAGGTTCTGCGAGAGGAAAGAATATGTGGAAAACACTGACAAGGAGAAGACACAGGACGATAGGATATCTGTTAAGACATAAGGGAATTACTTTCATGGTACTAGAGGGAGCTATACAGGGCAAAAACTGTCGAGGAAGACGGAGATTGGGATACATCTAGCAAATAAGTGAGAACGTAGGTTGCAAGTGCTATTCTGAGATGAAGAGGTTAGCACAGGAGAGGAATTCGTGGTGGGCCGCATCAAACCAGTCAGGAGACTGACGACCAAAACAGAAATGGTGCTTGGAATAAGTAAATTTTACATTGATCTTTGCTATTGCTAATGGTATACTCCCAATTAAAGCAGTTCTTGTTTTAAGTGTTATATGGTGAGACAGTGACTTTTTTACACTTTACTAAAAAGTAGGTGTTTCGTTGTACAGTGATACTTTCAGAAGCTTGGGTTTACATTTATTCAGTGTGAGAAGTTTCCTTTCTGTTTGCTGTATTACTGTAAATGCATAAAAATGTCAAAAGCTACCAGAGCTAGGTCAAATGTCACAGCTGCAGCTGATGTTACTTTTGGTAATTCTGTACACAGAGAAGGGAAAACTACATAGGAATTCTGTCACAATATCGATTTAACTGAGACAGATTGGACAATGCGTGTCAGGATTGAGCAGGGCAATTTTTCGGTATCAGACGTGGAACAAGAAAGCCCAGTTAGGGATTCTGCTTTGGAAACTGAGTCTCTAGGCTGTAATTTGTCACAACAGTTAGTTTCTGTAGGTAGAGGTTCAGGTTTTGCATCCAGACTGTCGACAAAACAGTCAGTGTCTACACATTCCGTTAGTAGATAAGGACAACAATCTTTTGCAGGTAGTATTATAAGAGGTTAAAATCGTTAAGGATGACAATAAAGAAAAGGATGGGAAATTTCTGAAGATACTATCCGAGCGCAATAAAGAACAGGTCAGAAATTTGAAGAAAGTGGCAGAAGATTTTGCCAGAAATCTGGAATAGATTAATAAAGAGTTTAGAGAGGAACTTTTTGCCGACTTAAATGAGGAAACTCCTCAGGTTAAGGAAATGTACGTGAGGAGTTCAACCCCGTAATATGTAAGGCACACGCAACGATCGACTCATTCGTGATACAGAGAATTCCTCCACTGATGGCATAGAAATCATATATTGCGAACCGAGTGGTGAGTAAAATGAACTGTGTAAGCCTATTAGTAACCAAAAAGAGGAACAGATATCAGGGGAAGCTGACCATAATCCTGTAAATATTGGGATTGTTCATCACCAAGCACTAAACTTAAAGGAAATCAATATTTTTGATTGGGTGACTAATCACATGCCTTGGTCAGATGATGATAGTGAATGTGAAACAGATGTACATCCACTAGCAGCATGGAACGTAAATAACGGTATAGTAGTTTTTTGGTGCCAAATTTCTAACAAAAACATTTTGTGACATGGAGTAAGAGAAGAAACGAATACATTTTGTCTAGTTTGATGATGTTAGAGACACCTTGTTGGAAGAGAAGGTAGACAACTGAGACACCTTAATCCACCCTCTAGTGTCAGATTCTGTTGAATTTTATGTATCAGCGGTGTTGAACTCAGGTAGCCCCATTTCGGTTGTTAGTGAGGCAGCTTTCAGTAAATGTTTGTCCAACATTTCCTCTGTAACGAACCAAAATTAAGGGTGTGATTAATGAAAAAACTGTAGCGGTCAGAAATCAAACATGTTTGGATCTCGTTTGCCAATGTCATCATTTTTATGCCAACTTCTTAATTGTGCCCCTTCTTACTTTTCAGATGACGTTAGGAGTTGATTTCTTGACTGAATACAAGGCTATTCTAAACATTAATGTTGCTAAGATGAACGCTGTAGTCGATGGTGAGTTAGTCTGTTTGCAGTTCGAGAATTGATTTTAAAAGAAGGAACAGGACATTAACTGTTTGAAATTTTTTCTTCGTCAAAATCACAACTCTCAACCGAATCTGTTGGTCATAAATTAAGTTCTTCTCAGAAGACGGAACAGTCTCTTAATATCTCAAAAATTACGCATGGTTAAATAGACAGTACAGAGGATGCTTCTGAGGTAATCAGGAAAGAGTTATACGATATCTTACAGTTATATCCTGATGTCTATGTCAACGGACCTGGTACCATATGAAATTTCCTGTGTGAACTTAAAGTCAAGGAGAACACGAATTTTTTGTTCTACTTATGCTATTCCATTGATATACAGGGAAAGAGAAAGAACCAGATCCAGGGTAGGTGGAGGATCCATGTATCTATGATGGGTAGATCAGCTGGCGACTGATGCCTCCTCACGATGGGTGTTACTGTTCCTTCTTTCAATTCATGGAGAACTCGACTTTGTCTACCTTTCTAGTTAGGTAAGCCGGCCGCGGTGGTCTCGCGGTTCTAGGCGCGCAGTCCGGAACCGTGCGACTGCTACGGTCGCAGGTTCGAATCCTGCCTCGGGCATGGATGTGTGTGATGTCCTTAGGTTAGTTAGGTTTAAGTAGTTCTAAGTTCTAGGGGACTGATGACCACAGCAGTTGAGTCCCATAGTGCTCAGAGCCATTTGAACCATTTAGTTAGGTAACAAATGTGAATAGCTCTCTCCTACTAACCTAGTGTAAGTATAGTGAAGTAAACGTTAAGACTGGTTGACTTTCCACTACAAGAAATCATTTTTCTAGTTGGTGATAAATGTAATTTGCTATTAATCTCTGAATAATGTTCCAGATGGCTACTGTATTGGTGCCATTTTTGAGATGTTTGAAAATAATTAAATGGGGCTAACAATCCTCAGCTGCTGACTATTGGTAACACAGATATATGAATTGTAAATTTCAGATGACTATGTATATTGTGAGAAACTGGACACAGTATATAGAATGAAAGAGAAATTGTAAAGTATAACATTTATGTTAAGAAATACTGACACTAAAGGATAAGGAATGATGTGCTTATGATGTCCCTGTATTTGGGAGAGGAATTATGTTGATATTGTACAATAATATAAATGGTGCTTATGCTGAGCAGTAATGAAGGAATAGTATGTATTGAATTATGATGTGTATCTAGGTGATGAGATGTTGTAAGACTAAGCATTTCAAGAAGCCAATGAAGAGTAGAAGATGATGTTATTTCAATAGTGATGTATGTGGATGTTTTTATGGATTTTTATGTCAGGTAGTCAATGAGGGGTAAAGGAATATTTTTGTTTCAGTAATGTTGATGTATGTAGTTTAATATTAACTTTACAGGTACACTCTGTAGCAGTGGAAACAAGAACCAAAATGCAATTAACACTAACACTTTCTTAGAGAGCTGTGCTCTGTATGTACATATATATATGGAAAATTTACTGAACAGATAATAGAGCTGCTTCATGTTTGATACCTGCTCTTTGAATTTTAAGGAAATTGCAGCTTGTTAATGAAAACATAGTTAACATGTCACTCTTTTACCATCAGGAATGATAACGGTTTTGTAATCGTAATGATACCAGTGAATTTGACAAATGTTAAGATGACGTTACGCCTAAGATATCGCTCCAGTGGTATGAGATGTTGACTGATGCATGCTTGGCAATAGTTGTAATGTGTTACGTTTTTCTATTCTAAGAGTGTGCATACAATAATGAGCTATTTTGGTTGTCACCCTACTTATTCCTAATGTAATTGTACATGAGATATGTAGTGGTTACCATTCTGGCCACATAGATAAATGTGTGTAACTTAAGAAACTGACTCCAAGTCTTTTCATTGATATGATTAATAACAGAGATGAGAACTTAACATTGACTTGTTTAAGCAATGTGGTTAAAATGACGTCAGAATTTTACTGACAGGTCTTATGTATGGTTCATATGATACCCAGGTTATAAGATAATTATTTCTATTATATATATTAGATAACGATTTCGAATAAGGCACATGTGAATGGAATTACATGTTCTTCAGGACAATTCATTATGGTGTTGAGACTGAGATAACAAGTTATCTTGTTCCTTTGTTACCTTTGTAAATATGTTTCATGTATTCTGGACATGCATGGGAGATTTTCTTGGTTAACACACACATAAAAAACTTGATGGACAAATTATAGTGGATGGCTGCATGTAATTCGATATGGCACCAAGCTATGTGTCACACCACGTCTCAGCTCATGAAAGATGTGCCAATAGAAACACTGCCCACTATGGCAATTGTACAGCAGTGATTGTAGTTCTTCAAATTGTGGGTTGGCAGTGGAGGTTGTGACAAGACAATTCATCCTCACTGAGTTTGCTTGATTAACATACTTGACCTCTGTGGATTGTCAGTGAGAAACTGTAGGCAAACTACTATGCTCTCTGAGCCTGCCCCAGGAATGTGCACATTCTCCTATGCTGGTGCAACTGTCATGAGCGTATGTGGGACAAAACAGTGATGCGTGTGACATTTTTGCAGAATTTTTTTTCCTATTAAATGACATTGTCCTCATAAGTTTTCTACATAATTCTGAGTAGACAATTTTACACATTTTTGTACCGCACTATAAATGTGCGTATTTTTCTTGCTTTATTTGAATCGACTAGAATTCTTATTTTCTTCATACGATTTTCTTTAATATATGAACAAACAGCTTTTACTGCTTTGTAAAGTTTTAGACCATGTTTCGTGAAAGGTTTGTGTCTTTCTTACTTCATTCGAATTGAAAGGAATTCTTACTTGTCCTTATAGATTGCTTTTAAGCATTTTTACAGCCTTTGTAATGTTTTGAATCTTATTGCAAAGCTGTATGTATTTATGTCACTACATTTGACTGAACTAGATTACTGCTTTACTAAAGCAAGCATCTAGCTATGCCGTATCTTCTGCATCGTGACAAATATCTAAAGCGACTTATTACTGGAAGCTTTGTTCACTTGTTTGCATTTATGTACTGTTACTCGTATTTCAACTTACATACCGTATTTGTATCACTTTGTAGTTGTTCACTGACCTATCATATACATTGTCACCCACCACAGGAATTTGTTACCACACATTTCATACCATTCTTTTGTGAGTGTTCCTTTTGGGGAATTTTTTGAGCTCTTCTTGCTACTGTATTAGCAGAAAACACTCTGCAAACTTCTTGTTTAGTAGGGGAGGGATGAAGAAAGGGGACTGCCGATTTACCATGTCGGTTTTCAAGAAGTTTGGGCCATAATCATAAATGAGGTTGCGAATCTGATAAATGTACACAGCATCTGTAGTATCAATATCATCCTATCCTTTGTAAGTCTCTGTTTTGAGACCAAAGATGTTAGAATAAGTATGAGTGTTGCAGTGTGTAGTGTTTATTGGATAGTCTGACAATGTACTCGGTTTGAAAAGGTTGGAAGCTCATCTGCCGTGTAGTGGAGGCAGTATTACTTAATAAAGATTTTGTAATAATATGTTTTTGAGGAATACTGAAGATGTTGAGCAGATGTTAGTGGGAGAATTACAAACTTAAGTGTTTTAGTTCCTCATTTTTCATTCTTCACCTTTACGAATTTGTTTCTATACTCGCATTGCACATTGCGAGTTGTGTGCTGCAGAAGCATTTTTGTGAAAATTGGTGAGATACCGTATTGCATTTCACATCGCAAGCACGGGAAATGAAATTTGATTTTTGACAGTCACATCATTATTCTTTATGGCGAAAGGTTGCAGAGCAGAGAAGCGGTCCGTTCGCACAGATGGGACAACAAATTTAATATGTGTCATCAGAGTTCATGTTCACTATAAGATACAGTGATTGTGGGTATGTGTTTGTGAAAATATCGTGTCAGTTCAGAGGCTTAGTACCAGCCGAAGATCACAGTGAAGTGCTATCTAGACTGATGACTATAGATGTTAAGTCCCATAGTGCTCAGAGCCGTTTGAACCATTTGAAGTGCTATATAGTGAATTTTCAAGCAGTTTTATCAGAAATTCAGATGCCTTAAATTTTATGTTCATTTACTGTGTAATAAGAATAACAATTCAGGTACTGTGGTTCTTCGCAAGATATGATACAGATTAACAGTATTCAGGGCGAAGCACCGAGCGAGATGGTGCCGTGTCTAGCACACTGGACTCGCATTCGGGAGGACGACGGTTCAATCCCGCTTCCGGCCATCCTGATTTAGGTTTTCCGTGATTTCCCTAAATCACTCCAGGCAAATGCCGGGATGGTTCCTTTGAAAGGGTACGGCCGGCTTCCTTCCCCGTCCTTCCCTAATCCGATGAGACCGATGACCTCGCTGTCTGGTCTCCTCCCCCAAACAATCCAATCCTATTCAGGGCGAACATATAAATCTGAATCATTTGTTTTGAAGCCAAGTAGAATATTTATATTTCTTTGGAATCGGATTGCTTTCTCGCAGGCAAATAGATTGACTTACTGGCTAGTCGGATTTCGCTACGTGTAGCGTGAACTTCACGTGTTTTCGTTCAAAATTTAATTTTAACTTGGTTCTGTTCCCCTGGATTGAGATTTGCGAATATCCGTATCAAAATAAGGTTTACCGATTTTTCAGATACCAACCAGACACTGACAAACACGAGTCTAAGTATTGACACGAGAAACTTTCACATTGTAGAGAACGATCTTGGTAAAGTTGACGAGCAGCGCTTCCATTACCTTGAGTTTCGCAATAATCAGGGAACATATCGGTGTAGTCTACAAACGTCTACTCAACCACATCGCTCTAACACTCACAGAGATGCGAATGAGACTCAAGCCAGGACAGAGAGGTAGGACAGACGTCAAATGTCTTCATCTGATCCGATGTAACCACATCAAACCACTACTGTCCTGTTGCATACCTAACTAGCACACATGTTTTCAAAAGCCTGTAGCACGGAAAGCGTACTTTTTCGGACACTAGTTCCTGTTCAGAACACTGTGTAATCACTCCCCCTTAACAAGTCCTAGAAGATTGTAACGGGAGTTTCCGAACACTCTGTATAACGCAACACAGAAACAAGAGGCCTATGTAACATATTTACCAGAGGAAGGCAGTACCAAAGCTCCATATCAAAGAACATTTAAAAAAGCTGGAGCATCTACATCAGTGGAATGAAAAAATATCGAAAGAACAATAAAAAAAGGGAAAAACGGAATCATCAGGAAAGAAAAATAAATACTAGAAAAAAGAAGGGTAACTAGTTGTGCACTAGGAAATAAGAAACAATTTAAAAGAAACCGTCATCTTATAAAAATGGGCTCTATAAGCCCCGGAAGCAGGATTACCCTCCACCGGGTTTGCGAAGGAAATATTACCTCTCTATCTAGGAGTAGCAATTGCAGCCAGCATCCTCAGTATTTATTGAATATATTAAGTTCCATTTTTTACCTAAGTTACAGTCCTCTGCAGCTACTGTATTTTATTTTGTGATGCGTTAACACATGTCTTATTATTCCGTTCTTCTTCTAGCCAGTGATTTCCGTGCATTCTTTCCGCATGGATATTGTGGAGAACATTCCATTTTTATCTGTTCACTTACTTCTCAGGATCTTCCTGTATAGTCTTAAACACTGCGGTTCTCTTAGTCGCTGTTTTTCCAACCGTTCATAACACGCTTACATGCCTTTCTCATACATTTATTCCTCTTTATTTGGCTGAAACATGGAGTACACAATTCGAGAGCGGATTTTTACTGTGAAAACACATTGGAAGACAGGTTCATTGGATACAACGCAACAGACATTCCATAAAGAATTCAATATGTGCGATTTTCGAACAAATGCAACAATTTATCGATTCTAAGGAAGCTGGAGGGAACTATGTGCTAAACAGTGACAGTGGTAAACATTGACCTTCGTTGAGTGCAGTGGTTATTGATAATGTTCGAAGACGCTTGGAGGATTGGATTGGAGAACTCTCTAAAGAAATCGTGCGTAGATTGAGACAGGAGAAAGGCATAACATGTGGCACATGTCAGAGAGGTGCGAAGAAGTCGGCAATGTGACCATACAGAGGGCACATGAGGGAAGCATTCCAACAAACAGGCCATGAGAAAAGTATGTGTTACAATCGATGGTATCAGGGGTTTCTTATTCAACCCCCAGACATTTTCTCCATAGCTTGGTTTGCAAATGAGGCACGGTTCCATCTACCAATTTAAATCAAAACACAAAACAGCACATATTGGGCTGACGTGAACATCCATATCACCCACGAAACACCAGTGCTAGATGAAAATGTTGGGTCCATCTTCTTTGATACGATCTAGACACCACAGTATATATGGCGTCTTGAATACATTTGTGGAACAAGTGGATGACGTCGAACTTACAGAAGGTTATTTCCAACGAGATGGAGCAACGTGTCACACGTCAAACGCTTCCAAGCAATTGGTAACCAGTTTCTTTGGTGACCGAATAATCACAAAAAAATTGTGCGCCCCTTCCCCCTCCTCCCGCGATCACCGAACGTACACGCCCCCCCCCCCTCCCCGCGAATTTTCTTTTCTTGTTCGAGTATCTTAAAAACTGAGTGCACAATAACAGTCCACGGACAACTGCAGAACTCTGTCATGCCCTTACACACGAAATAAGCAACATTGGTGGGGATACACATCACAGAACGTCGCGAAATGTGGTGAAATGAGCGGAGTTGTGCATCGACGCTAGTGGAGAGCAGTTCCAACTTTGTATGTATTCACTTGATCTCCCAATTGTGTTTTATCATCTCCCAAAATTGCAAATGTGTCGCATTATTTGTTCAAATGTTACAACTCATTGAAGTAGTTGAGGTTTACATGGATCGCACCTCACATTTGATACATACACATATTTATTTAAAACCCATTTTTTGTTATACAGCCCACACTTCCCCACACTTTTCTCAATGTATTCGAATTGCAAGTCTTAGAAAATATTTTTCTGTACGTTGTTTTGGTTAGCCTACGGCCTTGCCACAGTGGTAGCACCGATTCCCCCAGTTAAGGGCTGTCGGGCTTGACTAGCACTTGGATGGATACGTGCCAAGTAAAACTGTGAGGGACGGGAAAAACCCACCGTGGTTCAACAACAAAGTTAGGAAACTACTACGAAAGCAAAGAGAGCTTCACTGCAAGTTTAAACGCAGCCAAACCCTCTCAGACAAACAGAAGCTAAACGATGTCAAAGTTAGCGTAAGGAGGGCTATGCGTGAAGCGTTCAGTGAATTCGAAAGTAAAACTCTATGTACCGACTTGACAGAAAATCCTAGGAAGTTCCTGCCTTACGTTAAATCAGTAAGTGGAACGAAACAGCATATCCAGACACTCTGGGATGGTGATGGCATTGAAACAGAGTATGACACACTTAAAGCTGAAATACTAAACACTTTTTTCCAAAGCTGTTTCACAGAGGAAGACCGCACTGCAGTTCCTTCTCAAAATCCTCGCACGATCGAAAAAATGGCTGACATCGAAATAAGCGTCCAAGGAATAGAAAAGCAACTGAAATCACTCAACAGAGGAAAGTCGATTGGACCTGACGGGATACCAATTCGATTCTACACAGGGTACACGAAAGAACTTGCTCCCCTTCTAACAGCCGTGTACCGCAGGTCTCTAGAGGAAAGGAGGGTTCCAAATGATTGGAAAAGAGCACAGGTAGTCCCAGTTTTCAAGAAGGGTCGTCGAGGAGATGTGCAAAACTATAGACCTATATCTCTGAAATCGATCTGTTGTAGAATTTTAGAACATGTTTTTTGCTCGCGTATCATGTCATTTCTGGAAACCCAGAATCTACTCTGTAGGAATCAACATGGATTCCGGAAACAGCGATCGTGTGAGATCCAACTCGCTTTATTCGTTCATGGGACCCAGAAAATATTAGATACAAGTTTCCAGGTAGATGCCATTTCCCTTGATCTCCGGAAGGCGTTCGATACAGTTCCGCACTGTCGCCTGATAAACAAAGTAAGAGCGTACGGAATATCAGACCAGCTGTGGGGCTGTATTGAAGAGTTTTTAGCAAACAGAACGCAGCATGTTGTTCTCAATGGAGAGACGTCTACAGACATTAAAGTAACCTCTGGCGTGCCACTGGGGAATGTTATGGGACCATTGCTTTTCTCAATATATATAAATGGCCTAGTAGATATTGTCGGAAGTTCCATGCGGCTTATCGCGGATGATGCTGTAGTATACAGAGAAGTTGCACTATTAGAAAATTGCAGCGAAATGCAGGAAGATCTGCAGCGGTTAGGCACTTGGTGCAGGGAGTGGATACTGACCCTTAACATAGACAAATGTAATGTATTGCGAATACATAGAAAGAAGGATCCTTTATTGTATGACTATATGATAGCGGAACAAACACTGGTAGCAGTTACTTCTGTAAAATATCTGAGTATGGGTACGGAACGATTTGAAGTGGAATGATCATATAAAATTAGTTGTCGGTAAGGCGGGTGCCAGGTTGAGATTCATTGGGAGGGTCCTTAGAAAATGTAGTCCATCAACAAAGGAGGTGCCTTACAAAACACTCGTTCGGCTTATGCTTGAGTATTGCTCACCAGTGTGTGATCCGTACCAGGTCGGGTTGACGGAGGAGATAGAGAAGATCCAAAGAAGGGCGGCGCGTTTCGTCACACGGTTATTTGGTAAGCGTGATAGCGTTACGGAGATGTTTAGCAAACTCAAGTGGCAGACTCTGCAAGAGAGGCGCTCTGCATCGCGGTGTAGCTTTTCGAGACAGTGCGTTTCTGGATGAGGTATCGAATATATTGCTTCTCCCTACTTATACCTCCCGAGGAGATCACGAATGTAAAATTAGAGAGATACGTGCGGGCACAGAGACTTTCCGGCAGTGGTTCTTCCCGCGAACCATACGTGAGTGGAACAGGAAAGGGAGGTAATGACAGCGGCACGTGAAGTGCCCTCCGCCACACACCGTTGGGTGGCTTGCGGAGTATAAATGTAGATGTAGATGGATCACTATCCTGGTTTGACAAGTGCTGTTGGTAAGAAGGGTTCACTCAGTCCTTGTGAGGCCAATTGAGGAGCTACTTGTTGACAAGTAATAGCTCCGGTAACGAAAACTGACAACGGTCGGAAGAGCGGTGTGCTGACCACATGGCCCTCCATGTCCGCATCCGGTAACGCATAAGGGCTGATAGTGTCACGACAGCCGGTCGGTAGCCCTCAAGGTCTGTACGAACGGTGCCTCTTTTTGTCGTTTTTGTTAGATATATTTTTTCACCATTTGCATCGAGGAAAGTCTTCAACTACCAGTTTTACGCAGTCATACCTTACCTCAAGACAACAACGAAACTTTTAAATCAATTTTGGATTACGTGTCCCGTAATAGGCACCGTTGTCCTGATCGACGCACCGTTTGTCTACTTTTCAGATACATTCTTCAGTGGAATTACTAACTTTAGTGACTTTTCCTTTCTTACTTCCATTTTCTGGAAAGCTTCTAGGAGCACTGTGGGACAAAATTGAGGCCGTCGGTGGGGTGCTCATGAATAGCGAAATAAGGTGAACTGCAGAAATAAAACTTGCTGCGTATATTCACGTTCGTATGGTCTGCTGCTTAATTCTAGTTGATGAATGTGACGCGTTGCCTTTAAAAATGGACAGAGCGGTAATATTTCAGCACTAGATTGGAATTAAGTATGCATTGGTCCAATCAGTTCTGGCAAATGGAAAAAAAAATAAAACGTGTGCTAGTGGTGATGTATCAGTGAGGGGAGATCCATGCGGGACTTGATCAAACTGCTACTAGCGGGCAGTACATTACGGGAGCGCGGCGCTCGTGCACCGTTGGCGCGGAATTACGTTAGACTGAATAGTGGCCAATAAACGCAGCGGCCGGAAGCCACACGTTATTCGCAGCAGCTCTGCTGGGCCGCGAAATGTGGAAGCGGTGGCCGCGGTCGGCAGCTAAGCGCCGGGTTCAGGCTGCGGGCGCGCGCTGCGGTCGCATTGCCGTAATTACTGGGGGCGGGGGGCCGGCGCTGCTGAGGGACAGGACGAGCGCCTGGGGGCTGGGGGCCCGCAGGTGCTCGTCTGCGGCGCGTCACAGGATCACCATCTCTGCCTTTCCCACGTTCCATAGGAGTCTCGCAGCACGAATTACAGCTTCGGGAAGGAATGCGCCTCTGAATACTTGCTACTGTGATATTACGTTTGGCTCCTGTAGTAATAGGGGAATTTTGTATGGTTGTATTGTCGACAGCGCAGTAGCAACGTATCACATAGTAGTAGCACTGGTAGCAGCAGGCGTAAACATAATTGTAAACTTAGTTATCTCATGAAAATATACAGCATTTCCTGTCCAAGTACTGGAGTGTAAAAGGCATCAGGGGATGATGCTACACTGTATGATCCAAAGTATCGGACAGCACTACGAAATGTGGAATTGATTACTAGAGCCGGTCGTAGTGGCCGAGCGGTTCTAGGCGCTACAGTCTGGAACCGTGCGACCGCTACTGTCGCAGGTTCGAATCCTGCCTCGGGCATGGATGTGTGTGATGTCCTTAGGTTAGTTGGGTTAAGTAGTTCTAACTTCCAGGGGACTGATGACCACAGCAGTTAAGTCCCATAGTGCTCAGAGCCATTTGATTACTAGATGTGATCGCTCGACAGGGAAATTAGTCTACTTTGCTTATTTTCATTAGCTTATATCTTATGGTATCATATTCTGGGGTAACTCTTCCCATTCTCAAAGGATATTTTTGGCTCAGAAACGGGCAGTTCGGGCAATAAGTGGTGTAAGTTCGCGAACCTCTTGTCATTCCCTATTCACTAGTCTGGTATTTTGATATTGCCATCCCAATATATATTTTCTTTACAGTCGTTTCCTGTTAACAGTATCAGCTTATTCCCAAGAATTAGCAGCTTTCACTGTGTTAATACTCGGCAGAAATCCAATCTGCATTTGAAGCGCACTTCCTTAACTCTTGTGCAAAAAGGTGTACAATCTACTGCAGCATCAATTTTCAATAATCTACCACAAGAATCCAAAAATCTTAGCAGTAACCCACGCGCTTTCATACCGAAACTGAGGAGTTGCCTCATGGGTCACTCCTTCTATTCTGTCGAGGAGTTCCTTGAAAAATAAAGCTAATTGGTATGTTATATTGTTGATTGCGTTTACTTAAACTTAAGGATTGACTTTTTTTGGGTTCATAAGCATTTTATTTTATTTGTTATTACTTTTATGCTGTAATTTCATGTACTGACACGTTTCGTGACCTTGGAGATTTGCTACCCAATTTGGTTCAAAAATGGTTCGAATGGCTCTGAGTACTATGGGACTCAACATCTTAGGTCATAAGTCCCCTAGAACTTAGAACTACTTAAACCTAACTAACCTAAGGACATCACACACACCCATGCCCGAGGCAGGATTCGAACCTGCGACCGTAGCAGTCCCGCGGTTCCGGACTGCAGCGCCAGAACCGCTAGACCACTGCGGCTGGCCTACCCAATTTGGTTCTGTGGAAGTAAACGAGTAAATAAATAAATAAAAACGTCACGAGAGGAGGACCCGTCAATGTAAATGGAGGTGGGGAGTATTGTGCTGTCAATAGAGAAGCAGTAACAGCAGAAGAGAGAGCTCAGTGACTTCGAACGTGAACTGGTCACTGAATGTCACCTGGATAGCAAATACATCTGGGACATTTCAGCCCTTCATAAACAGCTCTAGTTCACTGTTGGTGCTGTGATTGTGAAGTGGAAACACGAAGGAAGAACAGTAGTTAAACCAACACCGAAGGGTGGAAGTAAAAAATCGTATATCAGCGGAAGGAATTACTCATGTGTTCTAAAACATTGCCAGCAGCTCAGCTAACACAGTGACTGTTCGTAGTGAGTTAAAAAGAGTAGGTTACAAGGGTCGAGCAGCGTCTCAAAGGCCACACATTTCTGTAGCCAGTACTAAGCGACGGTTTTGGTGGTACAAAAAGGGCCACCTTCGGGCAGTGGATGACTGGGAAAGTGTGTGCTGGAGTGATGGATCACTCTATACCCTGCTATACCCTGTGGATGTCCGGTGGAAGGATCTGGGTTTGACGGATACCTGTCATCGTATCCTGCCACCACGTGTAGCGCCAACAGTGAGGTACGCTGGACGTAGTGTCAGGGTTTGATTGTGGTGTTCGTCTTTAGGGGGAAAATCTAAATGCGGAAGGATATAAACACACTTTACAACATTATCTACGGTGTACAATACAGGAACAGTTTGGACACGAATTGCCAAAAAATGGTTCAAATGGCTCTGAGCACTACGGGACTTAACATCTATGTTTATCAGTCCCCTAGAACTCAGAACTACTTAAACCTAACTAACCTAAGGACATCACACACAACACCCAGCCATCACGAGGCAGAGGAAATCCCTGACCCCGCCGGGAATCGAACCCGGGAACCCGGGCGTGGGAAGCGAGAACGCCACCGCACGACCACGAGATGCGGGCTGGACACGAATTGCAACCTGTGATAAAGCAACATTTGTGCGGCCTTAGTTTGTGGACAATAACATTCTTGAAATGGAGAGGTTTGCCCAAAGTCCAGACCTGAGGCCAATGGGACACCTTCGAGGTGAATTAAAGATTCGATTTCGCTCCAGACCACACCGTCCAACATGACTGCCTTCTCTGGTTGAGACTCTTGGAGAAGAATAAGCTTCAATTCCTTCACAGACACTTAGGCACCTCATTGAAAATGTCCCCAGCAGAACTGAAGCCATCATTAAGGTGAATGACAGAAACACCCCATATTAATACCCACTAATATACATACATATACCCCACCGCGGTGGCCTAGCGGTTCTAGGCGCTGCAGTCCGGAACCGAGCGACTGCTACGGTCGCAGGTTCGAATCCTGCCTCGGGCATGGATGTATGTGATGGCCTTAGGTTAGTTAGGTTTAAGTAGTTCTAACTTCTAGGTGACTGATGACCTCAGATGTTAGGTCACATAGTGCTCAGAGCCATTTGAACCATACATACATATAAAATGAGAGAGTGACATTAAAGCTAAAAATAATTAAATTACATAATATCACTCCAATGGGTACAATCTCACAATCATAATAGTATCATGTTTGGTGGCACTTTTTATGCGGAGGTTAACTAAATATGACAAGAAATATTGATTATATCTATTTTACAATCATAAGCCTTTAATGTCGGTAAAACTTTTCTTTTTAAATGTATTTCACCTCGATGCGCTGTCTAGTGCTGGAAATGCGAAAAACGATGTACTTAACAGTGTGGACTTATAAAACGGATTAAAGCCAGTGGGTCTCAGGCCCGGAGCCCCGGATGTACTGCGTCATCGTTTAAAATGTTTCAAATAGTCAGAACCCCTACGCTTCAGTCTTTCTCATGACAGCTACAGTGGTGCTATGACCATTTTCTAATATACTGCTTTCTCGAATTTTTTTTATATTTTTACTGCAATATCTGAAGAGATCTTTGCCGAAACATCTAATAAAGAAAAATCTCTTTGACGACTGAGAAACAAAATAATAACTGAAGTAGAGAACATTTGAAGATAAATTGCTGTAGATCTTTGTCTTCATTAATAAATAAACAACCTACGCAAGGAAGTTTTACATATGCCATAGCATTTGTGTGAGTGAACTATCGACGAATAATTGAATCCCTTTATAAGTGTGTCAGCAGGGCATAAACTTAAACAGACAAAAGAAAAGCGACGAAAGTCTAGGAAGGGAACATCGTCCTCCATAAATTGTCAAAGAATGGCAAATTACTTAAAATTACATCATAGTACAGTAGTAGAGGTCTCTCCTAAAGAGCTTCACACTGCAGAAGAATCTCGAAGGGAAGGATGGAGACTGTGCTTCGGAGAAATACTGCGCTTTGCACTGCTTTGTGTGGGCAGATAAAGAACCCGAGGAAGTCTTAACTGTTTTGCTGCTGACGTTGCTGATAAAGCGGACATAAATTTATGGTGTCGCGCCTCATTTAGGTGGAGCGACGATAGTATTTCACTGTCCATAGTTTGGGCTGTTCTTAGTGAGGACTATTCCACATGTCACCAGAATAAACTCTTCGCACTTTGCTTCTTCGGAATTAGTAGCTTCCGTTATAATCTCCTTTTCTTGACAATATCAGCCCAGGTTTCACAGGGCGTGGACAAATATGCAGACACCAGAAAAACAACACCAGCACGCCTAATACGGTGTAGGAAACCCGTTGGCATCCAAAACAGCCTACAGTCGTCGCGGACTGTATAATTATGGGTCTTGCATGGATTTCAAGTTAAACTATAAACCATTATTTGTGCGAAACAGTGGAAAGTTCTGATAATTATGATGAGTGTGGATAGCGAGCATGCACCCTTCTCTCCAAAGTAGACCCCAAAGACGCAATAACGTTGGTATCTAGCGATTGTGGTGCGTAGAGGAGATGCAACAATTCATCCCCGTGAGAAGCAGTCCTGGACGATGCGAGTTGAGTGAAGAGGGGCCCTGTCGCTTTGGAACACACCATCACCACTGGGGGGACAAACACTGTACCATGGGATGGACCTGATGAGTCAATGTTTTCACATAATCCTTGGCAGCACTGCGACCTTGCCATGGGTCCCACAAGATACCACGGTATGGCTGCCCAAATCATCACCGAAATTCCGTCCCACTTGGAGCGTAAATTCGGCCAGAAGTTAGAAATAGTGTGGAATAAGACAAATTGACCAAATAACGTACCTTCATTGCTCTATAGTCCAGGTTTTATAGCTGCGGCACCACGTTTTTCTGTTATGGACATCAGTATCACTGATGAGTGCTTTTGGAATTCCAGCCTGCACTGCATTTCTCTGCTTCTGGATCTTTTTAGTGCTGACAAGGGTCTCGAGCACGACACCCAGTTCTGCAGCGACTTCTGTAGCTATAGTCCTCTTACTGCTGGGCAAGGTCCTCTTTAATGGTCGTATGTAGCCGCGCGGGATTAGCCGAGCGGTCTAGGCACAGCAGTCATGGACTGTGCAGCTGGTCTCGGCGGAGGTTCGAGTCCTCCCTCGGGCATGGGTGTGTGTGTGTTTGTCCTTAGGATAATTTAGGTTAAGTAGTGTGTAAGCTTAGGGTCTGATGACCTTAGCAGTTAAACCCCATAAGATTTCACACACATTTGAAAATTTTGGTCGTCTGTCACGACCACAAAATCCACATCTTCGTCAACGTTGTGCCTTAGCCGGTAATGTTTTCCACTTTCCTCATATGCGGTATAAATCATTGATTCAGGATGATAGGACACCTGTTAAGACATCACGAAATAATTTCCATGGTACTAGAGGGACCTTTAGAGGGTAAGAAATGTAGAGGAAGACAGAGACTGGAATACGACAATTTCAGGTGCCTACGTTACGGGGGATGCACCCACCTTACGAGCACCGCCAAGTCGCCCACATTCGACGTCACTTAGCTCCGACATAATACACACACAGTTACGTGGACCACTGTTCTGACCACCACTGACCTACTGACAACTGAGCGAGGTGGTGCAGTGGTTAGCACACTGGACTCGCATTCGGAAGGACGTCGGCTCAATCCCGCGTCCGGCCATCCTGATTTAGGTTTTCCGTGATTTCCCTAAATCGCTTCAGGCAAATGCCGGGACGGTTCCTTTGAAAGGGCACGGCCGACTTCCTTCCCCATCCTTCCCTAATCCGATGAGACCTATGACCTCGCTGTCTGGTCTCCTCCCCCAAACAACCCAACCCCAACCTACTGACACTTCCATCGTACGCGGACACAAGTGCCGTTCGTGGTCAGCTACAACAGCGCAACACAAAAGTTTGGCCAGCACCTGCATTTATTGCGGTTACGTAAAATATTCATGCATCGCAGGTGGCAGTCAATAAATTTGTACTATAGTATTCCTGTGAAACCAATTACATTGTCAACATCGCTATGTTAACACAATTACTGTATTACCAATTTTAGCAATATATGTTGCCTGAGATGGGAAATTAAGGCCTGTTAAGTGGCAACAAGCCTTCACGCGAAGGAGTGGGCCTAAGAGACTTCAGATGCTTCATTCACTGGTTGAATACATACGCATAATTTCTTCATAAATTACATAAATTTCGTCATAAAATTTAATATAAAGTAAGAAACACACTGTAACTGAGTAATTACCCCAAGTAGCAAACTACCTTTTTAAAAAAAGTTATAAGCATTTACGATGCAAATGATCGACAATTTCAAAACAAGCATTAACTTAGAACTGATGGATTACCCATATCCTAATGCCCCTGTACAGCATCAACACACAGTACCCAATAATACACAAAACAATTTTCAAAACTTACTGTCGAATAACAACGGACATGAACCGTCCTTTAACAAAGTCTTTAAGACAGAAACTTTGGGTTTGATTTTAATTAAAAATAACTCATATTGGAGTTTTAAATCAACAAAGAATTAAGTAAAAATTCCCCTATCTTAGAGATAGTACCCAGATGTACTTTCAAGGAAATATTGATTTACTAAAAATGAACTTATTCGTGATAGAATGGCAATAACAGTGGCTTAGGACTCACTTAAACAGTTTAACCGTTAGAGACCTCTGGACGCCCAGAAACGCTACGCTCACGGAGTACCTAGCAAACAGAAACATCGAAATCAGGATAACTTAAGGGACGGTTTACTATATTTTGGTTAAAAATTCGATTTTTTAAATTAGCATTTTTGGATCCATAAAAGTGTTTAGAATCCAACCCTGAAACGGCTTTTCCGAATACGGAACGGAAATGTTTGTTATTCGCGGTTGAACCAAAAAAATGCACCTGCCTGAAATCGGCCTTCTTCATGCACCAGTTTATTTCTTTCGGAGGACGAGTTATTGTACCGGTGATTGGCAGGAAACACAAAATTCAAATGAAAGTTTGAATGAGTATGTTTGGAAGTTAGCCCCCAAGCATTTGCATTCTGGCGCGAAGACTGCGGAGATTGCGACTTTCCTGGCAGTGAGCAGTTTCACCGAAGGGTATTCAGCAATTCTGAAGACTATGACAACGATGGACATCACGCAGGGACTCTATTTGACGCCGTTAGCCAAGTATTCGGACGACCACCGAATTCAAGCGACCGAAAACCGCTTGTCACCGGCCGTACGAGCGGCTCTGGAGCAGTGCAGAATGGCCCAGATCGAGCAGAACGTCCTCTATGAGGAAGACGAAGGGCTAGTTTATGGACGTAAGTTGCATAATATTGCATTTATATGTAGTCAAAACTTCAAACGCGTTTTTCTAGGAATGACTTTTTTTTATCGAGCGGTACGGTGACTTCAAATCTACTGAACCGATTGGCATGATTCTTACTGAATTGTCTAGGAGTTGTACCACTTTTATTCCAATCCATCAATTATAAATATTTTTACTTGTCCGACAAAGTCGAAAAATCGATGAAAAAACAGTTTTTTCAAATGGCCGCCGTTTTGTTTTCTATGGTCCAAATAACTTACGCGAGGTACAACTCCTAAAGAATCTTACATACTTCGCTAACGTCAACTCAATTTTGGTTTCAGACGAGCCGGCTGACCTGTGACATACCGCGCGTGGAGGTCTCTATCGAAATTTTGCTTCGTTCCGACGCCACTTCCGCCTTTGCTCTTCGACATTTCTGGTCGAAAAAAATTCCAGTTTGAGAGGAAATGTCAATAAATATTTTGACTAAATTTGACATTGATATCTATAACACATCCCGAGAAAAATTTCTCATATAACATGCTTTTTTGCTACGGTCGCAGGTTCGAATCCTGCCTCGGGCGTGGATGTGTGTGACGTCCTTAGATTAGTTAGGTTTAAGTAGTTCTAATTTCTAGGGAACTGATGACCTCAGAAGTTAAGTCCCATAGTGCTCAGAGCCATTTTGAACGTGCTGTTTTCGGGCAAAAGATAGTAAACCTCCCCTTAACTTGTCCAGAGTATAGATAAACGAAACTGTGGCAGGCCTGACGTCTCGGCCAACGCATAATGCCGCGTCTATGTGGCGGCAGGCGACCAGGTACCAGGGCCGTGCGTAGGCACCAGGACAGCACGCTAGCTGAACCAGCTTTCCCGACAGCCTCAGGTTGAGTGGGCCACTTCCATACGAACACGTCACCGACGATCCCCTCAGAGAAATCTCAATGACACGTTCCTGCAATACAGCACAATTACCTTAAGTTATGGACTACCACAAAGACGCTACCAAGAAACCCTTTTCAGACATATAAGGCCATGCACTCCAAGAGTTATAGAAAGGCTCCCTTAAGTAGAAAGTAACAGCCTGATGGTTCCAGTGGGGCCGGCAAACACCAAGGAATCCCTTTTTTTCATATTTAACTCTGAAACAGTAAAACAAAATTACAACTGAAATTTGAATTTTTATCTCATTGTAGTTGTGGAGGCGTAGAAACGCTTCTACAGTCGGTAGTCAGCTCTGCGGAGAAACCTTGAGACACCGGTATACAGCACATGCTGACACGACTCGTTACTAAATGGCACAATGTATTACAATAAGCACATATCATTCAGCCACTGGAGGAAAATACACCATAGAATAATTTTTATTTAAAGCTGATATTTAAACATGCATTACCGAATAAGGCAAATTAGTCGGGTTACATAATTTAGTACTGACATGGAAAAGCTAAGCCAATCCGAATATGAAAATTCATCTCACTAAAATATTTGGGCTGAGGCTAGAATTCCTGACTGCCGGCCGTTGTGGCCGAGCGGTTCTAGGCGCTTCAGTCCGGAACCGCGCCGCTGCTGCGGTCGCAGGTTCGAATCCTGCCTCGGGCATGGATGTGTGTGATGTCCTTAGGTTAGTTAGTTTTAGCTAGTTCTAACTGTAGAGACTGATGACGTCAGATGTTAAGTCCCATAGTGCTTAGAGTCATTTGAGCCATTTTTCAATTCCTGACACATGCCTCAGAAATGCACAAGAATTACAGTTTGAAGTTCCTTCCAACGCTAAGCTGAGTTACAAAAATATCATGATGGATAAAGGTAGTGCATGCAAGAACAGAGAAAAAGCCAGGTTTACTTACAGTAGTGGCCTTCTCGATCCAAGAACACTTGACATCAACTACAGACTAGTAAAATAATCCAATAAGATAATAAAAATTCAAACACACAAGTTCCAGCACACGGCTTGAAAGTCTCACAGAAACAATATTTAACAGACCTTAATGTCAACTCGCTCTCTTAACCACAGGAAAGACACTACAATCTACCACCATGGAGACGAGAATAGCCACGAACGGAACCCAGCAGAAAAAAAAAAACCGTCCATCGTGATGGATACGCCTCTGAAAGCCAGGTACCACCCTCGTAACCAAATCTGCGCTCCTCTGAAGATGGCGTATTACCGAAACTACACTCCTGGAAATGGAAAAAAGAACACATTGACACCGGTGTGTCAGACCCACCATACTTGCTCCGGACGCTGCGAGAGGGCTGTACAAGCAATGATCACACGCACGGCACAGCGGACACACCAGGTACCGCGGTGTTGGCCGTCGAATGGCGCTAGCTGCGCAGCATTTGTGAACCGCCGCCATCAGTGTCAGCCAGTTTGCCGTGGCATACGGAGCTCCATCGCAGTCTTTAACACTGGTAGCATGCCGCGACAGCGTGGACGTGAACCGTATGTGCAGTTGACGGACTTTGAGCGAGGGCGTATAGTGGGCATGCGGGAGGCCGGGTGGACGTACCGCCGATTTGCTCAACACGTGGGGCGTGAGGTCTCCACAGTACATCGATGTTGTCGCCAGTGGTCGGCGGAAGGTGCACGTGCCCGTCGACCTGGGACCGGACCGCAGCGACGCACGGATGCACGCCAAGACCGTAGGATCCTACGCAGTGCCGTAGGGGACCGCACCGCCACTTCCCAGCAAATTAGGGACACTGTTGCTCCTGGGGTATCGGCGAGGACCATTCGCAACCGTCTCCATGAAGCTGGGCTACGGTCCCGCACACCGTTAGGCCGTCTTCCGCTCACGCCCCAACATCGTGCAGCCCGCCTCCAGTGGTGTCGCGACAGGCGTGAATGGAGGGACGAATGGAGACGTGTCGTCATCAGCAACGAGAGTCGCTTCTGCCTTGGTGCCAATGATGGTCGTATGCGTGTTTGGCGCCGTGCAGGTGAGCGCCACAATCAGGACTGCATACGACCGAGGCACACAGGGCCAACACCCGGCATCATGGTGTGGGGAGCGATCTCCTACACTGGCCGTACACCACTGGTGATCGTCGAGGGGACACTGAATAGTGCACGGTACATCCAAACCGTCATCGAACCCATCGTTCTACCATTCCTAGACCGGCAAGGGAACTTGCTGTTCCAACATGACAATGCACGTCCGCATGTATCCCGTGCCACCCAACGTGCTCTAGAAGGTGTAAGTCAACTAGCCTGGCCAGCACGATCTCCGGATCTGTCCCCCATTGAGCATGTTTGGGACTGGATGAAGCGTCGTCTCACGCGGTCTGCACGTCCAGCACGAACGCTGGTCCAACTGAGGCGCCACGTGGAAATGGCATGGCAAGCCGTTCCACAGGACTACATCCGGCATCTCTACGATCGTCTCCATGGGAGAATAGCAGCCTGGATTGCTGCGAAAGGTGTATATACACTGTACTAGTGCCGACATTGTGCATGCTCTGTTGCCTGTGTCTATGTGCCTGTGGTTCTGTCAGTGTGATCATGTGATGTATCTGACCCCAGGAATGTGTCAATAAAGTTTCCCCTTCCTGGGACAATGAATTCACGGTGTTCTTATTTCAATTTCCAGGAGTGTAGTAATCAAGTAATCGTGTTAATATTGTTCTCTTGACAAATAAATTGGCTTTCACAAGAAGACTACAGCACACCTGCGTTTATGTTCAAGCATACTCGTGATGTTTCCATAGTTATGTCCAACCCCTCTATATACACGGTCAGACCAAAATCCTACCCTCAACAGTGGCAGTCTATCTCTAGACGAAATCTTAGTATGGTCAGCGAAAGTACAATATAAATGTAATTGCAGAATTCACGTGTTCTGTGAAATTGGTAGAGACAGGACACAATGCGGTGCGTCAGTGTACTGGAGCGCCCTGGCCACGTCCCATTTTGTTGGTACCTTCAGTGAGTAGTCGCTCCCTAGCCGGCACCGTTAGTCACGGCGGCGCTTAGAAGTGCTCCTTAAGCCTCGCGGCTTAGCGAGTCTCAATAAATACGCTTAATTAGCAATCAGGCCGGCCGGCTGGCGGCGCCGATAACGCCGGCCGGGCTAAGCCGCCAGCGCAGACGAGTCGCGCGGGACGGACGCAGCTGCAGCTCGCTCACTGGCCCGACAGCTGCGAGGGGATTTGAAGGGCCGCGAGGACGCTTCGTGCTGATACATCCGTCGTTGAATGCCTACAAATACGACTGGCGGCTGTGGTTTTTACACTACTGGCCATTAAAATTGCTACACCACGAAGATGAGGTGCTACAGATGCGAAATTTAACCGACAGGAAGAAGATGCTGTGATGTGCAAATGATTAGCTTTTCAGAGCATTCACACAAGGTTGGCGCCGGTGGCTACACCTAAAACGTGCAGACATGAGGAGAGTTTCCAACCGATTTCTCATACACAAACAGCAGTTGACCGGCGTTGCCTGGTGAAACGTTGTTGTGATGCCTCGTGTAAGGAGGAGAAATGCGTACCATCACGTTTCGACTTTGATAAAGGTCGGTTTGTAGCCTATCGCGATTGCGGTTTATCGTATCACGACATTGCTGCTCGCGTTGGTCGATATCCAATGACTGTTAGCAGAATATGGAATCGGTGGGTTCAGGAGTGTAATAGGGAACGCCGTGCTGGAGCCCAATGCAGGAGGGTAATACGGAACGCCGTGCTGGATCCCAATGCAGGAGGGTAATACGGAACGCCGTGCTGGATCCCAACGGCCTCGTATCACTAGCAGTCGAGATGACAGGTATCTTATCCGCATGGCTGTAACGGGTCGTGCAGACACGTCTCGATCCCTGACCCAACTGATGGGGACGTTTGCAAGACAACAACCATTTGCACGAACAGTTCGACGACGTTTGCAGCAGCATGGACTATCAGCTCGGAGACCATGGCTGCGGTTACCCTTGACGCTGCATCACCGACAGGAGCGCCTGCGATGGTATACTCAACGACGAACCTGGGTGCACGAGGGGCTAAAGGTCATTTTTTCGTATGAATCCCGGTTCTGTTTACAGCATCATGATGGGCGCATCCGTATTTGGCGACATCGCGGCGAACGAACATTGGAAGAGTGTATTCGTCATCACCATACTGGCGTATCACCCGGCGTCATGGTATGGGATGCCATTGGTTACACGTCTCGGTCACGTCTTGTTCGCATTGACGGCAAATTGAACTGTGCACGTTACATTTCAGATTCGATCCCTGCGAAACCCTACATTTCAGCAGGATAATGCACGACCGCATGTTGCAGGTCCTGTACGTGCCCTTCTGGCTACAGAAAATGTTTGACTGCTGCTCTGGCCAGCACATTCTCCAGATCTCTCACCAATTGAAAACGTCTGGTCAATGGTGGCCGAGCAACTGGCTCGTCACAATACGCCAGCCACTACCCTTGATGAACTGTGGTAACGTGTTGAAGCTGCATAGGCAGCTGTACCTGTACACGCCATCCAAGCTCTATTTGACTCAATGCCCAGGCGTATCAATGCCGTTATTACGGCCAGAGGTGGTTGTTCTGGGTACTGAATTCTCAGACTATGCACCCAAATTGCGTGAAAACGTAATCACATGTCAGTTCTAGTACAAAATATTTGTCCAATGAATACGCGTTTGTCATCTGCATTTCTTCTTGGTGTAGCAATTTTAATGGCCAGTAGTGTATTTATGTAATTGGTCGCGTTTTGTAAAACGTCAGCCTTTGCCAGGTCGTCCTCTCACATTCTTTTCCTATTTAAATAGTGATTTACATACATCTTGCCTATCATCTTCAACCTCTCTTTCGATTCGCACGATATTTGCTTTCCTTGATCGAACTGTCTTCACTCTTACCTACATCAGGTGTCAGGGTAGTAATCCAATTTATACCAACGCAGTTTTGATACTAATAAAACCTAACATTACTTGATTTCGCAAGATCTTCCGTATCTTGTTGCTTTCGACTCGCGTTAACCTCCAACTTCGGGGAAGAAACAGCCCTTCCCACCGGGCAGTCGCGCTAATGCGGGTTCAGAAACAGAGCTAATTGTTCCGGGAGAACCTCTTATGGTCCAAACGTGCCACAGGGGGTCTGTGTGACCATTTGGCGAAACTACTGCTAAATTCTGATATATTACCCCACCTGCACCTGACAAAATATGCACTTCTGTTTTCCGTGGGAAGGACAGTCCGAAAATATCTAAATTCATAGAAATCCCAGAATACTTGCCTCGCTGTTCGAGTTCGCAGTTCAAGGGACTTATACGAATTTGTCGCTATCGCGACTGACATGATGACAGCAAAAATCTGATTCAAAGGGCTCTGAGCACTATGGGATATAACATCTGAGGTCATCAGTCCCCTAGACTTAGAACTACTTAAACCTAACCAACTTAAGGACATCACACACAGGCGGCTGGGGTGGCTGAGCGGTTCTAGGCGCTACAGTCTGGAACTGCGCGTCCGCTACGGTCGCAAGTTCGAATCCTGCCTTGGGCATGGATGTGTGTGATGTCTTTAGGTTAGTTAGGTCTGAGTAGTTCTAAGTTCTAGGGGACTGATGACCTCAGAAGTTAAGTCTCATAGTGCTCAGAGCCATTTGACCATTTGACATCACACACACATCCATGCCCGGGGCAGGATTCGAACCTGCGACAGTAGTAGCAGCGCGGTTCCGGTCTGAAGCGCCTAGAACCGCTCGATCACAGCATCTCGCGGCCGCAGCCACAATAACCTGACCTACGGCAGCCAGCACTAGCGCTCGCAACCTCACACCCTATGACGACATCACGGAAATTCGCTGCAGACGCGGTAAGCACGCACTGCAGTTCGGTCCGTGGACGACAGGAATTTCAGCTGGTTGGGGAGAGAACGTTCAATTTCAATGTTTCAGCTTCCGATGATCCCTTACTGTAACATGCGCTTCATCCAACTCTTTGTGTACTTATTTGATTCCTGACATGTTAAATTCGGGGAAAAACTTTAATTAAGCAGCACCCATGTATCACCTTTTCATGCTGATACGATGATTTCCTTCTTCTTACTTTCGTGGAGATGTGTACTCAGTTCACATTCTTGGTATATTTTAATATTTTGAATCAAAGCTCGGTTGAATCAATTTGGAAGTTCTGACAGTAACTGAGTACTAATTCAGACAGTTTTGTCCAGAAATAAGCTGGTGGCGACACTAGTTTATCTTTCTGAATAATTTGCTCTTCGGTTTGTGTTATAAGGTCATTGCACAATAGATATATTTTCTACGTGTTATTCATTAAGTAACAAATCTTTGTTATTAGCAGATCAAACATTATGATTTAAGTATTTATCTCACCACTATAATTAAATTGCCAACGCTCTTCAACCATAAACGCTTAACGAAGCTACGTGATGTAATCGGGATTTAAATGAAAGTTTGCTGCAAACGTCACAGTTATACTGATAATTGCCGGCCGCGGTGGTCTAGCGGTTCTAGGCGATCAGTCCGGAGCCGCCCGACTGCTACGGTCGCAGGTTCGAATCCTGCCTCGGGCATGGATGTGTGTGATGTGCTTAGGTTAGTTAGGTTTAAGTAGTTCTAAGTTCTAGGGGACTGATGACCACAGATGTTAAGTCCCATAGTGCTCAGAGCCATTTGAACCATTTTCATACTGATAATTACTCCTAGTGGTTCATAGAGAAATGGTACCGCTTTCTGATCTGCGACGGCCGGCCGTTATGGCCGAGCGGTCTTAGGCGCTTCAGTCTGGAACCACGCGACCGCTATGGTCGTAGGTTCAAGTCCTGCCTCGGGAATGGATGTGTGTGATGTTCAAATGGTTCAAATGGCTCTGAGCACTATGGGACCTAACGACTGAGGTCATCAGTAACCTAGAAATTAGAACTACGTAAACCTAACTAACCTAAGGACATCACACACATCCATGCCCGAGCCAGGATTCGAACCTACGACCGTAGTGGTCGCGCGGTTCCAGACTGTAGCGCCAGAACCGCTCGGCCACCAGCGGCCGGCACAAACCAGTATGTCAGCCACTGTAAAATCTCCCTCTGTTGCAGTCCTCCAGCTCCAACCGACTGTTACAATGTCACTAGCTGAAGATGAACAGATAGAGAAAGTGTATGAGGATATTGAAAGGGTAATGCAGTATGTAAAGGGGGACGAAAGTCTAATAGTCATGGGCGACTGGAATGTAGTTGTAAGGGAAGGAGTAGAAGAAAAGGTTACAGGAGAATATGGGCTTGGGACGAGGAATGAAAGAGGAGAAAGACTAATTGAGTTCCGTAACAAGTTTCAGCTAGTAATAGCGAATACCCTGTTCAAGAATCACAAGAGGAGGAGGTAAACTTGGAAAAGGCAGGGAGATACGGGAAGATTTCAATTAGATTACATCATGGTCAGACAGAGATCAGATACTGGATTGTAAGGCGTACCCAGGAGCAGATATTGACTCAGATCACAATATAGTAGTGTTGAAGAGTAGGCTGAAGTTCAAGACATTAGTCAGGAAGAATCAATACGCAAAGAAGTGGGATACGGAAGTACTTAGGAATGATGAGATACGTTTGAAGTTGTCTAACGCTATAGATACAGCAATAAGGAATAGCGCAGTAGGCAGTGCAGTTGAAGAGGAATGGACATCTCTAAAAAAAGCCATCACAGAAGTTAGGAAGGAAAACATAGGTATAAAGAAGGTAGCTGCGAAGAAACCATGGGTAACAGAAGAAATACCTCAGTTGATTGATGAAAGGAGGAAGTACAAACAACATGTTCCGGGAAAATCAGGAATACAGAACTACAAGTCGCTGAGGAATGAAATAAATAGGAAGTGCAGGGAAGCTAAGAAGAAGTGGCTGCAGGAAAAATGTGAAGACATCGAAAAAGATATGATTGTCGGAAGGACAGACTCAGCATACAGGAAAGTCAAAACAACCTTTGGTGACATGAAAAGCAACGGTGATAACATTAAGAGTGCAACGGAAATTCCACTGTTAAATGGAGAGGAGAGAGCAGATAAGTGGAAAGAATACATTGAAAGTCTCTATGAGGGTGAAGATTTGTCTGATGTGATAGAAGAAGAAACAGGAGTCAATTTAGAAGAGATAGGGGATCCAGTATTAGAATCCGAATTTAAAATAGTTATGGGGGACTAACGGACAAATAAGGCAGAAGGGATAGATAACATTCCATCTGAATTTCTAAAATCACTGGGGTAAGTGGCAACGAAACGACTATTCACGTTGGTGTGTAGAATATATGAGTCTGGCGACATACCATCTGACATTCGGAAAAGCATCATCCACACAATTCCGAAGACGGTAAGAGCTGACAAGTGCGAGAATTATCGCACAATCAGCTTAACAGCTCATGCATCGAAGCTGCTTACAAGAATAATATACAGAAGAATGGATAAGAAAATTGAGAATGCGCTAGGTGACGATCAGTTTGGCTTTAGGAAAAGTACAGGGACGAGAGAGGCAATTCTGACGTTACGGCTAATAATGGAAGCAAGGCTAAAGAAAAATCAAGACACTTTCATAGGATTTGTCGACCTGGAAAAAGCGTTCGACAATATAATATGGTGCAAGCTGTTCGAGATTCTGAAAAAAGAAGGGGTAAGCTATAGGGAGAGACGGGTCATATACAATATGTACAACAACCAAGAGGGAATAATAAGAGTGGACGATCAAGAACGAAGTGCTCGTATTAAGAAGGGTGTAAGACAAGGCTGTAGCCTTTCGCCCCTACTCTTCAATCCGTACACCGAGGAAGCAATGATGGAAATAAAAGAAAGGTACAGGAGTGGAATTAAAATACAAGGTGAAATGATATCAATGATTCGATTCGCTGATGACATTGCTATCCTGAGTGAAAGTGAAGAAGAATTAAATGATATGCCGAACGGAATGAACAGTCTAATGAGTACACAGTATGGTTTGAGAGTAAATCGGAGAAAGACGAAGGTAATGAGAAGTAGTAGAAATGAGAACAGCGAGAAACTTAACATCAGGATTGATGGTCACGAAGTCAATGAAGTTAAGGAATTCTGCTACCTAGGCAGTAAAATAACCAATGACGGACGGAGCAAGGAGGTCATCAAAAGCAGACTCGCTATGGCAAAAAAGGCATTTCTCTCCAAGAGAAGTCTACCGATATCAAATACCGGCGTTAATTTAAGGAAGAAATTTCCTGCGAATGTACGTCTGGAGTACAGCATTGTATGGTAGTGTAACATGGACTGTGGGAAAACCGGAACAGAAGAGAATCGAAGCATTTGAGATGTGGTGCTACAGACGAATATTGAAAATTAGGTGGACTGATAAGGTAAGGAATGAGGAGGTTCTACGCAGAATCGGAGAGGAAAGGAATATGTGGAAAACACTGATAAGGAGAAGGGACGGGATGATAGGACATCTGCTAAGACATGAGGGAATGACTTCCATGGTACTAGAGGGAGCTGTAGAGGGCAAAAACTGTAGAGGAAGACAGAGATTGGAATACGTCAAGCAAATAATTGAGGACTTAGCTTGCAAGTGCTACTCTGAGATGAAGAGGTTAGCACAGGAAAGGAATTCGTGGCGGGCCGCATCAAACCAGTCAGTAGACTGATGTAAAAAAAAAAAAAAAAAAAAAAAAAGGGTTGGAAGGCGAAGAACGTTGAGAAAACGTTGTAGGTGATGGAAGTCACTGTTTTTATCTTTGATGTTTTCTTTGTTTTTGTGTTCAATAGACGTAAACGTATACTCTGTCCTCAGGACACGGTGGTCCCATCGGGAGCGACAGACCGCCGTGATATGCCCTGCCAATGGAGTCATTGGACGCGGTTTGGAGGGCCTAGGGGTCTGCACACCGCTCTCCCACCTGTTGTCAACTTTCGTGACCTGGAGCCGCTGCTACTCTGTCAAGCGGCTTCTCAGTTGGCATCACCAGGCTGCGTGCGCCCCGTTCCAGGTCTCCAAACAAGAAAATCAAACCCTGACAGTTACGGGAATAAAATCTGGGCCCTCCCATGGCGGTCACCCACGCTGACCTCTTAGATGCTTGAGAGTGTTGTAAAACTTAACAGCACACCTGTGGAATATTACTGTAGGAGATGAGGTTACACGGCTGGCCATTAAAATTGCTACACCAAGAAGAAATGCAGATGATAAACGGGTATTCAGTGGACAAAGGTATTGTACTAGAAGTGACGTGTGATTACATTTTCACGCAATGTGGGTGCATAGATCATCAGAAATCAGTACCAAGAACAACCACCTCTGGCCGTAATAATGGCCTTGATACGCCTGGGCATCGAGTCAGAGCCTGGATTGCGTGTGCAGATACAGCTGCCCATGCAGCTTCGATACCACAGTTCATCAAGTGTATTGACAGGCGTATTGTGACGAGCCAGTTGCTCTGCCACCATTGACCAGACGTTTTCAGTTGGTGACAGATCTGGAGAATGTGTTGTCCAGGGCAGCAGTCGAACATTTTCTGTATCCAGAAATGCCCGTACCGGAGCTGCAAGATGCGGTCACCCATTATCCCGCTGAAATGTAGGATTTCGCAGGGATCGAATGAAGGGTGGAGCCACGGGTCGTAACACACCTGAAATGTAACGTCCACTCTTCAAAGTGCCGTCAATGCGAACAATAGGTGACCGAGACGTGTAACCATCACACTGGGTGATATGCCATTATGGCGATGACGAATACACGCTTCCAATGTGCGTTGACCGCGATGTCGCCGAACATGGATGCGACCATCATGATGATGTAAACAGAACCTGGATTCATCCGAAAAAAATGACATTTTGCAATCCGTGCACCCAGGTTCGTCGTTAAGTACACCACCACAGGCGCTCCTGTCTGTGATGCAGTGTCAAGGGTTACCGCAGCCATGGTCTCCGAGCTCATAGCCCATGCTGCTGCAAACGTCGTCGAACTGTTCGTGCAGATGGTTGTTGTCTTGCAAACGTCCCCATCTGTTGAGTCAGGGATCGAGACACGTCTGCTCGATCCGCTACAGTCATGCGGATAAGATGCCTGTCATCTCGACTACTAGTGATACGAGGTCTCCTGAACCCACCGATTCCATATTCTGCTAACAGTCATTGGATATCGACCAACGCGAGCAGCAATGTCGTGATACGATAAACCGCAATCGCGATAGGCTACAAACCGACCTTTATCAAAGTCGAAACGTGATGGTACGCATTTCTCCTCCTTACACGAGGCATCACAACAACGTTTCACCAGGCAACGCCGGTCAAGTGCTGTTTGTGGATGAGAAATCGGTTGGAAACTTTCCTCATGTCAGCACGTTTTAGGTGTAGCCACCGGCGCCAACCTTGTGTGAATGCTCTGAAAAGTTAATCATTTGCATAACACACCGTCTTCTTCCTGTCGGTTAAAATTGGCATCTGTAACACGTCATCTTCGTTGTTTAACAATTTTAATGGCCAGTAGTGTAGATACTGTCATGCAAGTAAAGAGAGGAAAAGGTTTTTTAAGAAAGAAAAGCAGCAAAGAAGTATTTTACTTGGTGACGGACATGCATCGGGATGAGTATCAAATAACGAAGTGTTTATTACTGTGACCTCAGTGTGTAGTAGGAGCAAGGAATGATTAAATTTGTAATTCATTTGGAAGTACAGAGGGTACGAAATACTGTGCGTAGAACAGCATCCTCCGGCACCAAAAGTGGCTCTAGCTAGACTGCGCATATAATCGAACTGAGCTTCAATGAGAAATACCAGTACTGTACGTCATTCCATGCTGCTTCATCCCTGTGCCAAAAGTCCGTCGTATGGCTGGCATGTCAGTATCTCTATAACGAATGAGCAGATACTTTTAGTAGGAGAGGGAGTTAGAGAACGTACTGGCCAGTTGAACGGTCATATGTTTTCTGTATCGAAATAGGTCAGGACACCACGGGCTAAATGTTGTCTGGTGGTATCTTGTCGAAAGATGTGCGCACAGAGACTTCCAAGTTAGGGAAGAGCAACTTGTCTAAACACATCAGAAATGTCCAAATTACCGGCTATGCGACCCAGACGTCATCGTATAATGTATTCAATGGCATCATCAACCCAGGCGCTGAGTCTCTTTGACTATGATGAATATAATCGGACAACGTCAATGTAAATGTCAACGTCAACTTTAACATCAGTGTCAATTCTCCTCAGAGCCCCTACATATGGGTATATGAGAATATCGTGATGCTGTACACAAAACTGGGATTCGTCTGAAAGAACTCCCGTGCCCAATGTTATCGTAGGACCCACTACTGTCGGTATCTCCGACTGTTGCGCTAAGGACAGCGGCCAAAATAATCGCCCTGGGGAATGTCTATGCTACTCCATACGTCTTCACGCTTTCTGAGTAGATTCTAGTCTCGCTGAAAACGAGTCCATTCATTGACTCAAAATACGCGATAAAACGTTACATCGTTAAAACAAATAATAGTAGAAAGAAGTTAATACAATTTAAAATCATACATAGTCTATAGACATTACACTAAAGCGTATGATAGTATCCCAAGAAGAAAACTTTGGAATATTATGGAAAGAAGCGGACTATCACTACATCTGATCGAAGTTACCTAAAGTATTTATTCAGTCTACTATTCCTGCCAGTGAACATCAATAAGGAAGCAGATGAGCTGATGGGGGTCTCGCCGCTAATTAATTTGGTAAGCTGTCTTGGACGGCATGAGTGAAGCTTTGTATGGGCGCAGAACCTCTGACCAAGGTGCTTACCGAATTTTTAAGAAAAACGAAGACACTGGCCGCATTCAGCAATAATAAGTGAAAATCTGTGCCAGACTGGGAATCGAACCGGGTTTCCTACTTTACGCGAGCGGTCGCATTAACTGCCGCGGCTATCCAGACACACTCGATGTCAAGGCCACATTCTCAACTTGTCACACGCTAGAAACGTCCGTTGTCCATTGACCCCGAGGTCTGTCACAGGGATTCACTTGCCACTATTGAATTTATTTCGGTGCCAAAATGCGGCCGATACCTTCGTTTCTTCTAAAAAATAGACACCACATTGTGCGTAGTACTATCTATGAGACATAGATGGCTCACGTTAATTTCAGTGCGGGCCCAAACTATGTCCTAACATTTGCAGGATTCAGTCAATCTCTGTGAGAATAGGTTCGAGGCTGTTAAGGCCACCGCTCGAATAAAGTGGGAAATCTGAGTTCGAGTTCTGGTCCAGATACGTTTTGTTAGAGGGCTTAGTTTCCGAATTATTCAAAGGAAACCTATAAAAGTGACTTAAAAAGAATTTTCCTTGAATAACTCTAAAACCATAGCCTCTAGTGACAGCGTACCACAGTACAAAATTTAACTACATCAGATTTCCTACATAGATGTTCCATTCATCTTTCTTGTATGACTAATAGTGTGCACGTAGCGAGCTAGAGACTATGAAAATTTTGCACGTGATATTTCAAGGTGTTTTGGGTTGCGTAAAATACATAGATAAGGGCAACTGAATCACCCGGTATGTACGTACGATCGCTATTTTTGTCCGACAAAACAGTAAAACTTAGCTGTTGGCGACTATAGAGCAGGCCATGACTTCTTTCACTATTTTCAGCTACCTCGGACCTAGACTTCACCTTGCAGTTTGCTCTATTTCGTGTTTAATTATTCAGTCGCTCGTTCTGGTAGCTTTGGTGTTTACCGCCTTGCTAGTGTCTTCGTGGTGTTGAGACTTTCTGCTCCCCCGTAAATAAATTCACTGGTAGAGTTCTTCCCCTCTACCCGGGCTTTGTAATCGAGTCAACTAGTATAGTTACACTGTGTCATACAAGGAAACATTAATAAAGGGCCCAGACAAAAATGTTATTCACTTATGAATAGATATTAGCAAGTACAATACGAGAAAGAATAATTCTGCATTACCCTTTTATGAATTTAACTTTGTCATAAAAAGAGCAGAGATGCGCAAAATGTGATAAATAACGGAATTGTTTTCAAATGTAGATTAAAGAATATTCTCCAGACGCAGGAAGGCGCGCCGATCTCCCGTCTCACGGCGTAGCAGCTCGCCCCGGCCAGACCAATGTCGTGGGTTGGCGCCTGTTCCCCTCGTGTCGGCCGCGAAGCCACTACGCGTCGCTGTACGGCGCGGCCACTGGACTCACGTGGCCACCTCACATGCGCCGACGCTCCGGGCGGAAGTGTCATCTTGTGTCCCAGTGCGCGACCGACCAACCGATCGATCCAATCGCCAATGCCCCTTGCCTGAGCCAACTCGAGCAGACTGTCGGCCTAACACATTCTAGCACTCCAGACAACAGACAGACACTAACAGCCTCACCAATGCGGACGAGAGACAGACCCAGACTAACTTGGCTGACCAACTAACCAAACTCGGCGATTCAGACTGACCAACTGCCGAGTTTCTTTTTTTTTCCTTTATTGAGTTTCGATTCCCCCTAAAGGGGGCGGGCTGGCAGCAGGTTATTACGCCGCTCTTCAGCCTACAGAATTTGTTTTAAAAAAGATGAAGATAATAAAAAATAAGAACAGTTGGCGATAAAATCGGTGACTTAAAGGTAAAAGGCAGAAAATTCTGGAGCTTAAAACATAAAACACAGGGTTGATGATGCTAATATAATACACAGGAAGCAGAAAAATAATAGACAGACAATAAAAAAAACCGGCGACAGTCTGGGTTCTGTTCGCAAGAGATATAAAATGCACATCCAGCGACAACATGATTTCTGTTCGCAACACAGTGGCAAGACGCACAACACTGAACACTCACTTAAACACTGTACTAAAAAGTTGGCACAAATATGACATACCACACCCGAGAGCAGGTGGGGGGAAACTGGTCAGATGACGGGAAAAAAGGGGGGAAAGAGAGGAAAAGTGAAGGGGGAGGGGGGAAAGGAGACAATGGAAGATGAGGATCCATAAGAGGGGTGTGGGGTGCTGAGCAGACGTGCCAGGGAGTGGGGAAGGTAGAGGAGTGGAGTACAAAAGGACTCAGGGGGGGGGGGAGAAAGGAGATAGAGAGAGGGTAGGCAGGGAGAAAACACAGGATGGAAGGGGGGGAGGAAGAGGAAGCCCAGGGGAAGGACGGAGGAAAGGAGGGGAGTGAGGATCAGAGTTGATAGGAGGGATAAATGGAGGGAGAGAGGGCACTATCCGGGAGGGGGAGTTGATGGAAGCCACCTTGGGAAAGGAGATGTAGGGTGTAGATGTGGAGGGTAGGGGGGATACAACAGTGAAGATGTGGCCGGGGGCGGGGATGGGAGAGGAGAGGAGCAACCAGGGGGTGAGGGGGTTCAAGGCGGCGGGAGGTGTAGAGGATGCAGATATGTTCGAGGAAGAGGAGCAGATGGGGGAAAGGAATGAGATCATAGAGGATGCGCGTGGGGGACGGGAGGCATGTAGGGAAGGCAAGGCGGAGTGCATGACGCTCAACGATCTGGAGGGACTTATAGAATTTTGGTGGGGGACAGATATCCAGGCAGGACTGGCATAACAGAGGATGGGACGGATTTGTAGGTGTGGAGGATGGTAGAGGGGTGTAACCCCCATGTCCGGCCAGAGAGGAGTTTGAGGAGTCGGAGACGGTTGTGGGCTTTGGATTGGATGGAGCGGAGATGAGGGATCCAGGTGAGGTGACGGTCAATGGTGAGGCCAAGGTAGGTGAGGGTGGGGGTGAGGCGGACTGGACGGGCGCAGACAGTAAGGGAGAAATTCAGGAGCCGGAAGGAGCGAGTGGTACGACCTACGATGATTGCCTGGGTCTTGGAAGGATTGATTTTCAGGAGCCACTGGTTACACCATGCAGCAAAAAGGTCAAGCTGATTCTGGAGAAGGCGTTGGGACCGTTGGAGGGTAGGAGCAAGGGCGAGGAATGCGGTGTCATCAGCATATCGCAAGAGGTGCACTGGAGGGGGGGGGGGTTGGGGCATATCTGCCTTGTACAGGAGGTAGAGGAGAGGGGAGACGACAGAGCCCTGGGGCACACCTGCAGAGGGGTAGAAGGTGTGGGAATTGGCATTATGGATGGTAACATAGGAGGGGCGGTGGGAGAGTAAGGAGGCCATCAGACGGATGTAGTTGATAGGAAGGGCGTAGGTTTGGAGTTTAAACAGGAGACCGGGATGCCAGACACGGTCGTAGGCCTTTTCGAGGTCAAGGGAGACAAAAATGGCGGAGCGACGAGAGTTAAGCTGGAGGGAGAGGAGATGAGTGAGGCGGAGGAGTTGGTCATCAGCAGAGAAGGAAGGTCGAAAGGCACATTGGGTGTTGGGGAGGAGGTGGTTTTGGCGGAGGTGGTGATGGATGCACCGGGAAAGGATGGATTCCAAGAGCTTGCTGAACACCGATGTGAGACAGATAGGACGATAGGAAGAGGCATCAGATGGAGGCTTGTTGGGTTTGGAGAACATCAGGATACGGGAGGTTTTCCACAGGTCGGGATAGAAGCCAGTGGCAAGGATGACATTGTAGAGGGTGTCAAGGATTGAAAGGAAGGAGGGAGGAAACTTAAATACACGTTAGCAGCAACCTTTCCCCTTTTCCACCAGAGTGAGACACCAAAGCTGCGATTGCAACAGCGACGCCACCGTCAGAAACGGAGGGCGACTGCTTTACACTACGCGCTGCTGCGCGCTATTCAAAACAGCAAATTTTACTACGGCTCAGACCACATAGCCATTCTGTAACTTCCTTCTTACCCCTTCTGACACAAGTTATTCTCTGTCTAGTCCAGATTTAGATCACTTTTTTTCCCTACATAAGCTAACTCCTTTGTACTTTTCTTTCTGTTTTCAGTCCACATTGCTTTACTTTATTGCTTTTACTCACGTCATAGCTATTCTTATGTCAATTCCTGTGACGGGTACTGCAATAACAGACAACTAAGAGATTAACAGAATAGTACTCGACTTAAGAAACTGCATTATGAGAAACGAAAATAAAAGAAAACCACTAACAGAATGGGAATTCTTGCACACCAGACACGTCTTCACTTAAGTTGTGAACTATCTGGCCCTCTTTTTTCTATTCTCTTGAGGCGACTCGTTACACCCCTCCCCCTTCTCTTCCACCCAATATCGCTGTCAACGCTTCATCTGGTGACTTTTCCCTTCTTTTCAGTATGTAAGCGTTTTTAGAGTCTTGATTATATTCTACAAGACTGTTTATCTCTTCTCATTGTTTGAATCTGTGGCATATGATACAACATTCTACCTTTTATTAAATATTCTAATCTTTTCTTTCTCATTTGACTCGGTACCATCTGTTTCACCTCCATTTATTTCCTTTACAACTTTTCTACTTGGTGCTGTTGCTATTTAGTTACTTTTGTCCATACCAGTACCATACTCTTCCCAATCATCTTCGTTATATTCATTCCCTGAAAAAATCCATGTCGAGTCATTTCGACTGTCATAATTACTATCTTTCTCATTTTCTCTTTACTCCATTCCCACTGAAAATATTTCATAGTATTCATTTTATTTCAATATTTCCACGGGACATTCGTTTTCGACTTACGAACGGTACCACTAACTGCTTTGTTCATTTGCCTCTCCTCAATTACCTGTGTGTTGTTACATTCATCAGTTTTCTTACAGAATTAATATCCTTCCCAATTAACGCCATTTTAAAATCTAGTACTGTTCTCACATTTCTTATGTACTTCCTGAAAAATGTAAGATCTGTATTAACAGATTTTATTTCTAGTACGGGAACCTTGCTGCATGAATTCAGCGAACTTTTTTCTGAATTTAGTGAAAGAATCTTTGTCTGCCCTCGTATCCAGTCTCAACGCATCGAACATTTTTTTCATTGCTTCCAACATTTGTTGAAACGACGTGACCCCTGTTTTGCTCTTTATTGTCCATTTTCAGCTTGTATTTTTCTTCGATCTGAACTCTGACAAGTTCTTTCCGATCACTCAAGGTAAATACATACGTGACACTAATGGTTATTGCCCGTTTTAAATAGAAAATGTTTATACAGGCGTGTGACTTCATTATTACACCATACTGTCATGGGCACCACACGTATCGAACTCTGTCGGCCGCTGTTTAGTGGGTAATAGGACTTTAACAATAGTACTATTCAGCCGAGATTCCGTCACTTTTTCAATTTAGATCACGTATGTAAGTACAGCCCGTGCTGGCACCTGAATAGCGATTGCTACGAATACTACCAACCCTGTGATCGATATGGGATCAAACTTTGTTGATACTGGCTGTCATGTATGACCCCATTCGCGCTGTGAAAGCTCGCAGTCTCTGCCGACCCAATATTAGCAAAGTTTTGGTAGTAGCCCGTCCGTCTGAACGTTACCTGTACCGCCCTTCTGTAGGGATGACAGCTTTGCTCTGCCACCTGTTTCCTATATAAACGTAAACGCTCACACAATCGGCAGGAGCGGCTAACCAAATAATTGTTTACTTGTCAATACTATGACTCAATATTTCGGAACAATAGCGTCACCATATACTCCAAAATGCTTGAACTCACTGGAGAAGTAGTGTCTAACTACTAAACCAAAGAAAAAGTAGAAAGTACACAAGTGGTCAACATTTTAAGTAAATTACTTTGTACTAACTGAATAAGTGATGCACCCTAAACTTCGACTCACTGGCCACCACTCTGTTTCTTATCGATCTCATGAATATGACTCACTTCTTAGCGTTCTGGACGATGTACACTCGGCAACAGCAATTACTACATACAGCGATCCCATGAACTTCTTACCTTTAGTAGTCTATTTGTTCCGCTCACTGGAAAGGCACCTTGAAGGCAGATAACCGTTTGGCTAACCCACTAGCAGATCATTATTTGTAAATATACTCCTTCAAGCACGACTTTGATGTTCCGTCAACAGCTGTATCATTTGGACAGTCCGGCGCGTGCGGTAGCCTCGAGGTCTCAGGCACCTTGCCACCGGTATCGCGGCTGCCCCCTTCGGAGGATCGATTCCTCCCTCGGGCATGGGCGCGTGTGTTGTCCTTAGCGTAAATTAGTTTCCGTTAGACTAAGTAGTGTGTAAGCCTAGGGACCGATGACCTCAGCAGTTTCGTCCCATACGATGAGAGGCACCCACTTGCCTTTCTCATACTGTGGCATCAAGCAGTCAGGCCTGCAAGATGGGTGGTTTGCCAAGCGAGTGGATTAGCAACATGAATTCTCGTATCTTACGAATTTGTTATAAATTATCCTCCTGCATGAATAATACGCAACGGAAACACGCATCTGACTATAGAACTCTGTCTGCACACTACGCACTGGCAATACCACACTTACTTTTTGTCTTTGATTTAACGGCTTTTATACAAATTCGGGACATTATGATAACATACAATTTAATGAAATAGGCCACTAATCTCTTTCTTTTCACTATTTGATTTATTCATTAGCACACAAATTCTACAACCTACGACAATATCATAAGAGAATTTCCATACTACGGTCTCGTAATCTATCTACCACAACTGTGCACTCCCTGGATCGGATGGTGGATCTTTTATTATACCTCACACTTCGCCTCTCACAATCATTCTCCAGAAACATTCCTCCAGATCGAGCGATGCAGAAGGAACAGGCATACCCACAAAATCTTCCGAAACTACCTTGCTACTCCCATGCAAAACACACATATTCAAATTACAAGACATACCCAATACAACAATCTGAAATAATACACAAGAACCGTTACAACTTCATCATTTTCCGCTTTCCCATTTCAATCAATATTTAACCCAGTTTCACTCGACACTGCCCCAATTTGTAATTCCAGTTTCCTACTGTGAACTCTGGAGATAAACGCTCGTCTTCCTGTGCAATGCAAGCCAAGTGGCGTTGCTGGAAAAACGGCCGACTCACCTTGATTTTCTCTCAGAGTTTAAATTCAGCGTCACACGGAATGATATTTCTTAAATACTTCAATTTATGATACACACGCAATTCTTAAATATATCAGCTTATTGTACACACGCTATTAATTCTCAAATATTTCAGCTTATGGTACACACGATATTAATTCTTAAATATTTCAGCTTATTGTACCCACGCTAGTATCTCAACTTATAACTACACGTGGTCCCTTTGTGACCGTTGGTTTACTATAATCCTTTTAAAATTACCTGCCTCACTTTGTAATTTTCCCCACAAAAGATCCTAGGAAAGAGAAATGATTAGTTCTAACTACTCTTAAGTATTCCACATCCATACCATGCCTCCACGCTTTCATTACGGAGCACAACAAAAAACAGGTCTTCACAGCAGAAGGTTCAGCGCCAGAGTGCCGAGTCTGAAACATGGCCGTCTTTTCGTTCTCTCGCACCTCTCTCGAAGTGGGAGAAGCACCTTGCTACCTTATTGGTCGGCCACATTTCAAACGCTCAAAAGCTCTGGTAACTTCCATCTCTTTGGTCTCACCAAAGGTACCCAAAGGATCGACTCAAAGATGCTCATATCGATTCACTATCTGTGGTTAGCAGACGACCATACATTCATTCATTTACACCACACAGATCTCACCAAACTGGATGTAAGGATTTATGTTGAGGAAGTGCACATGTGATCAATTAAATAAATAAATTGTCATTCTTTCCCACACTGGTATCCGGCTTCGCTGTATTAATTGAAATTATTGAGTTACTTTTACAAAAAAAATGTGTTGTTCTGACAGAATTTCGTACCTATTCTCAATGTTGGGCGGTACTGTACCCTTTCATCACCGGCTACCCATGCAGAAAAAAATGGCACGGTACTATCCTTGCAATGCGAGGGTAGTTCCGAACATTTTTTTAAGAAAACTGTATTAAAACAAACGTAGCAATTCATCAAAATAACCAGGAGGAGACCTTAGCCCCTGGTGACCTCAAATAGACGATCAAATTATATTGTACTCTCCACAATCCGGAGTAACGTACACATACAAATATATAACAATCCACATGACAAATAAAACATCACATCATAGAAATAAAAAAATAATATTGAGATAAAAATTTGCTTTAGTTACTGGGATCTTCGTTATTTTTATGAGTAATGCAAATTTCAATAATTCTACAACAAATAAAAAAAGTACTAATTGTACTCATGAAATTTTAAACAGCTCACCGTCCAAACACAGAGCAAGTAATCTGACATTCATAAATTGCGCTGTAAAAACCCTTACACAGCAAAGTCTAAATACAAAACAAAATCAACAAAAGAAAAAAAAATTCGTACACTAGTTACACGTAGAATGTCAGGCTCCATACCATTACTCTAAAATATACCTCAAACCTACAGAGAAATAAAAACTGAGAAGAAAAACAATGAAATATACCACAAGTTACATACTGGTTACGTAATATAGTTCGTCTAAGACATCATGTCATACCTCATTAACTATCATCACCTAAACAATTGCCACAGCTACTCGACAGTGAGTTTAGCCTTATCTTTGTCCATCAGTACAAATACCTGCTGCTGAGCTAGTCAGTTCATCAACTTTGATCAATACACGCAGTAAATAGTTTAGCAATAAGTGCTTGAATCCACCAGTAGCTCTCTTATCTTACTCTACTGTTCATTTCTCTGTTGTCACACATATAGACGACAAGAACTTGCATTTCGACTAGCCTTCGTTACACTTTAATGTGAAATATCACCACTGTGATAATAGAAATAAGTGGCTTCAGTCAAAACACCAACAAGATTATTACTATGCACGACATCAAAATACATCAGTTAATTCCGATATTTGTTGTGCAATGCAAATTCTTCTCCCCTGTGACAACCTTACTGATAAATGCTACAAGGGCCGCTACGTTAGTATTACGCCACTGGCTAATAGTTAAAGCATCATTGTACCAAATATTCTAATACACATGCTACGTGAACTTGATAACCCAGAACAAACCAAAAAACAAACACTAACTATTCTAAACACAATTATTAATAAAATACAATTACGCTTGCTGTCCCTTCAGGAATGAAACATATAAAAAAAAAACATTTACACAATTACAAATACATTATTCCCTATCTTGCGAGTCACACGGAAACATTTCATTCTGTGATTTTCTTGGGGTCAAAAAGTTGCTGATAATTTTCCTAGAACCACTGTCTCGGTGTCAAAGCTCTCCCATGGTTACCCGGACGAAAGTCTTTGAGTCACTCAATTCGGCATTTTGAACACGCACTGAACAGTAAACTGTATCTCTCATTAAGCACAAATGTCATAGTCACTCTCAGAGTACCATCCACACGAATCTGTTCGTCCAAAAAAATGGCCCTACAACTACTATTACCCACGGTTCTGTCCTTTCAGTTCATGGTGTAATTAAAAGTCGTAAGTTTCAACAAACAGCACTTATTCCCGCGCCAATCCAAGAAATGTCTCCTACTACAGACGCAAATGTCAATGTCCCACTCTAATTGTTCACCAAACGACAACTGTCCTCTAAGTATACCAAGTGTCCCACATGCAATTCACAAAGCACACTTAACAAGTCACTGCCAAAAGTTTATGGATCCCACCATTCAGTGGTCAAGACAAAACAAAACCATCGTCCTGTCTGCTAAGGACAACATCTTTTCCACCCCTCACAATGTGGAAACACCAGTCCTTCACTTTCCACCTTATGGAAAGTCGCAGTCATCTTGTTTCACGGCTCCACAGTCCAGTACAAGTTAATAGCTGCAGGTAAAAAATGCTCGCCGGGCTCTGTCGCGCCTCGTCCATTCAGCAGTAGCGTCGCTGCGCGCGCCGTTGAGCAGAAGAAACCACCCGCTGTTGCCTCCGCGGGATACCTTCCCCAGTCGTAAGGGTGGCGGAACTCATGAATGGCCAGTGATACGTGCGTGTCGCCCCAGGCCGTTGACCTGCTGTAGCGGGCGCGTGGAGTGTACCTCGTCCCGACAATGGAGTGGGGAGTGCCGCGGCTGTGTCGCCTGTCGTCGTGGTGACGTCAGCTCGGCCCGTTAGCGGTATGGGCGTTACGACACCCAATTAGCCAGATCTTCCGTGCATCTCGCAACATTACAGACAAAAGGATATACAGCATTTAAATACTCATTGATTACATGTATTATCTATTAGCTACATTGGTAACAAAAGAATCTTTGTTCTAAAAAGAACATAAAATTATACACCCTAGTTTTCTACACAGACAACATACATTTATCTATCCTTTTTCTATAGATAGCCCACACTCGTGCTATTCTTTGTACCTGTCGTCCCTCATACAAAACATGAAGGTGTAAAATAAAGAACAAAATGAATAAGAAACAATCTATACAACTCATAATTACAATACAAAATAGTAAACTACTCTAACATCCTATCACAGTGAAAAATATTAGAAACTGTTGATTCTCACGCTACAATATACAATGAACCTTTTGTGCTTATGACACACTGAAATTAAAATCCCTTGAAAGTGTTCTAACAAAAAAATGAGAAAATAATCTACACAACTCTCAATTACCTACCACATGTTATTAAATAGTAAACTACTTTAACATCCTAACACAATAAACATTTTAGAAACTGGTGACTTTAAATCTACAACATATAATGCACCTCTGTGCTTGTGACAGACTGAAAATTCGTATCTCTTCACATACTTTACATTTCATTATATATAACAACGTTTCTAGGACACGTATGACAGATCCTGACCTCACATCAAGGTTCATCCCAACAAACAATAAAACACAATAATCTTTTAGTTATGGATCGGTAGCATCCCCTTTTCAGGAGTGTGCGCATTGATCACACTACTCTACGACTCTCACTCACCAGACATCACATTTTCCCTCTCATTCATTCCATGAACACACTAACAGAATAGGTTTAGAAGTCAGTTAACCTTAACACCACCACACTCACTACAACATACCATACCTTTGCTCCCTTATACTCAACCACATAACACATGAAGCTGTTTCGGAGATAGCTTTCCAGTCTCCGAATTCGTCCTTTCACTCTGGCACCTCTCTCCATCGGCTTACCTCTGCATTCACTTTATGCTAATATCAACCTAGAATTGCGACATTTCATCTAAGAACAAAAAATACACAAATTATTCATCCTGCAAAAAATAGCTGTACACATTCTTGGTACCGTTTTGATTAGTTATACTGGTACGAGGCTTCAACAACAACAAAAAATATTTTTCTCAAATCGCAATTGTTATGCTAAGAATTAGATCTACACCTACATTACATCTTTCGTCAGTATTCCACAACGTTCACCACCTGGGTCTCATACTCCCTTTACGTCCTTTCACATTGTGCAGTTGTCCTCATCTCTTCATTCGTATTTCGGCTCTCCGTCCGTCCATTACTCCATCATTTCCTGGTCTTCCTTCGCCATTGGCATCAATCTCTATTGCAGCATACACAGGCCTCTCTGTAACATACATCTAAGACATCTCCACATTATTCAATTCTACTCACCTTTATTTTACCGCTGCTTCATCACGTCGAATCTCCCTTCATCATTCACACTGCTTCACGTCGATTCTCTCCTCAAAAATTCACCTTTATCCACTACTATTTATCACGTCGCTTCTCTATCTACCATCTTTATTCACTCATTAATCATCACGTCGTTTCTGCTTGATCCTTATTCATACGACAAAAAAAACACGTACATACACCACTCTGTCGACTCCTGTTCATGACTCATTTGACCAGTCTATTCCGTCATACTTCCTGACATCCCGCCTGAAAATTCTTATGTTCGATTTGACCCTGCACAACGTTACACACCACAAATAAATACACTGACTATCTACCATAAATTACCTACTTTAGATCTATCCTTAACTTTTCCATAATTTGATGTTGGAAATGTGATGAAGCCCACGAGATTGTTTTCCCTTGATCGTCTCAATCAGTACAGCATTTTCATGTACAATCCGCCTCACTCTGAAAGGTCCACTATACACAATAAAGAATTCGCTAGTTAGGAATCTGTGCTTACACGAAAATTAAATGTGTGCCGAGAATATACAAGCTGGGAGAATTGGGCAGCCCAAGTGTTAGAAACTTAGGTGCTAGTGGCCTCTCTCACTAACACCAGATTTCGAACAACCATACACAGCACTTCATTATAACTGTCACCACGACAATGACATACTATAGATCAGATGGCATCTAATTTGAAAACTTCGATCACAATGTTTACCTCTTACATTACTTGTTTAGTATCTACAATAGTCGAATCACACTAATTCAACTGGACTCATTGGCATTATTACATAACAATTCTTTTACTTTACTGTTCGAAATAAAATTTGCAAATTTTACTGAGATACCAGCCTAACAGATTCCATTACTGCCGTTTTATTCTCTGATCAGAAGTATGGTATTTTCATTCCTCATTTCTCTGTTGAGTTTGTCTGCTACATAGACAATTTTCAGTGCCAGCTGCATGTGTTTTAGAGCAAGATATTAAGGGCTGATATGTTGGATTAGTTTCTCCTATTTTTCAATCTATTACGACATGAATGAAATGCCTGGATTCCACGCTCTCCTGTCATTATGATAGTTTCTGCCGTTCCTATCCTCGACACTAACTGACCTATGAGTCGTGTCTCCGTTCACGATATCGCTCTCATTACCCAAGTGTTGAAATGACGCGGAATCGTCTAAGCCTCTGCCTGCCATCACTATACCTCTGCGCAATTTCACTGGCAACTTCGTTATATGGATCCTAATGAACTCCGCTGGTTCGTATGTCACATCCAAGTACCTGTTTCGTCTGAACATCTCCTGATAGCATGACACTGAATCCCTTATACCACATTCGTTACGATTTGGCATCATCAATATGCTTTGCGTAACCTGGTCCTGCTTACTTTTCGACCAGAATTCATTTAAATAGCTACTACAGTCTTTAAGGTCTTCCTGCATTTTCGCTCTAGCCTCGTCCCTCAAATAGTTATACACAAACTTCGTTTTGCGGAGCAGTCCCCTCGATGAAGGTAATGAATCTTGAAATTGAGACAGCCTTGGACTATACCCAGTTGAGTCTGCCACCTGTTTTATCCGACACAACCGTTCTTCTGACTCTGTGAATTCGTCTTCCTCTTTCTGCCTATTTTCGCCTTTTGAGTTTATCTCACTCTCCTTCTGCAATCTACCTGGTGGTGTGTCACCTCCGCTACTGCACGCTAATTGCAACTGTGCTAGTTCTTCACTATGTTTCCTACTTATTTCTAATTGTCCCTCTTTAAACTGTAATGGTGGTTGTATCTCCTCCTGATCGGCACAAACCTCTCGCTGCGTACTGTCAGAACCTGTCTCGCCTCTTATACTGATCTTTTCTACATCTGCGCTAATCGTATTCATTCTGACCACTACCTCTTCGATTCGCTCATCCGGCAAAACGTCCCTACGTTCTGTAACATCGCTCTCTATTGCACTTACTCGTACCTCCAAATTATTGGTTTTTTCTTTCACAGCATCACATACTTGCTTTACCGCACCCAGATTCTTCTCCCCCTCATCTAACCGATTATTAACTGCGGACAGACGCTCATCGATAACTGTGTGGAGCTTCCTCATTGCCTCTTTATTTCCCTTATCCATTACCTCCAATCTTTCCTTATTTTCCTTATCTCTCTCCTTATTATCTCTATTGATTGCTTCTAATCTTTCGTTATTTGCTTCCAATTTTTCATTTATCGCTTTAGTCTCCCTATTCATCGCTTCTAATCTTTCATCCATCCTCTGTAAAAACTGCATTAGCCCATCGTTATTTCCTACTTTCGACGCGCTCACCTCGTTCGCCTGAGAAACCGTAGCTTCGCTAAGGGTAGCTGCACTTTCACTCTCTACCTGACCGAGTCCCTGCTCGCCCGCGTCGTTCGGAAAGGCCCCCGATAGTGAACAAAGCCCCCTGCACAAAGGCTCCCCTTGCAGCGGTCCACTGAACAATACAGCCTCTTCGGAGTGCCTGCCGTCCCCTCTCATTAACTCACGGTCAACACCTACTTCCCGCTGCACTGCTACATTCACGCCAGAATCGTTATTCTCCATGGTGACTATACTTTTAGCCTGCGACCTAGTTACTACGGACATTACACAAAAAAAATTATAAAACGATCTTCTAGCCTTGTGCTATACTGCAATTAATTACATAAAATAAAATAAAAGATCCTCACCAATCCAGAAAGAAATTGCAAACGGAAAAAACTTTACTTCTTAGCGCTATCACAATATATTCCATCAAAAAAAAAATTTAACAGCAAACCCTAACAACAAAATATCCTAACAAAAATGATCCTGGCAACAAAATTATCGTGACAAAAACGGAATCTTGGCAACAAAATATCCTAACCAATAAATAATCCTGGCAACAATTATCCTAACAATTTAAACATCCTGGCATCAAATTAAATATCCTAACAAAAGGAATCCTGGCAGGGTCGAAATTATGAGAGGCACCCACTTGCCTTTCTCATACTGTGGCATCAAGCAGTCAGGCCTGCAAGATGGGTGGTTTGCCAAGCGAGTGGATTAGCAACATGAATTCTCGTATCTTACGAATTTGTTATAAATTATCCTCCTGCATGAATAATACGCAACGGAAACACGCATCTGACTATAGAACTCTGTCTGCACACTACGCACTGGCAATACCACACTTACTTTTTGTCTTTGATTTAACGGCTTTTATACAAATTCGGGACATTATGATAACATACAATTTAATGAAATAGGCCACTAATCTCTTTCTTTTCACTATTTGATTTATTCATTAGCACACAAATTCTACAACCTACGACAATATCATAAGAGAATTTCCATACTACGGTCTCGTAATCTATCTACCACAACTGTGCACTCCCTGGATCGGATGGTGGATCTTTTATTATACCTCACACTTCGCCTCTCACAATCATTCTCCAGAAACATTCCTCCAGATCGAGCGATGCAGAAGGAACAGGCATACCCACAAAATCTTCCGAAACTACCTTGCTACTCCCATGCAAAACACACATATTCAAATTACAAGACATACCCAATACAACAATCTGAAATAATACACAAGAACCGTTACAACTTCATCATTTTCCGCTTTCCCATTTCAATCAATATTTAACCCAGTTTCACTCGACACTGCCCCAATTTGTAATTCCAGTTTCCTACTGTGAACTCTGGAGATAAACGCTCGTCTTCCTGTGCAATGCAAGCCAAGTGGCGTTGCTGGAAAAACGGCCGACTCACCTTGATTTTCTCTCAGAGTTTAAATTCAGCGTCACACGGAATGATATTTCTTAAATACTTCAATTTATGATACACACGCAATTCTTAAATATATCAGCTTATTGTACACACGCTATTAATTCTCAAATATTTCAGCTTATGGTACACACGATATTAATTCTTAAATATTTCAGCTTATTGTACCCACGCTAGTATCTCAACTTATAACTACACGTGGTCCCTTTGTGACCGTTGGTTTACTATAATCCTTTTAAAATTACCTGCCTCACTTTGTAATTTTCCCCACAAAAGATCCTAGGAAAGAGAAATGATTAGTTCTAACTACTCTTAAGTATTCCACATCCATACCATGCCTCCACGCTTTCATTACGGAGCACAACAAAAAACAGGTCTTCACAGCAGAAGGTTCAGCGCCAGAGTGCCGAGTCTGAAACATGGCCGTCTTTTCGTTCTCTCGCACCTCTCTCGAAGTGGGAGAAGCACCTTGCTACCTTATTGGTCGGCCACATTTCAAACGCTCAAAAGCTCTGGTAACTTCCATCTCTTTGGTCTCACCAAAGGTACCCAAAGGATCGACTCAAAGATGCTCATATCGATTCACTATCTGTGGTTAGCAGACGACCATACATTCATTCATTTACACCACACAGATCTCACCAAACTGGATGTAAGGATTTATGTTGAGGAAGTGCACATGTGATCAATTAAATAAATAAATTGTCATTCTTTCCCACACTGGTATCCGGCTTCGCTGTATTAATTGAAATTATTGAGTTACTTTTACAAAAAAAATGTGTTGTTCTGACAGAATTTCGTACCTATTCTCAATGTTGGGCGGTACTGTACCCTTTCAACGAACTTACCACAAATTTCCAATTTGGACAGTCCCCTACAGATACCCAAGACAATAATTACCAAACGAGTTGTTGAAGCCAACAGCATTTGATTTTTGTTAGTTTTCTAAGCATATTATAGGCTTCCTATAACCGTAACGATCTAGTTCACACTGTTCTGCTGGGAGTGTGTAAACATTGTCCTTTCTGTGAACGTTCCATACGATTCATCATTTGGTCATCAGTCTTCGGACTGGTTTGATGCGGCCCGCCACGAATTCCTCTCGTGTGCCAAACTCTTCATCTCAGAATAGCACTTGCAACTGACATCCTCAATTATTTGCTGGATGTATTCCAATCTCAGTCTTCCTCTACAGTATTTGCCCTCTACAGATCCCACTAGTACCATGGAAGTCATTCCCTCATGTCTTACCAGATGTCCAACATCCTGTCCTTTCTCCTTATCAGTGGTTTCCAAATATTCCTTTCCTCTCCGATTCTACGTAGAATCTCCTCATTCCTTACCTTATCGGTCCATCTAATTTTCAACATTCGTCTGTAACACCATACTCAGATGCTTCGATTCTCTTCTGTTCCGGTTTTCCCACAGTCCATGTGTCACTAGTGTATGTACGAGTACTCCAGACGTACATACTCAGAAATTTCTTCCTCAAAATAAGGCCGATATTTGATATTGGTAGACTTCTCCTGGCCAGGAATGCCTTTTTTTCCATAGCTAGTCTGCTTTTGATGTCTTCCATTTTACTGCCTACGTAGTAGAATTCCTTAACTTCATCTACTTCCTGACCATGAACCCTGATGTTAAGTTTCTCACTGTTCTCTTTTCTGCTACTTTTCATTACTTTCACCTTTCTTCGGTTTACTCTCGGTCCATATTGTGAACTCATTAGATTATTTATTCCATTCAGCAGGTCATGTAATTCTTCTTCACTTTCACTCAGGATAGTAATGTCATTAGCGAATACAACTTGAATTTTAATTCCACTATTGAACTTTTCTTTTATTTCCATCATTGCTTCCTCGATGTACACATTATTTAACAGTAGGGGGGGAAGGCTACATCCTTGTCTTACACCCTTCTTAATACGAGCACTTCGTTCTTGGTCGTCAACTCTTTTTATTCCCTCTTGGCTGTTGTACATACTGTACATGACCCGTCTCTCCCCATAGCTTACCCCTACTTTTTTTCAGAATTACGAAGGTCTTGCACCATTTTACATTGTCGAACGCTTTTTCCACGTCGACAAATCCTATGAACATCTCTCGATTTCTCTTTAGTATTGCTTCCATTATTAACTGCTACTTCAGAATTGCCTCTCTCGTGCCTTTCCTTTTCCTAAAGCCAAACTGATCGTCATCTAGTGCATCCTCAATTTTATTTTCTATTCTTCTGCATGTTATTCTTGTAAGAAACTTGGATGCATGAGCTGTTAAGCTGACTGTCCGATAATTCTCGCACTTGTCAGCTCATGTCGTCTTTGGAATTGTGTGAATGATGCTTTCCCGAAAGTCAGATGGTATGTCGCCAGTCTCATACGTTCTACACACCAACGTGAATAGTCGTTTCGTTGCCTCTTCAGCCAATGATTTTAGAAATTCTGGTGGAATATTATATATCCCTTATGTCTTATTTGATCTTAAGTCCTCCAAAGCTCTCTTAATTCTGATTCTATTACTGGATCCCCAATCTCTTCTAAATCGACTCCTGTTTCTTCTTCTATCACATCAGACAAATCTTCCCCCTCATAGAGGCATTCGATGTACTCTTTCCAGCTATCCACTCTCTCCTCTGCATTTAACAGTGAAATTCCCATTGCACTCTTAATGTTACCACCTTTGCTTTTAATGTCCCCGAAGGTTGTTTCGACTTACCTGTATGCTGAGTCTGTCCTTCCGACAATCATTTCTTTTTCGATGTCTTCACATTTTTCTGCGTGTCTTAGCTTCCCACTTCCTATTTATTTCATTCCACAGCGACTTGTATATTTGTATTCCTGAGTTTCCCGGAACATGTTTGTACTTCCTCCTTTCATCAATCAACTGAAGTATTTCTTCTGTTACCCATGGTGTCCTGTCAGTTGCCCTCTTTGCCCCTGTGTTTTCCTTCCCAAATTCTGTGATGGCCCTTACGAATTACGAATTTGGAATCAGTTTCCGAAAGCGTGCAGAATCGCACCTCTGCATCCGTGCTCGGATTGCGGCGCATACACTAACTTCCATGATGAGCATTTTTCGCTTGCTCAGTTAAACTGCTAACAGGAATTGTTCTACGACGTGAACGCAGTCACGCTCACGAACCAACATCTCCGACACCCTCCAAAGCTTCGCCACACATGTCTTCCCACCGTGTGGCATTGTGTTTACTTGCTGTTAGCCCTTGCATTTTCCTTCCCTAACTGGCTTTCAGAAATCTCTTTTCAATTACTATTGTATTTCCGAACATGCAGCTGATATTCACATCTTTACTGCCTGTGTCTAATATAATTTTCAGTGACTTTTTTTTCAATATCTAAGATATTTTACTTGAAAAATTCAGATCAGTTTCCTCGATATCTTCAAGTTAGAAGGTCCTCAGGAAATTCTTATTTGGTCCTCCTACTAAATAGTCAGCAATCCCTTCTTTATGCGACATAACATTTCGCTAGGTCTAGTCATCGGAAACAAATCAAATTCTTGTTTCACTTAATGATGTATAATCGCTACCAGATCACTACATACAATATCCCTCTTACCGTCAAGGTACCATTTACATAATCCATACGGTTCAATCGGTACGCTTCCGACAGCATGCGCTACCTAATATGTTCCAAAACACTGAGTTGGTGATAGAATAGTCGGGTCAAGCGTCTTGGATAGCTGTTGGACTAGGGGCCATTTGTGTATCCAACGGAAGGGACGTCTTACTACAACTACCCTGCAGTACAGGTCAAAATTTTAATACGACACACATCTTCCAGCTTAGGCAGATTAAGAAATCGATTGGTTCTTTTCGCGTTAGATGTGGTCTTCGGTGTACCTTAAGGGGCTTATGGAGGCTCCATTTTATGGGCGGTTCCCGGAAAATTTGATTTCTATGTAAAAGAACCGAGGCGCTGATTTCGAGACGACTATGCACATCAAATGGCTGAATTTTTTACGATACGTTCCTAAGATCACAATATATCAGAACTTTGAAAATTTTCTGTATGTCTTTACCCGTTTTTGGCATACAGGGTTTCAAACTTATCCTACTTCTACACGTAATATGCGCACTTAAAGTACCTTCAAAAACCGGGTCAAATTTTAATGGTATATTTTATACGCATTTATTTAGAAGTATCATGTTCCCGTTTCAAACAATCTTTATCCTTTATTGAGAAACACCCCAAAAAATGGTTTTAGATGCCAAAACCTAGCCACAATTTCCAAGCTGTCCATGCACAGCAAATGGCCATAGCTCTTACGATATATTCTTATTATACCGATCTCGGACAACCTTGAAAATTTTCTTCGTATCGAGACATAGAGGTTGAAAGTTACGCTACTCGCACAAATGAAATACGCACGTAAAATCCGGTTTAAGGCAAAAAGGTAGTATATAAAGTGATGTAACTCAGAGAAATTTGCTATTAAGTGTCTCCATTCTTATCACATGGGTTCTGGAAACCTCATGTTGTTGAGTTTGAGAGGTGGCATGAGCCCCCTCTCATATTTCTATCTTACGATTCTCCTCTCTAGTTGCATGCGGTGGAGGGTTGCTTTTCCTTAACACGCGTACTTCCCACGCAGCGTCTCTCGTCACCCGGGTGGGCCGGTGACAGGCGGGCTCTGTGGAACTGGAGAGAGTTAAGCCGACGTGTGTGAGGCAGTCGAGTGAATGCTTTTCAGACGCCGACATTGTCAAGAGACACGCCCGCTGGGGTGTGAAGTAGCGGCTGGGCTAGAGGTTCCGTTACTTCAGAGAAACTTTGCGAAAACACTTTCTGGCGGGCTACCAGCGAGGCGTGGGAATGACTTGTGTACCCACGCAGTTGTGGCGGGAAAATTCCCGCACTTTCTGCAAAATCAGCACAGAAATTGGCGCCAAGAATCTCCATTGGTGGAATGGTAGTGCTCCGGCAATGGAGTGGAATTTCCGCCGGTTTTCGAGTTGCTGATTGGAACGTAACCACGGCCACTGTCGTGGGGGCGGGAATGTTCGGTGTTCGGCCTGTGCGGGTGCTCTGAGTAGTCGGCAGTCGCCTTTCGGTCGAGGACGTCGGAGCAACCAGCCCTCGCCTGCGGTACGCCAGATCGTGTTCTGGGAGATAAGAAGACTGTTGGTAATGTACGTCCGCAGCACCGGCAGATAGGGATTTTCCTAGGTGATAATCAGAGCTCAGCAGAGCGCGCCTGTTCATCCTTTTCTAACTTTGTTCAGTTTCGAGTAGCAGCAATTACTATTGGGTTAGCTGTGTGTCTCTCTTGAGATTTGAGTGGAAAGGAATTGGCTCCACATACCACTTCGTCTTAAACCTCACGATCTAAGTTAGGGACAACTTCACCTTTACTGTGTTTGTATGAATCTCCAATTTTAGCCAATTTGATGTTTTATATTTCCTGTGTCTCTTTTACTATTCTGCGTTTAATCTTAATAAATCATATTGTTATTTTGGACAGAACTTTCTTTCTGTTAATCAATAGAGCAACCCTATCATTCCTCACTATGCTAATGAAACCTTTGTTTATTTAACTTATTTATCAAATTAAATTATTGCAGGTGCCAAACTCTCTTCTACTCCACTAGCAGGGTTGATTAGAGTCAGTTCGCGTATTTGTTTTATCCTTGTGCAACAGCAAAAGTCGGAGTTAGAACAGGGGGGGCTTAGAGCATGATTTACACATGTGGATTCTAGTAGAATTTAGTGATAAATACACTACTAGCCCCGGCACCTCGCAAGTTACTAAAGCACTTGCAAAATTTTTCTTGTAAATTTATATACTTTTGCATTATTTCAATTTTACATGAATAAACTCAAAATTATACACAACTATAAAGTTCTTTTCATAAGAGTGACTTGCTCTGCTGTAGTAGGGAAAAGTACAGACTTAGCGGAAAATTCTATCGGAGCACAAAAAAGGCGAATATGCTGCTGTTTAATAAAAGACAGGAAAGTTGGGTACCAGCTACCTCGTTCTATCTTCCTCAGCACAATTAAAAATTTACCGAAAAATTTCGGCATTCGAATATGTTCGTGCTTTTTCACGCTGAGGGAGTAGGTGACAGCGGCAGTGGGAAAATGTTGGAAAGGAAATAAATACAGGAAGGTAATAGACAATGATTGTTGTATAGAAAGAGGGAAGCAGACAATAATAGTGTGAGGGACAGAGAGGGATAGAATGGCAGTGGAACACAGTTGATAGTGGAAGAACACTGCTAGGAAAAGCGTGAAAATTGGTTCAAATGGCTCTGAGCACTATGGGGCTTAACTTCTGAGGTCATCAGTCGCCTAGAACTTAGAACTAATTAAACCTAACTAACCTAAGGACATCACACACATCCATGCCCGAGGCAGGATTCGAACGTGCGACCGGAGCGGTCGCTCGACTCCGGACTGTAGCGCCTAGAACCGCACGCCCACTCCGGCCGGCCAAAAGCGTGAAGGAGAAAGTGCCACTGGAAGAGGAATAAAAGGAAGGAGAAACTGGAAATGGTTGTGAGCAAGTGATAATGAGGGAGTCTATGACAATGACAACGGGAAAGAAAGAGATTGCGGCAGTGAGAAGACGTAGCAGCAGTGGGAAGAAATGAATGAAGTAGTAGCCGTAAGAGAGATAAAAAGAGAGACAGTGACATTGAGACGAGACAGTATGAGTAGGAGTAGGACAGAAGGAGACTGTGGCTGTGAGACAGGGGACTGTGACAGAGAGTCAGAAAGAGTATGACAGTGGGTTGGGCTGAATGAGTGAGTGACAATGGAAATGTGAGAGTGGATAGGTGTGAGGTAGTTACAGCTATGAACTAATGGGTGTGAGTTACAATTAGAGCAACTTGCCAGAATGATAGTTGAGTTGCACGGTAAAAAGAGCACGAAGGTGTTTGTGAGCCAAAACTTTTGGGAAAATTTTTGAAGATACTAAGGAAGGTGGAATGAAGCAGCTGGTACTCTACTTTTCAGTCAGTGTCTTTTAATAAACAGGAGCGTATTTGCTTTTTACGTGCTTTGTCTTTCCGCTGGTATCAAAATGACCGGGAAGGAAAACTGAGACATCAAATGAATGAAACTCAGCAGCAGGCCGAAAAGCCGACATACGAAACATTCGTACGAGATTTGTCGTTGGCAATTTCCCACAATAGAATAACCGCCGGAAATTAAACAGTACCAACATTTGTAACTGCGACGAGCAGGGAACGGGAGATGTTAGCAGTTTGTTTTTTAATCGCAGAAAGTACGTTAGAGAGAAGAAGGCTCTGTACACGAAAAGAAATGTTGATACTTACTACTGTTAATACTTAGTGTCTCCTGGCTTCAATAATTGAAATTGTGTACAGTTAATTAATGGCACTACTTTCAGAAAGTTGTGTAAAAACTGAAATTTAGAATTTATCTGGTTGAAACCTGAGAATAGTTTTATTTTTTCTTAGTTTTAAACGAAACATTCTTTAAACGTTTGGGCAAATTTTCTCTCAGTATCTACTGTAATTTGAATTTTTGTTGTACATCGTGATAGCTGTTGTGATCTAATTATTGTCGATTCCTGCAGTTGTAATACTTAAAACGTTTGGACACATTTTCTCTCAGTATCTACTGTAATTTGAATTTTTGTTGTACGTTGTAATAGCTGTTCGGTACAGCAGCGCCAAACGACAAACAAAATACTGTATAATAAAGTAATATACAAACACAACTGCAATACACTTAGGCACACACACTGTGCTGAAGAGCGAATTTCAGAGAAACCCACAATCGTAGGGGACGAATGTCTTAATACTTCTTTCTCATCCCCAACCCATTACCTATATTATGAGGGAGGTGTTTTCAAAGTGTCGTCAGGGTGGGTGCCTCAACCAGTTATCAAAAAGATCATTCAGCCACACAGTCTTGCCGGCCGCGGTGGTCTCGCGGTTCTAGGCGCGCAGTCCGGAACCGTGGGAGTGCTACGGTCGCAGGTTCGAATCCTGCCGCGGGCATGGATGTGTGTGATGTCCTTAGGTTAGTTAGGTTTAAATAGTTCTAAGTTCTAGGGGACTGATAACCACAGCAGTTGAGTCCCATAGTGCTCAGAGCCATTTGAACCATTTGAACCACACAGTCTTGTGTTTTTGTTTTAGGCTTTACCCCTTTATCTTATTCATAATTTGAGATATTTCAGAAAACGTTCATGCTTTCCTGTTTTCCAAGCTGAGTGGTAATGTTAATATGAGCATTTCTGTGTGATGGGAGAGAAAGAATAAAATTTGAGCAGGCTTTGTATTTCACGAATTTCCTTAAAGTTTCATATGTATCGATGAAAAGCGAATTGAAGACGTCGGCTGTGAACCATGGTAATGGTCAGAGAACAGTTGGATGTTTTGAGAAAATGCACTGTAAAGTTATAATAAAATCTTATATTTCAAGAAGACCCATTGTGATATTTTTATTCAGACAAGTCTCCGTTTTCAAATATTTCAAGAGTAACCACATATTTTTAAAACCGCAAACAATATCCATAATCTCATTCTTAAAAATACATCAGTGGGTACTTTTATTTATTTCAAATTAAGAGCATTTGACATGAGTTACCATTGACTTACCACTGTTTCCTTGCTGGACAAGCTAAGACAACATTACTGCCAAACCTCTCTAAAACAGTAATTTTAAATTTCCGCATAGTTTCAGTTTATGATACTAAGATTTTCATTGTCAAGTTGTGAAATAATGAAGTATGATAACCTCAAAAGTAGTCTATGACATTAAAAATGTCCCTTAACACATCTGCCATCATGCTGTCATAATGGTAAAGAATGCAACTTAAAATTGTCTATTCTCATATGGAATTATTCAAATTTATCTGATTAGCATCAACTTCCGAAGCGCTTTTCCATTCAGGAACATGGTAAGGCTCTTTATCTGAATCTTAGTTACTCATACCATTCCCGGATTTGTACAAATCATCCCTGCAAAGCATTTTTCTGTCACAAACAATGCTTGCGTTACTAATACTGACAGCCACATTTTTCTGGGACTTACCACTTTTTACAAGCACACATTCTGACAAATTTACTATTAGTGAGAATCTGATATTAGAGATAGAGGGCCATTTTTCGGGTTATCGTGGAACTATCGACTAATATGAATAAAGCACATCACGTACCATTATTTACACGCAATAACTCGGTTTCTAATGGCTTATCCAATTATTTACAGCTTAGGACTTCAACTGGCATTTCAGTAAGCCGAAATAAAAGTGGTACGTGTGAACCCAACAAGAAACTGAAATTCTCATCCTTCCGCAATCATTAAAAATGTCACTGTAGCACGCTAACCTTTTAATGTTTATTACAATAGTTTCGGACAAATTATTAACGAGTCAAGCATTGTGGGGTTCCCAAAATTATAAATTACAAACAAATTATATAAACCACCACTCGTTTTCTAGAAGTGAATAGTAGTATAAGATAGTTAATACTATTTTGTGTTCTCTGATTTATTATGCGAGGTATGGTTGTTTTAGGCGGGACATCTCTAGCTTATAATGAGCTTATAAAGGAATCATCAAGCAACCAAGATAATGAATACTTCTTCTTATTTCAATATATCATGAGGGATACTTCAATAGCTGCGCGACTTTATCGCTAGTAGTGAACGTTGGAAATCATTAAATGTTCCTGAGCGGCTCTTTCTGGAAGCAGAAGCCGATTAGTTACAGTTGGCGTACTCAATTACTTGAGCTAACAGATCCTCAATTAAGAATTCTCTGTTTTCATCGTCCTCTTGATGCGTCTTCTTCCTTCATTGGCGTAGTTTCAGTTGAATGCCAAACGGAAAGTAATTGCTGTGTAAGTGAATTGCACTTAAATTCTTTTGTAACTTCTGGTGGGCAGCTAGAAAACGGAGTTTTGTTTTCTCTCTGGCTATTCTGAATGTCACGTTTTAATGAAGACAAAAGTAGGTGGATCACAAGGAGAGTAGGATGGTAAGTCAGCTCTATTCAGTAGTGAATTACAAGTCATAGTATTATTCTGACGAATGGAAGACATTCCCAGTATCATGGTTGGCTAGCAGCAGAGTTATTACAAAGAAAAAAAGGTTGTCATTTACGCTGAAACAGTTGTCTGAGACTCACATTCATAAATATTGGAATGAATACAACAACGCAGAATAAGACGGAATATATAGTACAAATGTGGTGTTATGCAGCAAATCTGGTATTTTTATTCTAGAATCCTATGTGAATTTAAGAAGCATCGGAAAGGTAGTACTTGTTTGGAATCTGTATCTGATTTTCAGTTTATGTCAGATCGTACGTATTTCTTATTGTGTTTCGTTAATTACAAGTAATAAAGGCCCTGTTCAAGGTGGCAAACTTTAGAAGTGATTTATCAATAGGGAAAACGCCAGCTTTGTATATTCTTTCATTAGCTCTCTTATGCATCCTGTTCTAGTATATTTTTTCGCATCCTGTTCTAGTATATTTTTTCGCATCCTGTTCTAGTATATTTTTTCCCCTTAAACAATCACTATATTTTCGTTGTATCTATTACTGTATTACGAGTGCTATTTTTACATCGTAGTATCCACAAACCCAATTTCTGTACAGCAAAAATAAGCTCTATGTTTTACATTACTTTCTGTAAACAAATAAATCACAAAAATGGAAGAGCCTTGGACAAACACAAAACAGTTGACACGAAAGTTGAGAACAGTGTTACTGCAGTAGTTTTGAACAAAAATACCAGTAGGAAACACAACACTGCTGTTTGTTTGCATAATACATGGAGCTAAACAGCAACATTATTTGGCATTGAGAAAACAGTTGATGGCTTGAGACTGTGAGAAATCTGCCCTAGGCATCGTGATAGACCTGGGCGAACATTATGAAAGGTCATTGGTGGATGTGTGAAGGTGACCAATAAGTTGGCAGTGAGATGATAGTTATTAATGCTAGACGGTTAGAAACCAGTGCTGGACATTGTGATAGAACTGATCCTTAATCGGACGAACTTTATGGAAACGTACTGGCAAGTTTTGTACAGGTGACTCTGAAAGATACTTAAGATATTACAAAATTTTTCACGGAGTACATTACAGATTGCTCACCAGAGGTTTGGCATTCAACCAAAGACGGGCAAGTGTTACAAATAGTGCCAAAGACTGATACATTGCCCACACGAAGAAACAGAACTTCAAAGTCATCTCAATTAATATGACAAAGGAAAATAAAAATCTGAGTTTCTGAAGATATGTTTGAACACCGTACCTGTCTATCAGTATTACTATTGAAATACAAATATGTGACATTTGGTATTTATGGAAAAGAAGAAGACTTTAAAGTTCATAGTTATGTAACGTTTTTCACAGATATTCCGAAACCAAGTCAAAAACTGAAAAAATAAACAAATGACAAAGTCAAAACACGTAATCGCTTAATCATTTAATAAAGGATGTTTGTAGATTCTCAACCTGTATTTGACAGAGTAGAATAAATTCAAAATTAACGTTTAACGCTTATCTTTGTGTTCTATGTCAAATTAATCAAGGTTTACGGTGCTCTAATGTAAATGCACTTTCAAAGAAATTAGGTATTGGTTACCGCCTGTTCTCACAAAACACATGTTCCTCTCAACTTCGTTGGAACCATATTATTTAGAATGTATGTATCGTCATCAGGGGGTGTTAAATTTACGTATATTAATATCTTGCTTGTTTCGCTTGGAACACATTCATTAGTTTTGTCTCGGTAGCTGGACACGGCCTTTTCCGAATGTTTTTAGCCTTATGCATATGTATGGACTAGCAAATGGGGACACAGTCACATAGGCCTTGTTTATTTCTGCATTCAAGTGTAATTGGCATTTGCATCTTAAATTTAGCCATAGTTTTGACTTAAATCTCTCATTATGTTTTAGTGCGATTTTCTGTATCTCATCCATTTCTTTAACCACTTTTATATGATGGACAATAGGACCTTAATCTTTTCCATTATTTCTTTAAACCTACCATTACTTAGATGTAGGATTTGGTGTCCTCTACAATTTTTTTAAATTCTTCATAGGTACCGCTGACCTCCTCATGAGAATGTGACCATGTTGGCGCGCAGTTTTAAATGGTTCACATGGAATATCTTACGTTTATTTTTGCTAGTTAAATTGCTGTTCTGTCTGATAATGCCTACACTTGAATCTTCTGTTTGGTCTATTCCTCTTGAAAACATGCCATGATTTTAATCGCCAGGTAGTTTACTTAATGAGACCAAGCTGCAGGGAACGATCCCTCAACGGATAAAGAGCAAAACTGGAACTTAGAACTACTTAAACCTAACTAACCTAAGGACATCACACACATCCATGCCCGAGGCAGGATTCGAACCCGCGACCGTAGCGGTCGCGCGGTTCCAAACTGTAGCGCCTAGAACCGCAAGGCCATTCCGGCCGGCTATGGCCGGAAAAGCCTTGCCACATGATGGTGGAGATGAAAGGTCTTGGATAGGTTTGCTGTCCGTGATGTAAAACACACATGAAAACACACCAAGCAAGTGGGGATGTTATGTCTGCAGTAGTATTTAATTCTACACTCAAAAGCTCCATCTTGTAGTAGCCAAATTAACCTCCGTGCCATCAAAGGCACTTTTTCCAGCATGGGAGGCAGGTTCACCGGCTGGTCTGTGAGACGTTATGGAAATATGGCTGGTCCCATCAGGTGCCTGTTAATAACCTCTGCTGACACATTGAGGCTGAGCTGGTGCTGATGGTTCTCTGCCACCAAACCAAAGTGATTCTCCTTAGCTCACAGGTCTGTGTTGTGAATGTTGATGATACCGCCGCCGTAAAGGTAGCCTCCTGTGTGTTTGTGTGTATAGGATGGAGGACGGAAATCTCAACACCACAATGGCCTCTGCTATGAATCACCGACATAACCGGATACGAAAGATAAGTCTGTAGGTTGACACTGAGAGCAGTTATGGAAAATGTTCCCGCAGTTTATGAATAATGCTCCCGAAGTTTATGGAAAACGTTCTACTTGGTTCTCTGGTTCTCCGTGATGGCGAGCCACGTACCTTGTGCTGTTCGATTCCGGTGTCATGGTCACAGATTCACATAGACGTCATGTGCGTGAACCTCCCTTGGGAGGTATGGTTCAAATGGCTCTGAGCACTATGGGACTCAACATCTTAGGTCATAAGTCCCCTAGAACTTAGAACTACTTAAACCTAACTAACCTAAGGACATCACACACACCCATGCCCGAGGCAGGATTCGAACCTGCGACCGTAGCAGTCCCGCGGTTCCGGACTGCAGCGCCAGAACCGCTAGACTACCGCGGCCGGCCTTTGGGAGGTATTTGAGGCCTTATTGACACATGACATTTTCTTTCTGCTTGCTCTGCCAGGAATTGTTTCGTGAAGATTTTCCACCATATATTTGGTCATATTTTCGTCACTATTTTGGTAATAATATTACTGGTCTTCTGCTTCTCCAGCTGTTGTGATCTACCGTCAGGCCATAATATTCAGCAAGTTATTAACCATAAATAAAAACTGGTGTAAGGATAATCAGATGTGTTTATAATGTTCATGTTACTGTTTATTCTTACATTCTACTGCCTAGGCCAGACATCACTCGTTGAGCATATCACTACCCACGGGACTCTGTCCAGGCAGAGCGCGAAGAATCTTTCTTGTTAAACTACAGGCAGGCAAAGATAACAGCAATCTGAGAGCAACCCTAAATCTGAGAGCCTATAGTCGACAGTATCAGTCTACATACTGATCACTCCCAGAACAGCCAGAAGTCAGTTTAGCGTCACCCCAAAACCCTTACATGGCTGGTGAAGCAATTGACTCTAGATAGAAACTGACTCATTTGGAGTACAAGTTGGTGAAGAGCCAATGCATATATACAGGGTGGTCCATTGACAGTGACCGGGCCAAATATCTCACGAAATAAGCATCAAACAAAAAGACTACAAAGAACGAAACTCTTCTTGATTGAAGGGGGAAATCAGATGGCGCTATGGTTGGCCCGCTAGATGGTGCTGCCATAGGTCAAACGGATATCAACTGCGTTTTTTAAAATGGGAACCCCCATTTTTATTACATATTCGTGTAGTACGTAAAAAAGTATGAATGTTTTTCGCTTTGTAATAGATGGCGCTGTAATAGTCACAAACGTATAAGTACCTGGCATCACGTAACATTCCGCCAGTGCGGACGGTATTTGCTTCGTCATACATTACCTGTGTTAAAATGAACCGATTACCAATTGCGGAAAAGGTCAATATCGTGTTGATGTATGGCTATTGTGATCAAAATGCCCAACGGGCGTGCCGTATGTATGCTTCTCGGTATCCTGGACTACATCATCCAAGTAACCGGACAGTTCGTGGGATAGTTACGTTATTTAAGGAAACAGGAAGTGTTCAGCCACATGTAGAACGTCAACCACGACCTGCAACAAATGATGATGCCCAAGTACGTGTTTTAGCTGCTGCCGCGGCTAATCCGCACATCAGTAGCAGACAAATTGCCCGAGAATCGGGAATCTCAAAAAGGCGGTGTTGAGAAAGCTACATCAACATCGATTGCACCCAAACCCTATTTCTATGCATCAGACACTACATGGCGACGACTCTGAACGTCGTGTACAGTTCTGCCACTGGGCACAAGAGAAATTACGGGACGATGACAGATTTTTGGCACGCGTTCTATTTAGCGACGAAGCGTCATTCACCAACAGCGGTAACGTAAACCGGCATAATATGCACTATCGGGCAACGGAAAAACCACGATGGTTGCGACAAGTGGTACATTAGCGACCTTGGCGGGTTAATGTATGGTGCAGGATTATGGGAGGAAGGATAATTGGCCCCATTTTATAGATGGCAGTCTTAATGGTGGCGTGGCCGGAGTGGCTAGGCGCTACAGTCTGGAAACGGGCGACCGCTACGGTCGCGTTCGAATCCTGCCTCGGGCATGGATGTGTGTGATGTCCTTAGGTTAGTTAGGTTTAAGTAGTTCTGATAAGGAGAAGGGACAGGATGATAGGACATCTGCTAAGACATGAGGGAATGACTTCCATGGTACTAGAGGGAGCTGTAGAGGGCAAAAACTGTAGAGGAAGACAGAGATTGGAATACGTCAAGCAAATAATTGAGGACGTATGTTGCAAGTGCTACGCTGAGATGAAGTTGTTAGCACAGGAAAGGAAGTCGTGGCGGGCCGCATCAAACCAGTCAGTAGACTGATGACCAAAAAAAAAAAAGTTCTAGGGGACTGATGACCTCAGAAGTTAAGTCGTATAGTGCTAAGAGCCATTTTTTTAATGGTGGCCGCACGGGATTAGCCGAGCGGTCTAGGGCGCTGCAGTCACGGACTGTGCGGCTGGTCCCGGCGTAGGGCATGGGTGTGTGTGTTTGTCCTTAGTATAATTTAAGTTAAGCAGTGTGTAAGCTTAGGGACTGATGACCATAGCAGTTCAGTCCCATAAGATTTCATACACATTTGAACATTTTTTTCTTAATGGTGCATAAGACAGGTAATGTATGACGAAGAAAATACCGTCCGCACTGGCGGAATGTTACGTGATACCCCGTATGCTGATTTCCTACGTAATGTTCTACCGATGTTACTACAAGATGTTTCACTGCATGACAGAATGGCGATGTACTTTCAACATGATGGATGTACGGCACATAGCTCGCGCGCGGTTGAAGCGGTATTGGATAGCATATTTCATGACAGGTGGATTGGTCGTCGAAGCACCATACCATGGCCCGCACGATCATCGGACCTGACGTCCCCGGATTTCTATCTGTGGGGAAAGTTGAAGGATACTTGATATCATGATCCACCGACACCGCCTGACAACATGCGTCAGCGCATTGTCAATGCATGTGCGAACATTACGGAAGGCGAACTACTCGCTGTTGAGAGGAATGTCGTTACATGTATTGCCAGATGCACTGAGGTTGTCAGACATCATTTTGAGCATTTATTGGATTAATGTGGTATTTACAGGTAATCACGCTGTAACAGCATGCGTTCTCAGAAATGAAAAGTTCGCAGAGGTACATGTATCACATTGGAACAACCGAAATAAAATGTTCAAACGTACCTACGTTCTGTATTTTAATTTAAAAAACCTGCCTGTTACCAACTGTTCGTCTAAAATTGTGAGCCACATGTTTGTGACTATTACGGCGCCATCTATCACAGAGCGAAAAAAAATGGTCCAACTAAAACATTCGCATTTCTTTAAGTACTACACTAATAAATAATAAAAAATGGTAATTCCTATTTTTAAAAAATGCTGTTGATATCCGTTTGACCTATGGCTGTGCCATCTAGTGGGACAACCATAGCGCCATCTGATTTCCCCCTTGAAGCTAGACATGTTTCGTTCTTTGTAATTTTTTCGTTTGATGCTTATTCGTGAGATACTTGGCCGGTCACGATCAATGGACCACCGTATATATATTCCACATAAAGGCATCCACAAAGATGGTTACCTTATCGGTACTAACAAATGTGCGGTATGAGAGCGTACATTGGTACCTATTCTGCTTGGTCTAATTGAGCCTTAAAAGAATGTAATTAAATGCTTTCCAACCCTTCCCTATTTATCAATAGCCATCTTTTTCAGTGCCACAGTGCTATCAGGAGAATGTCTTTGACGGTAGTTACGGATCCAATAGGCGATATGAATAATAGTTGTACCAGATTTTAGAAATGTTCTAAAGTAATACGTTCCCCTCAAAACATCCGATGGATTGTATTCGGACTGCCCTATAACGGCAGTCCAGTTGTTGCAGTGAGCGTTCAAAACACATACCGAATCTGGTGGTCACTTCTTTTGTGCCCTGACTGTTGGCACAACTTGTCACCGGCCAAACATAAAAAATTACAACACCAAGAAGTAGTTCTGTGAAGTAAACGGAAGTTGGTAGGCTTGTCTCTACATCTGAATGTTGATCTATTCAAATTTCGAGCCAGTCGCCTAACTGTGATGCCAGTAGCGCCACAGTGATTATGTGAATCAGGTTTGCTCTAAATACACCCTGTAACGGTCGTGAGCGTTAGTTACGTTTGAGATTTGACGTGGTGAGTTGATAATCGTTACGAATGCCTTTAATGTAACAAAGACGCCGTTATCAACATCTCTCCGAGTTTAAACGAGGTAGTGAAATAGGGCTACAAGAAGATGGGTATTCCTTTGGCGATACTGTAGACAGACTTGGAGGAACGCAGCCACTGTACGTGGTTACTACCAGCGGAGATCACGGGAATTTAAGGTCACAAGATCACCTGGCTCCGGATGGCCGCATGTCATTACCGAGAGCAAAGACCATCGTATTCGGCGTAGGCTCCAGTATATCGTAGTGCATCTGCAGCACCAATCTGAGCAGCAGTTGGCACCGCGGTGACACAAGGAACTGTTACAAACCGGTTGTTTCAAGGACAGCTCCGAGCCAGGTGCCACGTGCCGTGCACTCCACTGACCCCAAACCACCGCCATTTGGGACTTCAGTGGTTTCAAACGAGAGATCATTGGAGGGCATGTTGGAGGTCTGTTGTATTTTCCACTAAAAGCTGATTCTGCCTCCGTATCAAATGGTTCAAATGGCTTTGAGCACTATCGGACTTAACATCTGAGGTCATCAGTCCCCTAGAGCTTAGAACTACTTAAACCTAACTAACCTAAGGACATCACACATATCCATGCCAGAGGTAGGATTCGAACCTGCTACTGTAGCGGTCGCGCGGTTCCAGACTGAAGCGCCTAGAACCACACGGTCACACCGGCCGGCCCTCCATATCACTGATGCCATATGTTGGTTAGAAGGTGGCCAGTCGAAAGCCTGAAACGAGCCTGTCTATGCACTAAACTCATTGCACCTACACCCGGAGTTACGTATGGTCTGGAGTGCGATATCGTGTGACAGCAGGAGAACTCTCGTAATTATTCCACACACCCTGATTGCTAATTTCCACTCCCGTTTGGTGTTTCGGCCTGTTGTGTTGCCATTCAGTAATAGCAATCCAGGGATGTTACCAACAGGATAACGCTCGACCTCATACCACTATGGTATCCCAACAAACCTTACAAGGGTATCGAAATATTGTCTTGGCGTGCTCCATCTCCGCATCTGTCTCCAGTGGAGCACACATGGGGCATCATCAGACGACAACTCCAGCGTCGTCCACAACAAGCGTTAATCGTCCCTGTACTGACAAAAAAATGGTTCAAATGGCTCTGAGCACTATGGGACTTAACATCTGTGGTCATCAGTCCCCTAGAACTTAGAACTACTTAAACCTAACTAACCTAAGGACATCACACACATCCATGCCCTAGGCAGGATTCGAACCTGCGACCGTAGCAGTCGCGCGGTTCCGGACTGAGCGCCTGAACCGCTAGACCACCGCGGCCGGCTCTGTACTGACAGACGAAATGCAACAGGTATGGAACTCCATCTCACAAACTGGCAACCCACACCTGTACAACACAATGCATGCATGTTTACATGCTTTCCTGCAACCTTATAGTGTTTACACCGGATATTAGTGCACCACATTTCACATTTGCAATGGCTTATCTCGTGCTTACATTAAGCTGTGATCTTGCAATCATTTAAATATAACTAGGCAAATGAAATCCCGAAATTTCATTATTCCGTGACTGGAAAATCTACATCACACTGTCAGCCGTTGAGAGTGAAGCTTCTCGATCACGAAATGCAGGTTCTCAGTCCCCCAAATGCGCCAGATTTGCTTATTGACAAACCTATTCCAATGAAAGTGTTCTTCTTCGCTAAACAAAACCATGCATGGGTATACAAATTCCCAACATGACTCGCAGTCAACCGTGCAGTTTTAACGTCCTAATGGAAACTGTTCAGAAGTTATGACACTTTTGTTTCATATAGTTCGATAATTGTCACTCTGTGGCAAGACGTAAGGAATTCGGTTACTATTCAAAACTACCATAAGATGAGAGAACTTTTCCAAATAACTTTGCGCAACAGCTTTAACCTGCGTACAGAAACTCGACATTGTTGGCAATAATATTATGAATAATATTCAAGATACATAATTCGCTCATTGTAAAAGTAACCAGAGGTCTGATTACAATAACACCAATAAGAAGTCACAAGAGTACAAAAAGGGTTTGTTTTCTTAGAAGTGCTTAGATCACTTACAACAGGCACAACAACATACCTTGCGGTTCACGGAGTACTACTACAGAACTGGCAGGAAGGATCAAGTACTCAAAATCTATTTCAAAATTCTTAACAGCCATGAACCCTTGAACAGAGTAAGAACTTGTGTACATCTCAGTGACACTGCTCTTTCCTATAAGTACGATACTGCTCCTATAAGGGAAAGAGTTAAGAACAACTTTCACCAGAAATGAAGAGAGCGATGTACGTAAACGCACTCATACAGTTCAAGATGCTGCCCCAATAAGTCGCGCTTTCCAGTAACCAGCACAGACAGATTGCTCGACAGCAAACAGGACAGAACATTCTTTTTAACGTCCTCCCAGCAGATCACGCCTGCCCAGTCAGGCATGAAACCACCTTGTCCGGCTGGGGCTGGTCGATGATACTCCCGGATTTCCTCTCGGGTTACTCGTTCGGCCGCACAACACGTTATCTCTGTTGCTTTCGAATGCTGAGTAACACGGCGCTCAAAGTTCTGTCCCGTGTGCCCAGCTGGTCTCACCCACTGACACGTGCCAGCGCTGGTGTCACGGTGCTCTCGCCGACAGCGTGCTGATGAAGTCGCTCTGCCGCAGCCGAAACTCTGTTCGCGTGTCGCGTCAAACTGCCGCGACTGTGTGACGGCTGATGACGGCACACTCAGTAGTTACTGATGTTATGTTGTCAGAGTTTGTGCTGGATTGAATGACAAGTGTACAGAAATAATCTCGAAACTGTACTCACAACTAAGCACGTGTGAGAGTGTACATAATGATGTGCAGTCACCTAGTGGATCACAGACTCATTAAGAACGTCGCGGTTCTTAATGACAGACAGGTGTTCCATCATCAACTTATAAATGTTCTTAAATGTGGATTTGCTGTGTTTCGTTTTTACTTTTATAATTACTTTTTTACCTACTAGTGTAAGAGATAATATTTCTCGTGTATCTAAGGAATTCCATATTATTTTTCATCTGAAAAAGTTCTTACATTCAATGTAAACATTCCCCTATTTGATTCTTGTTCCTTTTCCTTCGAATTAAATTTTTACTCTCAACTGCCTGAAGAGCAGTTTACTTGTACCACTAACTGCACATCCCGCCATATGGGGTGCGGGAGATGAAATAACAATACTAGAAAAACAAGTAGTGGATCGCGTATATTGTTCAAAAGTAACTTTTTACAGGACATAGTACTGATATAGAGGAAGACACATATTTAGTCCTTCGCACACAACTTATGTGATATAAAGTATCCAGACACCCTCCCAAAAGATATGTTCTTCATATCAGGCGCATTGGGCTGCCACCTACTGACAGGTACTCCATATCAGCGATCTCAGTAGTCGTTAGACATCGTGAGAGAGCAGAAAAGGGCGCTCCGTGGAGCTCACAGACTTCGTATGTGGTCAGGTGTTTGGGTATCAGTTGTGTCACACGAGAGATTTCCGCGCTCCTAAACATCCCTAGGTCCACAGTTTCCGATCTGATAGTGAAGTAGAAACGTGAAGGGACACGTACAGCACAAAAGAGTAGAGGCCGACTTCGTCTGTTAACTGACAGAGACCGGCGACAGTTGAAGAGGGTCGTAATGTGTAATTAGGCAGACATCTATCCAGACCATCACACAGGAATTCTAAACTACATCAGGATCCACTGCAAGCACTTTGACAGTTAGGGGGGATTTGAGAAAACTTGGATTTCATGGTCGAGCGGCTGCTCATTAGCCACACATCACGCCATTAAATGCGAAACGACGCCACGTTTGCTGTGACGAGTGTAAACATTGGACGATTGAACAGTGGAAAAACGTTGTGTGGAGTGACGAATCACTGTGCACAATGCAGCGATCCGATGGCAGGGTGTGGGTATAACGAATACCCGGTGAACGACATCTGCCAACGTGTGTAGTGCCAACAGTAAAACTCGGAGGCGGTGGTGTTATGATGTGGTCGTGTTTTTCATGGAGGGGCTTGCACCCATTGTTGCTTTACGTGGCACTATCATAGCACAAGCCTACATTGGTGTTTTAAGCACCTTCTTACTTCCCACTGTTGAAGAGCAATTCGGGGATCTCATCTTTCAACACAATCGAGCACCTGTTAAAAATAGTTAATAAAACACAGCCTGTGGCGGAGTGGTTACACGATGATAACATCCCTGTAATGGACTGGCCTGCACAGAGTCCTGACCTGAATTCTGTAGTATATATTTGGGATGTTTTGGAACGCGTATTTTGTGCCAGGCCTCACCGAGCGACATCGATACCTCTCCTCAGTGCAGTACTCCGTGAAGAATGGGCTGCCAGTCCCCAAGAAGCTTTCCAGCATTGACTGAAGGTACGCCTGTTAGTGTGAAAGCTGTCATCAAGAATAAGATTGCGCCAACAACATCGAGCCGTGGTAAAAATTGATGTTTTGAAGAGCGCGTCGCAGCGCGTAGTGTGAAGCAGTCGCTCTCTCTTTCTGGCGGTGGCGCCGCTGTGGCAATCGCAGCTGTGGTGTCTCCATCTGGTGGGAAAGGTTGCCTGTTCACGTGTATTTAAGGGGCGCTATGAGCTCACCAGTCGGTCAGTCTGGGTCTGTCTCTCGTCCGCATTTGTTAGGCAGTTAGTGTCTGTCGTTCGGATCAACCATTAAGGTGGGCTTAATGAGAGTCTTTCCACTCCGCCAGTAAGAGAACTCAGCGAGTGGTCGCCCTGTCGGGTTTAGTTCCTTCACCTGAGTCTGCGCATTAGGCCGCCAGTCTGCTCGAGTTTGCTCAGGCAATGGTCAATGGTGGTTGGATCGATCGGTTGGTCGGTCGCGCACTGAGACACAAGATTAATTGTCCGTCTTGAGCGTCGGCGCATGTGAGATCGCCACGTGAGCCCAGTGGGTCGCGGCGTATAGCGAGGGGTAGTGACTTCGCGGTCGACACGAGAGCAACAGGACTCAACCCACGGCGCGAGCTGCGACACCTTGAGACGGGAGATCGGCGAGGTGACCAGCCGTTTTGCTTTGGGGTCGTCCCACCATTCTTCTCCGTTTGCCCACCCGCGGGAAGGTGGTTGTTTATAAATTGGGTGGTCCGTTTTTTCCCTTATGGAGTAGGGGCGGGTTAGAGCAACCTGCGGTTCGGGTTGTTCGGTAATCTCCCTATTAATCTACCGTACGTTAGTAGTTGCCTCTGTCATGTTTGTCGGATTTGGTGTGTTTAACGAATTTATTGCTTGGAGTGTAACGGCCTAATACCGGAAATATGTTTTGATCTTTGGCAACTTTGATATTATTGCCTATGTTCTTGAGAGGCAGTATCTGTGTACTGTAGAGCATCTTAACTATTGTTTCGCCAACCTTGTAGAATTTTATATAAGATAGCATTTCATGGGCTTTTATTTAAATGATTATTTTAGTATATAAAGTTGCCACCCTTTCACCGTAAGACTTTTTTAGAAGTTAAAATCAAGTTGCACCTACGGTGGCAAGGTTAATATTTTAATTGTTAGTGTTTCCTACCATTTCCATCCCTCCTACTGGGGGTGCATAGTTAGTGTGCTTGTGTAAATTGTTAAAACTCTTAGTTTAAAGTTATCTGTTGTGTTGCAGATTTGCACCAGTGTAGTCTTTCAGAGGCTGTTATGAGCGGTCGTAACTACGGCCTCGTCAAAAGGACTTGTTTCTTTTTGCCTCTGAATAAATAATTCTACAAGGTTGATGGTACCCGTAGTCTAGGGGCGCCGGCACGGTAGCTCAGCGTGTTCGTTCAGAGGGTTAGCCGCTCTCTGTAATAAAAAAAAAACTGAGTTAATCGATCAACAACGAACTTAAACGGATGTCTTACGACGTCCGCCCCGAGCAGATACAACGAACGAAAGCGAACAAAATGAGGTTAAAAAAAAAAAAAAGGGGGTAGCGTCTTTGATTCATAATCAAAACGTCTTCGGTCCCGGGTTCGATCCCCGCCACTGCCTAAATTTTGATAAATAATCAGCATTGGCGGCCGAAGACTTCCGGCATAAGAAGTCAGCCTCTTTCTACCAACGGCCTTGTCAAAGAGGGTGGAGGAGCGGATAGAGGTTCAGGGCACTCTCTTGTCCTAGGGGTGGGAAATTGCCCCTAAAGGCGGAAGAATCAGCAATGATCAACGACATGAGGATGCAGAAGGAAATGGAAACCACTGCATTAAAGACACGTAACGTGTATCCACAGGACATGTGGCCTGCAATTGAAGAAGTGTCATGATGATCTCTCCATTGGCAAAAGATTCCGGAATAGTCCCCCATTCGGAACTCCGGGAGGGGACTGCCAAGGGGGAGGTAACCATGAGAAAAAGATTGAATAATCAACGAAAGGATAACGTTCTACGAGTCGGGGCGTGGAATGTCAGAAGCTCGAACGTGGTAGGGAAGCTAGAAAATCTGAAAAGGGAAATGCAAAGGCTCAATCTAGATATAGTAGGGGTCAGTGAAGTGAAGTGGAAGGAAGACAAGGATTTCTGGTCAGATGAGTATCGGGTAATATCAACAGCAGCAGAAAATGGTATAACAGGTGTAGAATTCGTTATGAATAGGAAGGTAGGGCAGAGGGTGTGTTACTGTGAACAGTTCAGTGACCGGGTTGTTCTAATCAGAATCGACAGCAGACCAACACCGGCAACGATAGTTCAGGTATAAATGCCGACGTCGCAAGCTGAAGATGAACAGATAGTCAAAGTGTATGAGGATATTGAAAGGGTAATGCAGTATGTAAAGGGGGTCTAAAATCTAATAGTCATGGGCGACTGGAATGCAGTTGTGGGGGAAGTAGTAGAAGAAAAGGTTACAGGAGAATATGGGCTTGGGACGAGGAATGAAAGAGGAGAAAGACTAATTGAGTTCTGTAACAAGTTTCAGCTAGTAATAGCGAATAATCTGTTCAAGAATCACAAGAGGAGGAGGTATACTTGGAAAAGGCCGGGGGATACGGGAAGATTTCAATTAGATTACATCATGGTCAGACAGAGATTCCGAAATCAGATACTGGATTGTAAGGCGTACCCAGGAGCAGATATAGACTCAGATCACAATATAGTAGTGATGAAGAGTAGGCTGAAGTTCAAGACATTAGTCAGGAAGAATCAATACGCAAAGAAGAGGGATACGGAAGTACTAAGGAATGACGAGATACGTTTGAAGTTCTCTAACGCTATAGATACAGCAATAAGGAATAGCGCATTAGGCAGTACAGTTGAAGAGGAATGGACATCTCTAAAAAGGGCCATCACAGAAGTTGGGAAGGAAAACATAGGTACAAAGAAGGTAGCTGCGAAGAAACCATGGGTAACAGAAGAAATACTTCAGTTGATTGATGAAAGGAGGGAGTACAAAAATGTTACGGGAAAATCAGGAGTACAGAAATACAAGTCGCTGAAGAATGAAATAAATAGGAAGTGCAGGGAAGCTAAGACGAAATGGCTGCAGGAAAAATGTGAAGACATCGAAAAAGATATGATTGTCGGAAGGACAGACTCAGCATACAGGAAAGTCAAAACAACCTTTGGTGACATTAAAAGCAAAGGTGGTAACATTAAGAGTGCAACGGGAAGTCCACTGTTAAATGCAGAGGAGAGAGCAGATAGGTGGAAAGAATACATTGAAAGCCTCTATGAGGGTGAAGATTTGTCTGATGTGATAGAAGAAGAAACAGGAGTCAATTTAGAAGAGATAGGGGATCCAGTATTAGAATCGGAATTTAAAAGAGCTTTGGAGGACTTACGGTCAAATGAGGCAGAAGGGACAGATAATATTCCATCAGAATTTCTAAAGTCATTGGGGAAGTGGCAACAAAACGACTATTCACGTTGGTGTGTAGAATATATGAGTCTGGCGACATACCATCTGACTTTCGGAAGAGCATCATCCACACAATTCCGAAGACGGCAAGAGCTGAAAAGTGTGAGAATTATCGCCCAATCAGCTTAACAGCTCATGCATCGAAGCTGCTTACAAGAATAATATACAGAAGAATGGAAAAGAAAATTGAGAATGCGCTAGGTGACGATCAGTTTGGCTTTAGGAAAAGTAAAGGGACGAGAGAGGCAATTCTGGCGTTACGGCTAATAATGGAAGCAAGGCTAAAGAAAAATCAAGACACTTTCATAGGATTTGTCGACCTGGAAAAAGCGTTCGACAATATAAAATGGTGAAGCTGTTCCAGATTCGGAAAAAAGTAGGGGTAAGCTATAGGGAGAGACGGGTCATATACAATATGTACAACAACCAGGAGGGAATAATAAGAGTGGACGATCAAGAACGAAGTGCTCGTATTAAGAAGGGTGTAAGACAAGGCTGTAGCCTTTCGCCCCTACTCTTCAATCTGTACATCGAGGAAGCAATGATGGAAATAAAAGAAAGGTTCAGGAGTGGAATTAAAATACAAGGTGAAAGGATATCAATGATCCGATTCGCTGATGACATTGCTATCCTGAGTGAAAGTGAAGAAGAATTAAATGATCTGCTGAACGGAATGAACAGTCTAATGAGCACACAGTATGGTTTGACAGTAAATCGGAGAAAGACGAAGGTAATGAGAAGTAGTAGAAATGAGAACAGCGAAAAAACTTAACATCAGGATTGATGGTCACGAAGTCAATGAAGTTAAGGAATTCTGCTACCTAGGCAGTAAAATAACCAATGACGGACGGAGCAAGGAGGACATCAAAAGGAGACTCGCTATGGCAAAAAAGGCATTTCTGGCCAAGAGAAGTCCACTAATATCAAATACCGGCCTTAATTTGAAGAAGAAATTTCTGAGAATGTACGTCTGGAGTACAGCATTGTATGGTAGTGAAACATGGACTGTGGGAAAACCGGAACAGAAGAGAATCGAAGCATTTGAGATGTGGTGCTATAGACGAATGTTGAAAATTAGGTGGACTGATAAGGTAAGGAATGAGGAGGTTCCACGCAGAATCGGAGAGGAAAGGAATATGTGGAAAACACTGATAACGAGAAGGGACAGGATGATAGGACATCTGCTAAGACATGAGGGAATGACATCCATGGTACTAGAGGGAGCTGTAGAGGGCAAAAGCTGTAGAGGAAGACAGAGATTGGAATACGTCAAGAAAATAATTGAGGACGTACAGGGTGTTTCAAAAATGACCGGTATATTTGAAACGGCAATAAAAACTAAACGAGCAGCGATAGAAATACACCGTTTGTTGCAATATGCTTGGGACAACAGTACATTTTCAGGCGGACAAACTTTCGAAATTACGGTAGTTACAATTTTCAACAACAGATGGCGCTGCAAGTGATGTGAAAGATATAGAAGACATCGCAGTCTGTGGGTGCGCCATTCTGTACGTCGTCTTTCTGCTGTAAGCGTGTGCTGTTCACAACGTGCAAGTGTGCTGTAGACAACATGGTTTATTCCTTAGAACAGAGGATTTTTCTGGTGTTGGAATTCCACCGCCTAGAACACAGTGTTGTTGCAACAAGACGAAGTTTTCAACGGAGGTTTAATGTAACCAAAGGACCGAAAAGCGATACAATAAAGGATCTGTTTGAAAAATTTCAACGGACTGGGAACGTGACGGATGAACGTGCTGGAAAGGTAGGGCGACCGCGTACGGCAACCACAGAGGGCAACGCGCAGCTAGTGCAGCAGGTGATCCAACAGCGGCCTCGGGTTTCCGTTTGCCGTGTTGCAGCTGCGGTCCAAATGACGCCAACGTCCACGTATCGTCTCATGCGCCAGAGTTTACACCTCTATCCATACAAAATTCAAACGCGGCAACCCCTCAGCGCCGCTACCATTGCTGCACGAGAGACATTCGCTAACGATATAGTGCACAGGATTGATGACGGCGATATGCATGTGGGCAGCATTTGGTTTACTGACGAAGCTTATTTTTACCTGGACGGCTTCGTCAATAAACAGAACTGGAGCATATGGGGAACCGAAAAGCCCCATGTTGCAGTCCCATCGTACCTGCATCCTCAAAAAGTACTGGTCTGGGCCGCCATGTCTTCCAAAGGAATCATTGGCCCATTTTTCAGATCCGAAACGATTACTGCATCACGCTATCTGGACATTCTTCGTGAATTTGTGGCGGTACAAACTGCCTTAGACGACACTGCGAACACCTCGTGGTTTATGCAAGATGGTGCCCGGCCACATCGCACGGCCGACGTCTTTAATTTCCTGAATGAATATTTCGATGATCGTGTGATTGCTTTGGGCTATCCGAAACATACAGGAGGCGGCGTGGATTGGCCTCCCTATTCGCCAGACATGAACCCCTGTGACTTCTTTCTGTGGGGACACGTGAAAGACCAGGTGTACCGCCAGAATCCAGAAAGAATTGAACAGCTGAAGCTGTACATCTCATCTGCATGTGAAGCCATTCCGCCAGACACGTTGTCAAAGGTTTCGGGTAATTTCATTCAGAGACTACGCCGTATTATTGCTACGCATGGTGGATATGTGGAAAATATCGTACTATAGAGTTTCCCAGACCGCAGCGCCATCTGTTGTTGAAAATTGTAACTACTGTAATTTTGAAAGTTTGTCTGCCTGAAAATGTACTGTTGTCCCAAGCATATTGCAACAAACGGTGTATTTCTATCGCTGCCCGTTTAGTTTTTATTGCCGTTTCAAATATACCGGTCATTTTTGAAACACCCTGTAGGTTTCAAGTGCTACTCTGAGATGAAGAGGTTAGCACAGGAAAGGAATTCGTGGCGTGCCGCATCAAACCAGTCAGTAGACTGATGACCAAAAAAAAAAAAAAAAAAGTGTAACTTTTATATTTAGAGGGTGCCTTCTGATTATAATTTTAAATCTGTTTCCTTTAAAAATGATTTTAGGCACTATTAAAGTGGATAAAATTCTCATTTGGTAAAAGGAATTTGGTTATGATTTCATCAGTTACTTCCTGGCAACTACTTCCATGCTTACATATTGTGATTAAATGTGTTAATGTTCTTGATGAATTGCTAGTAAATAAAATAAATTCTTAAGAATATTCTTTGAAAATACAACACGGTTCAACCATACTGAATTCAAGCACTACCGGTGGAGGCGCCACGAACTTGTAAGTCATTTCAGCCCGGTGTCCGGATACTTTTGATCTCATTGTGTGTAAAACTGTTGTTTATTGAAGTTTGCTGGCTTCAGGCAATTAATATTGTAAAATACTAGAATAAATTAAAAACTTGTAACTGTTTGAGCATGAAAGATGTCTATAGAACGTGTTGACAACACTTAATGGCCAAAGTTTTTCTAAGTAAATCAGAAATGATTATAATCCCGTGTTCAGAACGTCGTAGAATTCCTGTGCAGACGAATTTTCGAGGAGCTGCGATCTCTTTTTCATAGCGGCAGCATGTGTCTCTTGCTCCTTAATGTTTGGTAAGGTATTTATTGAGGAACACTGTCTTCGGAGGCAGTACAAAGCAGGCACAACCATGAATATCCGACTTAGATGTATCACTAAGACTTCATGGTTGCTAAATTAGAAACTAGCGTTCTTCTTTAATGAAATTACCTAGATTATTCAAATGGTTCAAATGGCTCTAAGCACTATGGGACTTAACATCTGTGATGATCCGTCCCCTAGACGTAGAACTACTTTAACCTAACTAACCCAAGAACATCACACACATCCATGCCCGAGGCAGGATTCGTACCTGCGACTGTAGCAGCAGCGCGGTTCCAGACTAAAGCGCCTGGAACCGCTCGGCCACAGTGGCCGGCCATAGCTTATTATGCATTCTCTAGAGACACTAGCTGGCTAAGAAGTAGGGTGTAATATTTGGGTGACTAAATCTAATCGTAGAATATCATGAGGCTAGTTTGACTGTAAAGAGACTGGTTCCACTCGTGCTGTCTAACTGGAATGTCTCTCGTTGCATATGGGTGATGGCTGAGAATGAAAATGTGCTATTTCAATGAAATGAATATTAAATGAAATCAGTACATATAATGCAGTGACAATGTTGCGTTATGAGGGTGTAATTATCATTTAGTGGCAATATTTGTGATTATTTGGACTTAAATAAATCAGGTTCTTTTTCTGTACAGCAATCGTTTTTTATCGTGTAGAACTAGACCTGAATTGTAGAATCAAGTTACAGATTGACAATCAACATGGCGCACTCTAGGGCACATCTTGTATAGGCGGTTTTTTTACAATTTTCTTTAATTTGTTTTCATTTTTGTTGTTCTACGTGAAACGCAGTACGTGATTTGAAGAATTTACCGAGATAAAATAAACCACGTCCCCACAAGTTGTCTGTAAACATCTGCCGGTATGTCACTTTTTACGTTTATCAGACAGACAGGATTCTACAACTGACAGGCTGATAGAGGTTTTGAAAAATTATGTTGAGAAAAGTAGAGTTCCATGACAGTAGTGTGAAGTTTACTACCACATATGGCCGACTGCCAACGGCTGTAACAAGACAGGGTCGCCTTACAAAGACATAACAGCAGTACTTGAAAGTGGGACTTACGTTTCGCTTACGTCTCGTACATAGTCGTTAAAGAAACGGCACATCTTAACTGACTGTCTCTCGATTTACCACGTAAAAGGAAAATTAAGCGCGTCCACAGCTGGTTGCGTCTCTCTCCGTTCTTCACCTAGGCTTCAGTTGGTGGAAATGGGCAGCGATTCACTAGTTATTTTCACTGAGGAAGAAATAATCACTCACGTGAAAATAGCCCATAAAAGCGGAGATTTGCTTTCTGGAGTACCTGACATGTGCGCCAATAGTCGACCTTCCGGAGCCACATTTGAATTCCACTACACTGTAAGGCGACGCATCCCTTACAGACAACGGCATTGTCAGAGAACCCTCTCGTGGAGCTGCTGACATGCCTTTTAAGAGGAATTCCGTTTCGTATTCACGCGAAATTTACACAAACTGATCCTCTATACTTTGTCTGACATACTTCAAACGGTTATATATCATGAAAAATGGCAGTCTTGTTTAGAATGATTATCATTATGAGCGTCTTTGGATGCCTCAACACACTAGTGATATGTTACTCTTTGGCTACCAGAGATTATATTAGTAGTAGAGGACGACAGGGAGAGAGAGAGAGTCTTCTATGGGAGAATATGTTGTATGATATGTGAGTGACGAGATTGAATAGCGCACGTGCTGAACAGAGAATTGCTTTCATTTGAGACGCTCCCTAATGTGACTCAGGCTAGAGGATAATTTTGAAATCATTTCGTAGAGTGACGCCAATTTGGAAAAAAGTAACACAAAAAGGTTCTTACTGGCTAAATGCGTTAATCGTGTAATTATTCTAGTATAAAGACTCAACTCTGTTCACCAGCACTTACGAATGGCGTCCAATAAGTAATGCAACGCAATTTTTTCTGAAATAAATTTGGTTTTAAACAGTGTTACAGTTGAAATATGTCAATAGAAAATCAACCAGTGCAAACCATATATAAATCAAGGTAAAACTAACGAAAAATATTTATAAGCTAAGAAATATGTAAATAACAATTACAGTGTGTAAGAAAAATGTTGACAAAATGTTTTGTAAAATTTATTTAAGTTCATTGCATATCGCTGGTGACAGTGAAGTACTGCACCAAGCTCTTTGTTGACGGGAGAGCCCGCGCATTGATACATAGGGAGCGCGGCGAGAAGCGCGCAGCATTGACGATGGAACACTCTTGAGTCAACCTTTGTGCAGTGAAGTTGTGTGTAGAGAGAGCGATTTGCCTGTTCGCCACCAGAATTACTTGAAGAATACTATAATTATATAATTGGTAATTATTTGTGAGTTATTAAAAATCGACGTCATGAAGACATCGAAGGTATTTAAGCGCTAACTGCATATTGTAAGTTCGTTGTTACATTGTTAATCTGTTTTATGTAAACGATCCCCAAACTAAAGTTTCATAAACTGAATCATTATAAAGAGTTAAAAATTTATATTCAATCATTTTCAGAAAAGATCAGTTTCTCAGTCAACATCGTATTATTTTTCATTGAACCCAGTAACCACAAGATTTAACTTTTGTTGAGTTTTCTAAATTTATAAATTTGACAATGACATTGAATTTTACACCAGTAACTTCAATCAAAAAAAGCAAATGAAAAATAAGTACAGTTTAGGCCACATATTTGCAATTCTAGTAAATGGATGCCAACCCAAATAATTATCAACAATAGATCAGAGTGACTATATTCAGACATGCCGTCAGATAACGTTATCCAGAGGCGACCCAGTAAAATAAAAGGTAAGGAAAATATATACACTCCTGGAAATGGAAAGAAGAACACATTGACACCGGTGTGTCAGACCCACCATACTTGCTCCGGACACTGCGAGAGGGCTGTACAAGCAATGATCACACGCACGGCACAGCGGACACACCAGGAACCGCGGTGTTGGCCGTCGAATGGCGCTAGCTGCGCAGCATTTGTGCACCGCCGCCGTCAGTGTCAGCCAGTTTGCCGTGGCATACGGAGCTCCATCGCAGTCTTTAACACTGGTAGCATGCCGCGACAGCGTGGACGTGAACCGTATGTGCAGTTGACGGACTTTGAGCGAGGGCGTATAGTGGGCATGCGGGAGGCCGGGTGGACGTACCACCGAATTGCTCAACACGTGGGGCCTGAGGTCTCCACAGTACATCGATGTTGTCGCCAGTGGTCGGCGGAAGGTGCACGTGCCCGTCGACCTGGGACCGGACCGCAGCGACGCACGGATGCACGCCAAGACCGTAGGATCCTACGCAGTGCCGTAGGGGACCGCACCGCCACTTCCCAGCAAATTAGGGACACTGTTGCTCCTGGGGTATCGGCGAGGACCATTCGCAACCGTCTCCATGAAGCTGGGCTACGGTCACGCACACCGTTAGGCCGTCTTCCGCTCACGCCCCAACATCGTGCAGCCCGCCTCCAGTGGTGTCGCGACAGGCGTGAATGGAGGGACGAATGGAGACGTGTCGTCTTCAGCGATGAGAGTCGCTTCTGCCTTGGTGCCAATGATGGTCGTATGCGTGTTTGGCGCCGTGCAGGTGAGCGCCACAATCAGGACTGCATACGACCGAGGCACACAGGGCCAACACCCGGCATCATGGTGTGGAGAGCGATCTCCTACACTGGCCGTACACCACTGGTGATCGTCGAGGGGACACTGAATAGTGCACGGTACATCCAAACCGTCATCGAACCCATCGTTCTACCATTCCTAGACCGGCAAGGGAACTTGCTGTTCCAACAGGACAATGCACGTCCGCATGTATCCCGTGCCACCCAACGTGCTCTAGAAAGTGTAAGTCAACTACCCTGGCCGGCAAGATCTCCGGATCTGTCCCCCATTGAGCATGTTTGGGACTGGATGAAGCGTCGTCTCACGCGGTCTGCACGTCCAGCACGAACGCTGGTCCAACTGAGGCGCCAGGTGGAAATGGCATGGCAAGCCGTTCCACAGGACTACATCCAGCATCTCTACGATCGTCTCCATGGGAGAATAGCAGCCTGCATTGCTGCGAAAGGTGGATATACACTGTACTAGTGCCGACATTGTGCATGCTCTGTTGCCTGTGTCTATGTGCCTGTGGTTCTGTCAGTGTGATCATGTGATGTATCTGACCCCAGGAATGTGTCAATAAAGTTTCCCCTTCCTGGGACAATGAATTCATGGTGTTCTTATTTCAATTTCCAGGAGTGTATGTATGTTTTCAGGTTCACTGCATAGACAACCAGTACTAAAGACCACGGCGTAAGCTTATGTGTTCACGTAGAAATAATCTTCTTTTGATCAGTCAGATTAATATTGTTACCAATAAAGGCACAGGGCTTACAACATTGTGTACCCTAAAGACTATCAGATCAGACACGATGTCAAAAGCAAGTCCAGACAGGAAAGTTGCAAGGCACAAAAGTTCAATTCCTTTTCTTTCTTTCATTAGACGGAATGTACGTTAAATTATTTTATTCTATACGGGAAGATTATCGCCTAACGGCATTAAATTCAATCATTATTTCTTTTATTTATTCAACAGGAAGGTTTCACAGTATACCACATTATTCTGCACTCCTCTGGCTACAAAATCCTATTTTTCAACATAATCTACGTTCAATACGACGGCCTTACACCACCTTACTGGGAGGGCCTGTATACCCACCTGGTATCACTCTACTGGTCGATGTCAGACCCAACGCGTTGCTGTTTCAATAAATTCCACATCACCCAAATATACTCGTAGCTTCCAGTAGAGTGCATCTTTCATTGGACGAAACAGATGGAAGTCGGTAGGTGCGAGATCCAGGCTGTACGGTGTATGAGGAAGAACAGTCCTATGAAGTTTTGTGAGCTCCTCTCCGACGTGCAGACTTATGTGAGGCTTGCGTTGTCATGGAGAATGAAGTTCGCTTGCGTCATTGTGGTGACGTAGAAGCTGAAGTCTTTTCTTCAGTTTACGCACAGTGATTTACATCAGGAGCATGCAGTTAGGAAAGGCATTAATTTTTAGTGCAAGTCAGTATGCAGTATGCAGTACAGCATAATTGGTACCATACACATCGAAAATAATTTAATCAACTAATGGCAAAAGTAAGTCAGCAAGGGCCATTCTCGATCATACCACATGAACTTCACGGAAACGAAATTTAGAGCATTCGTTTTCACATTGCTAGTAATATATTGAGACATTGTATTCTTGTACAAACATAACAGTTTATACTTCTGTTACGATATACAAACTATTCGCTAATGGCAGTTAGAAACATTCTTAAGTAAGAAGTTTTGTCACGCACTGTTTCCAAGTTTCACCGTGCAACTTTCACACTGAATTGTTTTAGTTACATATTTGTTGTAAAGAATATAAATTCGTCATTCTCGAAGTAACAGCAGGTGGGTTTAAGACAAAATCTGTTCAACTCTCCTTACGTTTCATATTTCGGTGACGGGTACAAACTCTATTCCATATCGATTATTTTAGAAGGAAATTGCTTTATTAACTATAAGCTAGAACTCTACGAAACTAAAAGTGAACTCTGACATAACGTAATTGACATTAGTAGCTGCTACATTAAATTAGTTGAAGTAATCTCTCCCTTTCCATATCGATGTTTTTATTCCATCAGTTTTCGGGGCGTGATTGAAGATTTCCTTTTAGTTCTTTCCTTTAGGTTTGCTAATATATATTTTGAAAGTCTCAATCACCTGTTATTCTCAGTGACGTAACATGTTTTGTGTGCGATAGCTTCCGTTACGTAACTATATAAAACTTGTCATGAAAGAACTTCCTATCTTGATTTTGTACTTTCTTAGGAAAGCATTTTCCAGCAATTGATGTATTTCAGTGGGAGAACAAGATAAAATACCTCAGTTCTGATGAATGATTTTACTGAAAAGAATCGGAATGGAATCGTTTCACGACAGCATTCATATAGATTTTTATTTCGACAATTTTCCTAGTGATTTTACTTTTTGTACTATTTTAGCACTTCCGTCTTCTTTCCACTGGGTCGTATGAATATTCTGTTGTTGTGGTCTTCAGTCCTGAGACTGGTTTGATGCAGCTCTCCATGCTACTCTATCCTGTGCAAGCTTCTTCATCTCCCAGTACCTACTGCAACCTACATCCTTCTGAATCTGTTTAGTGTATTCATCTCTTGGTCTCCCTCTACGATTTTTACCCTCCACGCTGCCCTCCAATGCTAAATTTGTGATCCCTTGATGCCTCAAAACATGTCCTACCAACCGATCCCTTCTTCTAGTCAAGTTGTGCCACAAACTTCTCTTCTCCCCAATCCTATTCAATACCTCCTCATTAGTTACGTGATCTACCCACCTTATCTTCAGCATTCTTCTGTAGCACCACATTTCGAAAGCTTCTATTCTCTTCTTGTCCAAACTAGTTATCGTCCATGTTTCACTTCCATACATGGCTACACTCCATACAAATACTTTCAGAAACGACTTCCTGACACTTAAATCTATACTTGATGTTAACAAATTTCTCTTCTTGAGAAACGCTTTCCTTGCCATTGCCAGTCTACATTTTATATCCTCTCTACTTCGACCATCATCGGTTATTTTACTCCCTAAATAGCAAAACTCCTTTACTACTTCAAGTGTCTCATTTCCTAACCTAATTCCCTCAGCATCACCCGACTTAATTTGACTACATTCCATTATCCTCGTCTTGCTTTTGTTGATGTTCATCTTATATCCTCCTTTCAAGACACTGTCCATTCCGTTCAACTGCTCTTCCAAGTCCTTTGCTGTCTCTGACAGAATTACAATGTCATCGGCGAACCTCAAAGTTTTTACTTCTTCTCCATGGATTTTAATACCTACTCCGAATTTTTCTTTTGTTTCCTTTACTGCTTGCTCAATATACAGATTGAATAACATCGGGGAGAGGCTACAACCCTGTCTCACACCTTTCCCAACCACTGCTTCCCTTTCATGCCCCTCGACTCTTATAACTGCCATCTGGTTTCTGTACAAATTGTAAATAGCCTTTCGCTCCCTGTATTTTACCCCTGCCACCTTCAGAATTTGAAAGAGAGTATTCCAGTTAACATTGTCAAAAGCTTTCTCTAAGTCAACAAATGCTAGAAACGTAGGTTTGCCTTTTCTTAATCTAGCTTCTAAGATAAGTCGTAAGGTCAGTATTGCCTCACGTGTTCCAACATTTCTACGGAATCCAAACTGATCTTCCCCGAGGTCGGCTTCTACCAGTTTTTCCATTCGTCTGTAAAGAATTCGCGTTAGTATTTTGCAGCTGTGACTTATTAAACTGATAGTCCGGTAATTTTCACATCTGTCAACACCTGCTTTTTTTGGGATTGGAATTATTATATTCTTCTTGAAGTCTGAGGGTATTTCGCCTGTCTCATACATCGTGCTCACCAGATGGTAAAGTTTTGTCATGACTGGCTCTCCCGAGGCCATCAGTAGTTCTAATGGAATGTTGTCTACTCCCGGGGCCTTGTTTCGACTCAGGTCTTTCAGTGCTCTGTCAAACTCCTCACGCAGTATGTTATCTCCCATTTCGTCTTCATCTACATCCTCTTCCATTTCCATAATATTGTCCTCAAGTACATCGCCCTTGTATAAACCCTCTATATACTCCTTCCACCTTTCTGCCTTCCCTTCTTTGCTTAGAACTGGGTTGCCATCTGAGCTCTTGATATTCATACAAGTGGTTCTCTTCTCTCCAAAGGTCTCTTTAATTTTCCTGTAGGCAGTATCTATCTTACCCCTAGTGAGACAAGTCTCTACATCCTTACATTTGTCCTCTAGCCATCCCTGCTTAGCCATTTTGCACTTCCTGTCGATCTCATTTTTGAGACGCTTGTATTCCTTTTTGCCTGCTTCATTTACTGCATTTTTATATTTTCTCCTTTCATCAATTAAATTCAATATTTCTTCTGTTACCCAAGGATTTCTATTAGCCCTCGTCTTTTTACCTACTTGATCGTCTGCTGCCTTCACTACTTCATCCCTCAGAGCTACCCATTCTTCTTCTACTGTATTTCTTTCCCCCATTCCTGTCAATTGTTCCCTTATGCTCTCCCTCAAACTCTCTACAACCTCTGGTTCTTTCAGTTTATCCAGGTCCCATCTCCTTAAATTACCACCTTTATGCAGTTTCTTCAGTTTCAATCTGCAGTTCATAACCAATAGATTGTGGTCAGAATCCACATCTGCCCCAGGAAATGTCTTACAATTTAAAACCTGGTTCCTAAATCTCTGTCTTACCATTATATAATCTATCTGATACCTTTTAGTATCTCCAGGATTCTTCCAGGTATACAACCTTCTTTTATGATTCTTGAACCAAGTGTTAGCTATGATTAAGTTGTGCTCTGTGCAAAATTCTACAAGGCGGCTTCCTCTTTCATTCCTTCCCCCCAATCCATATTCACCTACTATGTTTCCTTCTCTCCCTTTTCCTACTGACGAATTCCAGTCACCCATGACTATTAAATTTTCGTCTCCCTTCACTACCTGAATAATTTCTTTTATCTCGTCATACATTTCATCAATTTCTTCATCATCTGCAGAGCTAGTTGGCATATAAACTTGAACTACTGTAGTAGGCATGGGCTTTGTGTCTATCTTGGCCACAATAATGCGTTCACTATGCTGTTTGTAGTAGCTAACCCGCACTCCTATTTTTTTATTCATTATTAAACCTACTCCTGCATTACCCCTATTTGATTTTGTATTTATAAACCTGTAATCACCTGACCAAAAGTCTTGTTCCTCCTGCCACCGAACTTCACTAATTCCCACTATATCTAATTTTAACCTATCCATTTCCCTTTTTAAATTTTCTAACCTACCTGCCCGATTAAGGGATCTGACATTCCACGCTCCGATCCGTAGAACGCCAGTTTTCTTTCTCCTGATAACGACGTCCTCCTGAGTAGTCCCCGCCCGGAGATCCGAATGGGGGACTATTTTACCTCCGGAATATTTTACCCAAGAGGACGCCATCATCATTTAATCATACAGTAGAGCTGCATGTCCTCGGGAAAAATTACGGCTGTAGTTTCCCCTTGCTTTCAACCGTTCGCAGTACCAGCACAGCAAGGCCGTTTTGGTTAATGTTACAAGGCCAGATCAGTCAGTCATCCAGACTGTTGCCCTTGCAACTACTGAAAAGGCTGCTGCCCCTCTTCAGGAACCACATGTTTGTCTGGCCTCTCAACAGATACCCCTCCGTTGTGGTTGCACCTACGGTACGGCCATCTGTATCGCTGAGGCACGCAAGCCTCCCCACCAACGGCAAGGTCCATGGTTCATGGGGGGGGGGGGGGAATATTCTATAAACAATATTTCCATGCGAAATCACCCGGCGATTTGTGAGGTATTTCCTATGACATTTGGATCCATTGAGTTATCTGTATATTTGATCACCAACATAACATAATCAGCATGAATTTTAACTCTGCAGAGGAGTGTGCACTTATTAGAAACACCCTGGCGGATCGCGACGTGAACCTGAGACCATCCAAGGGCAAGTGCTCGAGTCCCGATCTGGCGCACAGTTTTAGTCTGCCAGGAAGTTTCAGATCAGCGCACACTCCGTTACAAATTGGAAATTCTTTTCAGAAATTATCTCCCAGCCTGTGGCTAAGCCATGTTTGGAATCTTCCAGGTAGTTAGTCCTCCAAGGTGTGCTGGAGAACTTATGTGAATTTTGTAAGAAAATATATGATCCACTGTTGGCAGTGCGGGTCGTGAGTCGGAGTTGGTTATCTCAGTCAAAAAACAAAAAAAAAAAGCGGTAGACCACCTGTCCCCGAAATACAAAGGTCCCATATAAGACTCCCAGTTCTGTCCACATTTTTAACCTGCCGGGAAGTTCCAAAATAGCTTCATCTTACATGAAACTCAATTTGATTCGTAAGAGACATCATAATTCCTATATAAGGCTACTTTGGCACCGTAAAACTGACGCCATGAAGCACCAGAGCGAAAGGAGGAGCCTTAGCTGACGGTGGCCACTTGGATAGTTGTGACAACCTTGATGTCTAAGAATACAACTGGCAGACGATTTGACAGCTACAGCTGTGTCAGTAACATAAACAGCAAACAATACAACATTTTAGTATGATTCAACTGCTTTTCTCGCGCTGAAGACATAATAATTGTTTTTGGTACAAACTGTCGGCGTACGGACAGATGCAGAAGTTCGTCACTCAGACTGCCACGCAATCGTGACTTATTTCGATTCATAACCGGAAAAAGCCTTTCACTCATCTATGTCGATCCAAACTATGATAACACGCTTGCAACATCATTATTCAGAGGTTGGAAGTCTTCGCAATGGAAAGAAAGCAGAACTCTGGAAAGTATTAATGTAAAAAAATTATATTTTAAACCTGAATTACACTGCAAATCGAACAGTTCATCTGCAGATGTGCAGGGCGCTTTCAACTGAAACGGGAAACAGTCTCTAAAAGAAAACAAAATATTCATGTAAGACTGACAGTGTCCTCTTAAAACTTTATTCCTGTATTTTTTCAGCGCGACGATGGATTGTTCAAATTTCGATTTTTCTTTAACTCCAGTGACATTAGGGAAATAACCAGTGATCCATGTCAGGAATTGTCCATTCCCCAACGTGATTTAATTTTAAAGAGCACAAACTTTCACCGTGAAATGAGAAATATGTTGCGTCTCACCTTGGAATGTCTTAGTGGGTGGAGTCTGCAGTCAACTCGATTTAAAATGCGAAGTGTGGCATTCCTCCCACATCTTCTAATTTTCGCTCTAGCTTTTCTTTTACCCTCGCAAGTTCAACGATAATCGCTCTTAAATCGAAAACAAGTTCCAGGCGTGTCCTTTGACATAACAAGTGTACTTTGCAGTAGCGTATAACGTCCCACGCTTCATTCAGTTCCGTCAAATTGATTTCCAACTGACGAACTACTGACGTGCGCGATTTCACGAAACTTACTATACGCACCACCAATTACATCACGTGTTCCATGCCTGCAAATTTAACGCCAATTTCTTCTTAATGTACAGAACAATGATTCCCGTAGATATCGCCTGACGATCGTTATAACCCAGCTGTTGTATCGTTAACTAATTCGTTAAATTGTTTCTCCGTGGTGCTGCAATGTCGATTCGTATCAAATTTGCGGTACTCGTCGATTATGCGACAACATAACTCCTCTGTCATTCCCATTCATTTTTAAATGATTCTGATGACAGATCTCTAGACTGCCTCGTTTCACACGAACAGGCAGTGAATTTGGGAATTTCCTTTATACAACGAACAAACAGCTAAGGGGGAAAAAAGCACTTACACCACGATTCTGCGGAACTGACAAAAGTCTTGCCGACCAAAATAAGCTGCACTAAGTGCAGGAAGAAAGTGTCGCATCGAACTGCTACAGGAAATGTTGAGCTGTACAGACGAGAACAGAACAAAGCCGAGACCCCACAAAAAGTTCCTGTTCGTTTTTCCAGTAGGACCAATAGCTTACACGCAATGAGTGGGACAATATGCAAATCTCGTGTGTAGCTTTTGATGGTTGTGTGGGTTGCATAAAACCCGTAAATAGGTGCAGCTGATTCATCCTGTACAGTGGAATTGTGGACCGGCAACCCCGGACAACTGGCGACCATAAAATAAGTATTGTATTGTATTGTATGTTAACCGGGGACCTAGAAACGACGGAGAGGCTCCGTCCCCACCGCAGCCGCAGTGGTCCACAACCCCACGACGACTACCGCAGTCCACTTCACTCCTCCGCCTCCCCACACCGAACCCAGGGTTATTGTGCGGTTCGGCCCCCGCTGGACCCCACAGGGAACGTCTCACACCAGACGAGTGTAACCCCTATGTTTGCGTGGTAAAGTAATGGTGGTGTACACGTACGTGGAGAACTTGTTTGCGCAGCAATCGCCGACATAGTGTAACAGGCGGATTAGGGGAACCAGTCCGCATTCGCCGAGGCACATGGGAAACCGCCTAAAAACCATCACAGACGGGCCGGTTCACCGGACCTCGACACAAGGCCGCCGGGCGGCTTCGTGACGGGGACTAGGCGTTCCTTCCCGCTCGGAAAGCCGTGCGTTAGACCGCACGGCCAATCAGGCGGGCTCTAAATTAAGTATACTCCCACGAGATTTACGTATTTGAGACTCTAATGATAAGAGCTCGTCTTTTGTAAACCAGACTAACAAACTGATAGATTTAATGCGAGGCGGTGTTTCTTTAAAAAAAAATGGTTCAAATGGCTCTGAGCACTATGGGACTTAATATCTATGGTCATCAGTCCCCTAGAACTTAGAACTACTTAAACCTAACTAACCTAAGGACAGCACACAACACCCAGTCATCACGAGGCAGAGAAAATCCCCGACCCCGCCGGGAATCGAACCCGGGAACCCGGGTGGGTGTTTCTTTAACCCTGCTGTTCTGTTCGGGGTGTATATGACCCGAAATGGCTATAAGTGTCGTTCCGTATTATTTAAATATCAAAATAACATTGTGAAATTTGGTGACTTTGTCTGAAAATGCAAGGGCAGTATGTGGTCGAAAATGTTTTAAAATATTTTAAGTCATCTGGTCATAGACCTTAAGAGATACATACGTAATGTTTGGGTCAATGTGATCCGACATTAATATGATTACTCTATTGCAATACTTTCTGGTTGTCTCATATTTTATAGAAATAATGACATTCATTGCTCATGCTTACTCTCAACATTCAACAAGTCAACAAAGGCGCTGCGCTTACAACAGTAGACTTGTCATTTCGGCTTGTCAAATGTCCAAATTATCCATTGTTTCTGCTCAGTTTGTTTTCTCTATTGTTTGGGATCAGCCTGAACTGTGACATCATGGTGATTACATCATTGACTGATAATGAGTTTGACGAATTAGGAAGTATCTAAACACAAGAAAGATCACGTTCCGAGTTCGAAGATTATGTAAGTAATAGATCTGAAAGCGAGAATTGCGACGACAGTGACGACAGCCTGTTAAAAGTCGTGTACAGGCTTCTACTTCCAAAAACGGAAACATATTGTGGTATCGATAGCAGCGATGCCACGGCGTAAATACAAGTTCCAAAGTTGGCTCTACGGCAGACAACGACGACAGCGCCCTCTTGCAGGCGCAGTTCAGCTCTACGAGCACACTGTAGATTCAGGCCATTTGATGAATAGGAGACGACCTTGACACTTCGCTTCAGCTTCGCACCTCAGGGCAAAGTTATGTATTACTCTTGTTGCTAAAGTAAAGGTGATTTTAATTCACACTGCAGTACCGAGAGATTTTCACCTTTTCCTGCTCCTACCCACGCGCCGCCTTCCAGGCGGGATTCAAAACATATAATGGCAGTTGCAACCACCAGCACAACACGGCCGCCTACCTGCTTCCAATGTCGTCCGTAGTACCCCAGGAGTTACCAGGTATGCAAGCAGCAGAATAAGTGATGTAAAAAGTTCATTTGAAGTGTTATTTTCTACAGAACTTCGGAGTCAAATAATAGGCATTTCAAATAATGAGGGGCAACGAGTTTATGGTAAACAATGGACAAACATTGATGATTCTCTTTTTCACATATTTTACTCAGGACTCCCATTCCTTGCGGGTGTATACGGTCACATGGAGAATATACAAAAAGTTTGTGGGATAAGGAAACTGGGCGGAACATATTTGGAGTAACCATGTCTCTAGAAACATTCTGTAAAATCTTGGGTATTAATAACCGTTCCAGCAATATTTTGGTCCTTTATTACTTTACCACTACCGGTTTCGTGGCGTTAAATCCAAATCTTCAGGTGACATGTGATTAAAACATTAGGGCGGAAAAGCTCCGAATCTTTTTTCCCAGTATTCGTTGTCCGTCAAATACGAAACACCACTAGGACACAGTATGTCATGGATTAAAAACTGCCTAATTCCAATGTATTAGATGGGTCATTTGTGTAGTAAAAGTGAACAGAACACCAGGGTTAATTGACGTTGCAGTCTGTGTTAGACGAGAGTTCCCAACACTGACGCAGTGTGACGTACGGAGCGAGACACGGCCGCAGTGTTTCAGGCAGGAGGGTGCGCCGCGGCGATAACGAAATTCTGGCGCGTCTCCGCGAGCCGCGGGGATGAGCTTCCTGGCGGCGCCTCGGAGGCGCCTTTATGGCTGAGAATTTTACGGCGCCGATGTATCTCGCGGCGCCAGCGCCAGCTGCTACCTGCGCCTGCTCCGCCGCCTTTTGTCAGTGTCCAAAGTAGCGCCGGGGCGGCGGCGGCGGCGGCGGCGGCGGCGAAGCGCGACCATCTGACTTTCATGAAAGGCCGCCGCCGGCGAGATCACGGGCCGTTAGCACGGCTGCCGTCGAGGGCCTGACTTCGCTCCCTGACTGATTCTGGGCGCCACTCCAATCTGCCCGCTCCCCAGATCAGCCGAGCCCTGGACCCTCTGCTGCCCCGCTGCGAACAGATTTCGCTGGAGAACGTGCGCACAAAAACATTCGTCTTAGCTTGGTTATATTTGGTTTTTGCAAAATAATGGACGGAAAAAATGGAAATTTGTGGTAAGGTGTTATGAGACCAAACTGCAGAGGTCGTCGGACCCTAATCCTACACACTACTTAATCTAACTTACGCTATGGACAACATACACACATCCATGCCTGAGAGAGAACTCGAGCCGGCGAGTGTGGCCAAGCGGTTGTAGGCGTTTCAGTCTGGAACCACGCGACCGCTACGGTCGTAGGTTCGAATACTGCCTCGGGCATGGATGTGTGTGATGTCCTCAGGTTAGTTATGTTTAAGTAGTTCTAAGTTCTAGGGGACTGATGACCTCAGATGTTAAGTCCCATAGTGCTCAGAGCCATCTCATCAGAGAACTCGAACCTCAGATGGGGTGAGCCGCACGGACCGTGACAATGCTCCCGAGACCGCGCGGCTAATGGACAGACTTTTCCCTTTATTTAAAACAGAAGTGAAGGGCAGGTTTTCTGGGAACGAGAGCGCGGCACACAAAACGTCTGGCTGGTTGCTGTTACCCAAAGGTTAGACACAGTGGAAACTGCTAGTTAGTGATTACAGCGAAGCTCATTTACTGTTATTAGAATGCAGAGAAATACCAAATATAGTCTAAACTCCAAACCTACCTCTGTGACAGCCCTGTTTGGTCACTGTCCATGCCGGTTTATGTCAGTATTGCCCGGTTTATGCAAGAAGCGTATATATAACTAAAAAATCAGCCGCAAAGGTTGAGGAAATTTCGACACTGAAGAATCTCCATACTCATCACGCCGTCCAATGAATTCCTTACCCGTCAGTTAGAATCCAGAAAATGTGACACTTGGACTGTCTTGGACAATCAGTGCTCAGCAAGAGGAACGGCGGTGTAATGGTCTTGATGTCGCCAGCCCAGTCTTCACGTAAATTAATAAGTTCAAGGTACTCACGTAGGTCTACTGCTCGGGTGAACATTTATTCAAAATGGCTCTGAGCACTATGGGACTTAACATCTATGGTAATCAGTCCCCTAGAACTTAGAACTACTTAAACCTAACTAACCTAAGGACATCACACAACACCCAGTCATCACGAGGCAGAGTAAATCCCCGACCCCGCCGGGAATCGAACCCGGGCGTGGGAAGCGAGAACGCTACCGCACGACCACGAGCTGCGGACTGAACATTTATTCCTCATTTTATTGTGCTTCTCTCTTGCATTTCAATCATACAAAATCTATTATGTATTTGAATTGTTCACAAAGAAAGCAGCCTTGGATGAGTATTTAATAAAGCGTTTCGTCCTTTTTGGGACATCTTCAAATTATCTACAAAGAAACGGCAAAAAGACGACATTGCTGATGACTGTTACTAATACTACTGCTTAGACGACGATAACAACGACAGGCTACTCCGCTGGCGACGACAACGATGATTGTTCTGACTACTACGACTACTAGTACTACAACGGCGACAACGGCAGCGATGACGTCAACGAGATGGTGCTTACGACAATGAAGACCTTGCTGACGACTATTACTCCTACTATGTCGGCGTGGAAGAAGAAGACGACGACGCAATGCTGGCGACAACAACGATGGTGTTGGCTACAACACGGAGGAATATAACGATGACGCTGAGAAGTGCAACGACGGTGTTCACAATGATGACTGTGCTATGACCACAAGGAATACAACCACAACGACGGGGCTTGCAGTAAAAACGATCGACGATGACAACGACGCTGATTACGTGGGTGATGGTGGTGATGTAATAGTGGTTTGAGCACAGAAAAGTTAGGGCTTTAGCGTCGCAACAGTTGTTTTCTTTACAAGTCAGGTTAACAATGTAATACCTCGTATAATCTCCAATAACATTGCGACTTTCTCTCTCTCTCTCTCACACACACACACACACACGCACACACACACACACACACACACACACACACACACACACACACACACACAGAGAGAGAGAGAGAGAGAGAGAGAGAGAGAGAGAGAGAGAGAGAGCGAGAGACTCATAAAACACACACACACACGGAGGAAGAGTGAGATAGATAGATAGATAGAGAGAGACAGAGAGAGAGACAGAGAGAGAGAGAGACTCATAAGAAAACAAAAAATTGAATGTGAAACCACAGATACTAAAATTACGTAGACAGCCAGTTTTTTAAAGAAAAATTGAGAATGGTAGCGATGCAACTAACTAATAACAAAACGCTATAGACGTAATATGTGGCTAAAGTAAAATTATGAGAATCAGTGTCACGGTAACAGAGTAAACCATCGACGGAAATATTAGTGCTCTCAGTATTAAAAAAGTTTAAATCTACATTCGTCTCACAGTAAGCTAAAATGTATGAAACAATCACAATATTTTAAAATGTGATGAACAGTGGATGTACGCCATAAGCAGCATCAACTGTAGGTTGTCGTGATGGAAGGTAAGTACAAGCGTCGAGGGACGTTGCGAATTCAGACCGACTATATCGTGTCCGAGTGACCTAAAGTCGGACGGTTTCTTCACAAATCACAGCTTACTGTCTCTTACTACCCGCAGCTTTCCTTTAGAACGATACGTGACCTTAGCTGTTACGTCTGTTACTAGTTTCTCTCACACTCAATGCAGTTTATAAGGAACGATGGGAACACAGCAATCAGTCGCAATCTCATTGGTTTCTTATTATTCTTGTATACATTTAATTCAGCTATAAATAGCTATCTTCCGTGCAGTTTAGTAAGTTATAATTCAACAAAGTTTCAGCAGTTCACATCACCATCTGGCTTTACTGGTTTACAGGCAGAGGGAAAGGTGAGTTCTCCTCACAAAGCAGGAAGTCAGTTGGTCCCGTAAACTGCTGAGTGTGTGTTGGATTACTACTCACTCAAATGGACTGGAGGTGGCTATTTGTAGTTGAAGTCTGAATATGCAATGATAATAAAGAAACCATTGGGATTGCGACTGATTGCTGTGTTCCTACCCTTCCTTATACTTGTCTGATGTCGCTGAGCACAACAGTTCGTTATGGAATCAAAGTTGAACGTTGTATTAAATTTTGGTTTGTGGATGGAAAGGGGGGGGGGCAATAACCACGTTTGTGGTTTGATTCGAGCCGCCACAGCTGGCGGCTGTGACCGAGCGGTTCTAGGCACTTCAGTCTGGAGCCGCGCGACCGCTACGGTCGCAGGTTCGAATCCTGCCTCGGGGATGGATGTGGGTGATTTCCTTAGGTTGGTTAGGTTTAAGTAGTTCTAAGTTCTAGGAGACTGCTGACCTCAGCTGTTATGTCCCATAGTGCTCAGAGGCATTTGAACCATTTTGGAGCAGCCACAATTTGGTATCGCGTGCTAAATTCCTCATCTGAGAGTATCGCATAAACATAACTTCCTAAACTGTTTGTTCTATGTTTTCCTATCTCTCACTTCTACTGTATGTCTCACGGAACTTATTCCTCGATCTCTTAACATACGTCGTATAATCTTCCGTATTCTTCAAGCTACAGTTACCACCTATTTATTTCGCTCCAACACTGCGAATACCCAGATTTCTTATCAGTCCACTTCATAATTCAGAATTCAACAGTAAGACCACATCTTATTCGTATGCAGTCGCTTGGTTCCCCCCCCCCCCCCCCCCCCCCAAGCCAAAACTCACTTCCATCAATGTTATGCACCGGACATATATTCTCTAAATTTCTTTCTTACATTGAGACATATTTGTATTTCAGCACCTTCTAACACCTTGGCTCTAAGAATCAAATCAGGACTCTTTATATATTCTGCCATGTTTTCAGAAAGTACGTACGCCTCATACCAGCCCTCGACGCAATTTTTCCACACACAACCGCTGTCCAGTGCTGTCCACAGAGGATTTCTTTCTACGGTCTTCAATCTGCACATTGACCAGCCAGTGCTAAAAATCATAGAGATATTTTGAAAGGGAATTAAAGTTCAGTTGGAACGAATAAAAACCTTAACGTTTGCCGATGACATTGTAACTCAATCTGAGGTGGTGAAGGGGTTGAAAGATTAGTTGAACGGAATGAACAGAGTCTTGAAAAAAAGTTAGAAGATTAACACGAACGAAAGTAAAATAAGGTTAATGGGGTGTATCCGAATTAAATCTGGCAGTGCTGAGGGAACCAGATTAGGAAATAAGACACTAAAAGAAACTGATGTTCCGCTATTTGGACAGAGAACTAATTCATGTAGAAAGAATGTAAAACAAAGAATCTGAATAGCAAGAAAAGAGTTTTTGTACAAGACGATACTGTTAACAAGGAATATGAATTTAAGTGTTAGGAAGTCTTTGTTCAGAGAATTTCCCGCCAGCAACACACCAGAGTCCACAGACTAGAAGTGCAGAAACAGGACCACGCTTACAACTCTGTGCAAATGTGGCTTCACCTGTATACACAGTAGTTTCCTCAAAACAGACGCGTAAACATGTACATCGAACTGGAGGTAAACTGTACGCCGCGTGAAATTTTGTAAGGAGAACTTCACCTGGGTGTCACAGATAGACGTAACGTAGAAATTGCAGCGCTAAAGATATGATCAACAGTTGTAATGCAGAACAACAATAAAGACTACAAATGTTAAAAAGAATTACAAAAGAAGCAGAAAAATTTGTAAATGCGAGACATACTGCCGTGGAATTTGCATATATGTAGAGAATGTTGCCGTAGAATTAGCAGTGCACAGCGTATGCACTAACATGAACAACCGGATGAGGCAGGATATAATTATATGGTAGGAAAATTACTGTCAGGTGGGTTACGAGTTAATAAATAAATATACAAAATTCAGAATTATAATACAAAGTCCTCCACGTGTTGGGATGAGTACGTAAGTAAGAAAACAGCACTCGTCCTAACAGTAACAGAGGGAGAGAAGTTTAAGCAAAAAAAAAAACCGTAAAAAACACACAGTTCTTTGCACAAACAAACAGTGGTCGAAAGCCACAAAATAAAGAAATTAAGAATGATATAGTTGAATGAACAATTCAAATACTCGTAACATTGATTCGTAATAGGACTGCCGAGAGCTCGCTGTCCGTTTCACATATGTGACAGCGCCGTCGGTGGGCGCAAATAAATAGTCTCACTATCTGAGTCACTAGCTACAGCACGTTCCACAGTAGCCGATGTAGGAATGATAACAAAAAGAAACAGTTGGAGGACTATTATGGCTACGAAGTCTTTCGCAACGTATTTCTTGAATAAAAATCTGAGTCAGTTTTAGCCCTGACGACGACCATGGAGGTAGTGGTGGAAAGCTTGGAGTTTTATCCTGAATTGACGAGGCATGTACACCGAGAGATTTTTATTCAGCTGGAGGACTAGCACATTCAGACAACTTGTAGGCAGAAGAAGCACTGAAGGAAGCGAAACGTACGGGATGACTCAGTTCAAAGTAGCCCGCCTCATCTCTGAATGCGACTGCAATATTTCGACGTCTGAAGCATAGTAACAGCTACAAGAATGGGCAGTTAATGCAATAATCGATTTTTAGCATTCTTCTGTCAGCATTTCAGTTTATTTCAACAGTGACGTCAGACGCTTCTTCTTGTGGTCTGCAGAATGACTTTGTCGATAGAAAAAGAATTGAAATAGTGGAAGCATGTGCGAAAGCTGGTTCGACTGAGGAAAACCACTATATTTTCGGATTCAAGTATCAATATAGAGGACTACAATCAAGGAGAGTAATACAAACCTTATAAAAATTGTTGCACCTACAGATCTGTGCCCAGAAGTTATTGCAGACATCCGCTGAAGAATTATTCAGAGCCCAAAGAAGTCGACATGTAAATCTGCCCAATAGGCGCACGTCATTAGGAGTTGCTAGTAGATATTGAAAAAGCCTTAATTTGAAGTCGTATGGTGTGACGTTTGTGCAACAATTACGGGAGAATGACAGTCGTAAACCTGTAGATTACTGGAAATGGCTTTTGAATAATGTCAACGCTTTCCATTACATCACAAGTATGAAACGTGGTTTCATCTTTCCGGTCATGTGAATTCACAGAAGACGAGATACTGGGAACGGAGAATCCTAACGTTGTGTCTCAGCAACCACTCCATGATGAAAAAATCGGCGTGTGTTTCGGCGAAGCAGGAACGTGCATGACTGAGCGGATATTTGTTGATACTACCCTCAACACGGATCCACGTACGGAAATTTCGGAGATATTTTGTGCTTAATTCACTGAATATTAAAAACAATACTGCTTCTTCCAGCAAGATGGGGCAACATGGCACACGCCTAAGGCATCCCTGGAACGAGTCCATGATGTCTTCACTGAGAAACGAACTGTCAGTAAATATTCGTGGCCAACACGTCCATAGGATGTAGCAACATGCGATCTTTCCCTGTGGGAGCATTTGAAGAGCAACGTATTTTAAACAGATCCACACACAATACAGGAACTATAAGACAGCATCGGCCGTGAAATTGCCATCATCGATATCCGAACTTTAAGTAGGGTGTATTTGCCTACTGTCAGCCGCGCACAACTGTGTTGATGTTAAACTTCCTGGCAGATTAAAACTGTGTGCCCGACCGAGACTCGAACTCGGGACCTTTGCCTTTCGCGGGCAAGTGTTGTACCAACTGAGCTACCGAAGCACGACTCACGCCCGGTACTCACAGCTTTACTTCTGCCAGTACCTCGTCTCCTACCTTCCAAACTTTACAGTAGCTCTCCTGCGTACCTTGCAGAACTAGCACTCCTGAAAGAAAGGATATTGCGGAGACATGGCTTAGCCACAGCCTGGGGAATGTTTCCAGAATGAGATTTTCACTCTGCAGCGGAGTGTGCGCTGCAAGGTACGCAGGAGAGCTTCTGTAAAGTTTGGAAGGTAGGAGACGAGGTACTGGCAGAAGTAAAGCTGTGAGTACCGGGCGTGAGTCGTGCTTCGGTAGCTCAGTTGGTAGAGCACTTGCCCGCGAAAGGCAAAGGTCCCGAGTTCGAGTCTCGGTGGGGCACACAGTTTTAATCTGCCAGGAAGTTTCATATCAGCGCACACTCCGCTGCAGAGTAAAAATCTCATTTTGTGTTGATGTTGTAGGGAATCGATTTAAAAATCTTCTATAAATGTATTTTTCCACTATAAATAAATGGTAAGTCCATTTAGGCTCTTCGTTTCTGTAATATCACTGCATTCCCTTTATACTTACTCGGGCTGCTTTTTACCTGCACCGCCCTGTATTTTCAGAGCATGAATAAAAGTACGAAGGGCACAAATGAACCACGAAGGGAGTGTGGCCATGTGCAACTGCAGTCTGCTCCATTATATTTACTGTTGCATGCTTTGTTGGTTCAAAACTGCTAATTACGCTATGCAGCAGTGCGCTACAAGCCCTTGACACAGTACTAGGCAAAGTGAAGAACGACCCATACAACGAACACATCACAAATGATAAATATAAAATAAATATATAGCTAACATCCCTTACGATGTCAATATATCACAAATTACTGCAAATTTCTTCAACAACCAAAAATTAAAAATTATATTCTTTACATACACTGAAGAGCCGAAGAAACTTGTACACCCGCCTAGTATCGTGTAGAGCTTCCGAGAGCACGCAGAGGTGCTGTAACACGACGTGACATAGACTCGACAAATGTTTGAAGTAGTGCGGGAGCGAACTGACACCATGTATTCTGCAGGGCTGTCCGTGAATCCGTAAGAGTGCGAGAGGGTGGAGGTCTGAACCGCACGTTGCAAGGCTCAATAATGTTCATGTGTGGTGAGTTTGGTGTCCAGGGGAAGTCTTTAAACTCAGAAGAGTATTCCTGGAGCCACTCTGTAGCAATTATAGACGTGTGGGGTGTCGCATTTTCCTGCTGGAATTAATCAAGTCCGTCGGAATGCGCAAAGGATACGAATGGATGCAGGTGTTCAGACACGATGCTTACGTACGTGTCACCTGTCAGAGTCGTATCTAGACGGCCAGGGGCCCACTATGACTCCAGCTGCACACACACCACATCATTAACACCATTACAGAGCCTGCACCAGCTTGAACAGTCCCCTGTTGACGTGCAGGGTCCGTGGATTCATGAGGTTGTCTGCATACCCGTACATGTCCATCCTCACGATACACTTTGAAACGAGATTCGTCTGACCAAGCAACATGTTTCCAGTCATCAACAGTCCAATGTTGGTGTTGACGGGCCCAGGCGAGGCGTAAAGCTCTGTGTCGTGCAGTCACCAAGGGTACGCGAGCGGGCCATCGGCTCCAAAAGCCCATATCGATGATGCTTCCTTGAATGGTTCGCACGTTGACACTTGTTGATGGCCCAGTACTGAAATCTGCAGCAATGTGCGAAACGGTTGCACTTCTGTCACGATGAACGATTCTCTTTAGTCGTCTTTGGTTCCGTTCCTGAAGGATCTTTTTACGGCCGCAGTGATGCCGGAGATTTAATATTTTACCGGATTCCTGATATTCACGGTACACTCGTGAAATGGTCGTACGGGAAAATCACCACTTGGTCGCTACCTCGGAGATGCAGTGTCCCACCGCTTGTGCGCCGACTATAACACCACATTCAAACTCACTTAAATCTTAACCTGCCATTGTAGCAGCAGTAACCGATCTAACAGCTGCGCAAGACACTTGTTGTCTTACATAGGCGTTGCCGACTGCAGACCCGTATTCTGCCTGTTTACATATTTCTATATTTGAATTCGCATTCCTATACCAGTTCTTTGGCGCTTCAGTGTATAATAAACTACAACAGAAATTGCTGCATTACATGAAGTGTAATTATAACAATATTCAGATTTCGGAATATATTTCGGAATATACAAAACATAATTCCGAGAATACTCCCTATTCTATCTAGAACAAATAGGCCGAGATTTACATACCAGCCACACAAATCGTATAAAACCGAACACACATAACAGACACAACGTCAGAAATAGCCACACGTAATTACAGAATACGGGCCAGCCATTTATAAAGGTAGAGTTAAGTCTTGCTATATCCTGATTCTACAGAGAGCAATGTTAAGTAAGATGTTAAAATTTGCTCAGTCGTATTCTTATATCACGATTTCAACATGACAGTGCAAGGAATGGATTGTATCAGAGCTTTGGTAATGATTTCTCAAACGAAGAGAACTATTGCTACTGTTCTGACGTGGGGTGCAAGAAGATGGCGACGTCAACATGGGGGGAAAATGAAAATTGATTTATGTTCCGTGAAATAAACATTTAGTAGCTTGTAGGCACTCCACTCATAACTTGTTCATCACGTACCAGAGTAGAACAAAGAGTGGTGGTTTTCCAACAAATATGATCTTCAGAAAGGGGTCTTTCGGCAAAGGCGATAATTCGTGAATGCAGTTTAGAACGTAATAAGCTTTATTCGTAACATCCAAACATTTACTCTGGCTAACAAAGTTCTAAAGGAAGACGGTATATGTGATTCATACTCCAATAAGCAACATCATTATAGATTATAAAAAGGGCCCCAGAAACTAAATTCACAATGTGATTATTGAGTTTCTCCCAGAGTATTTGATAATCAAAATATCCACGGGTGTACTGCCGGTCCACAGTGTCCAACAGGCACAATATTTCGGCGATCATACATGTCGCCATCATCAGGTGAACTGACGGACTGAGCTCCTGTGAACGTGCCGGCACGGAGATCCGTATGCTATGGCTGCTCAGAGGGAACTGGGTTCGGTCGCTGACGCTCGCTGACGCTGGAATGACGAGCCTGTCCTTGGCTCGTGGCGGTGCAGTTTAGACAAAAATTTGTCTTTCCTGCGGTTCCTGTAAGAGAGAGAAAGATATATTACCACTCTTGTTGATTGATCCTGTCTGGTGTAACCTGAAAAAGAGAACGACACATTCTGTTGAGGGATTAGTGAAAACTTAATCCCTCAGCAGGTCAGGCCAACGCGTTGTTGGCCTGTGATGAGGTTGTTGGCCCAGTCCACGGATGAGCCGTTTGCGGGAGCGTCCCTTCTCGTAGAACTTCCTGGCGATCGCGCGGAACCTGTCTCGGAGAGGCAGGAGCCCGGTGTCCTCGTGGAGTTGGCGCGTCGAGAAGCGCCTCGGAAGATGCATAGCAGTCCTCAGGGCGCGGTTCTGTATCCGCTGCAGAGTCACAATCCGAGCATCTGCGGCTTTCCCCCAGACCACGGCCGCATACTTTAACAGTGGGCGAATCAATGTTAGGTAAAGCGTGATGCCGTGTTGCGATGGCAGTGACGACTGCGGGTTTAGCAGCGGATACAGGGCGCGGAGGCGTCCTATTGCTCTCCCTTTCACATCACGGATGTGATGCTTCCAGATGAGTCTGCGGTCTAGGGTAACCCCTAGGTATTTCGCCGTCCCACTCCATAGGATAGGTTCTCCCAGGATTTCGACCGGCGTAAGCCCTGGTGGCAGAAGTCTTCCGGTGAAGACGACTGCCCGGCTCTTTGTGGCGTTGAATTTCAACCACCACTTTGTTGCCCATGAGCCCAAGGCGTCGCACCCGCGCTGGAGACGGTTTCTCAGCACTTGGGCCTTCATGCTGCGAGTGAACTGGGCTGTATCATCAGCGTACAGCGCCAGCTCGACTCCTGCCTCTTTCGGCGCGTCGGCAGTGTACAGGGAGTACAGCGAGGGGCCAAGAACCGACCCCTGCGACACCCCTGCACGTATCTGCCGGTCTGTGGACGTACCGTCGTCAGCCCTCACGTGGAAGGTTCGTTCGGACAGGTACGACCGCAGTAGCGTCATGTGGGACGTCGGTAACCCTTGTTCAAAAAGTTTGAACTCGAGACCGTCGTGCCACACCGAGTCTAACGCTCGGGAGACGTCGAGGAACACTGCACCAAAGAATTCCCTTGTTTCCAGTGCCCTCATCGAGGGTTCTACCACCCGCAAGAGCTGGTGGGAAGTGGCATGTTCTTCTCGGAACCCGAACTGCTCGTCCGGGATGATGCCCTCCTGGGTGACGTGTCGCATCAGTCTTCTCGCGTACAGCCTCTCGAAAACTTTCGAGAGGGACGGGAGTAGGCTGATGGGTCGGGAGCTCGATGCCTGGCGTGGGTCCTTGCCGGATTTCAGAACGGCCACGACCTCCGCGTGTTTCCACGCAGAGGGGTAGTCACCTGATCGAAGAATCTCGTTGAAAACATCGGCAAGTTGCCGGTGTAGGCCCGGCGGAAGGTTCTTCAGCAGGAGGTTTGTGACGCCATCGCTGCCTCCAGCCTTCTTGGGGTTCAGCGAGCGAAGCTGCACAGCAGCTTCCTCCTCCGTTATCGGCTCGATAACGTCGCCTTCCTCCCTTGCGGCGTGGAAGGTTGGTAGTTGCTAGTGGACCCGCCGTATGTGGCCGTCGTCGATGATGTCGGCCACCGGTGTGACGTTTGCTGCAAATGCGTCAGCCAGGACGCTGGCTTTCGCGTCGGGGTCGCTGGCGAAGTCGTTCCCGACCTGTAAAGGCGGTATTCGCTGTCACCGGCGTAGGAAGGACTTTACCACCCTCCATCCACTGCCATCCTCAGGATTGAGAGTAGACACAAGGTCTTCCCATTCCTGGTTCCGGTGAAGCTCGACTGCCGCCTTAATTTCCCGTCTCATGCGGTTTAATCGGCGCTGCCATTCACGAAACAGTCGGTTCTTCTCGGTGATCGCGTCCAGGATAGGGCGCGGTAGCTGTCGCGAGAAGTCTCGTGGCCCTTGGCGACGTCTCGGCATGGCTTCCTCCGCTGCTCGGAGTATTCTTCGGGTGAAGAATGCTAGGGCAGCGTCTGCCCCTACCACGGCGGGGTTTCCCGCTCTTGAATGCGGCGCATCCCCGGTAACAGGCGACATGGTCCCCGTTACAGTTGCAGCACGTCGGTCCGTCCTCCTTCTTCGGGCAGTCACGCGACGGGTGCTCCTCGGCGCACTTGCAGCAACGCACAGGCATCCTGCAGAACTTTGCCACGTGGTCCATGCGTTGGCAGTTGAAGCACTGGGCTCGCCTGCCTTTCGCGCGGAGTGGCTCGACTTTCACGTCGAAGTCGGCAATGATTTCAACCTGAAAAATGTTCCTGTTGTCCACATTGTCTACTAAAACCACAAGGGAAAAAAAATGGAAATATCGTGTGACGAGGGTCTCCCGTAGCGTAGGCCGTACGCCTGGTGCAAGTCTTTCGATTTGACACCACTTCGGCCACTTGCGCGTCGATCGAGATGAAATGATGATGATTGGGACAACACAACACCCAGTCCCTGAGCGGAGAAAATCTCCGACCTAGCCGGGAATCGAACCCGGGCCCTTTGGATTGACATTCCGTCACGCTGACCACTCAGCTACCGGGGGCGGACAACCACAAGGAACAAAGGCATGTCCCTGTGGGTCCTGGGCGACCTCATCAGGCCGACGTGACGGGTCTGGAAGCCGAGTTCCTCCAGCTGCCGCTGTAGGAACGCCGGTTCCATCTTCAGCGGCATGTGACGAGCGACGACCTTCAGCTGCTTCAGCTGCTCCGTACTCTGTGTGAAGCAGTACAACTTCACGGTCTCCCAGAGTTGCATGAGCTTCGCATGGTCCTCTATGCACTCTGCTCTGACTTTGTATGTGTCGGTCCCCGCGAACATCTTCCGTGGTTTTGCGACGGAGTACAGCTTCTCTCTGAGCTCGCTGTACTCCTTACTCCACTGGATGGTAATCAGCGGAGGGCGGCGGGGCGGTTTCGTCGCCGTAGTCGGTGTGGTCCCGTCCGCGTCGGTCTCGGCTACTTCCGGTAGGTCTGCAAACCGGTTTGGAGCCTCGACCTGTTCTGGCGTCACAGGTCAAAACGACCTGGGTCTCGCTGTGTGGCGCCGGGAGGGCGCGATGAAGCCTTCTTCATCCGGTTTCCTCGACGATGCGGTCGTCGTCCTGCGGGGTACCCTCCTCTTCTTCCGCCTGGCGCGACCGGAACTTGCCTGGGGGGAGCGAGTGTCCTCTACGGCCGCGGCTGGGCGCTTCCACGAGGTTTGCTCGACCTCGGAAAGCTCGTCAGGTGTTGCCAGCCTGGACGTCGGTGAGGGCGTGGCGGCTTCAGTACCCACCACGGTTGATGCGACTGCTGGCGCGGCAGCTGTCGTGGCAACTACGACAGGCAATTGCTTGTAGCGACCCACAGGTACCAGGGACCGGAGTCTCGTTAGTACCTCCACCCTGTCCGCATCGGTTCCCATGGCCAGACGTTGCATGCAGATGCAACTCTCATCGGGAGTCAGCATGGCTATGGCGGCGGCAAATTCCTCCTTTGTCAGGGGGATCAGCGGCTCGATCCGTCGTCTCGGCAGAGAGAGAGTGCGGGCGCGGCACCGTCCGTTCGCGGAAGTTTCCACGTCCGTCCGACGGCCGCGAGCAACACTCTCACTCGTCGTCCTCGTCGGTGGTGGGGGGCCAGACGCTGCCGTCGTCCGGGAAACTTCCCTTAGACCGCCATCTGCCTCACCCTGCGTCTCGCCGGAGCGATCGTCTCGTTCGAGCTCCTCCACCGTGTCGTAACCCCGAACACGACAACTTTGCCTCTTTTGAAAGACACGACAATTTGCTTTCTCAGAGACTGGGGTCACGCCACGTGGATTTTGCCGCAAGAGTTCCTAAAGGCCCTTGCAGGCTGATGTCGACTCTGAAAGAGAAAACGCTGGTTAGCGAGAACAAGCAAGGCGAGTAGTCAAATGCGTGAACCCGCGCAACCGATAGCTACAAAATCACGAGCGAGAGGTTAGCCTCGGCAGCTTCAGCACAGAGCGTCCGCACACTTCGGCAGCCACAGCGCAAGTCGCGTCTGGGTTCGGTCGCGGCGGCGGCCGATTTAAATACCCTCCGCCCGTTGCACGCTCTCTCCGCTGTCCGCGACCCGCGCCACGGTCGCGCGGTGGAACAGATTGCGACGGCATCTGAGATGACGTCCGAGTGATGGCTCTGTCCGCCGTGGTCGTCACAACTATACGCTTGCTCGATTTACTCTTGATTAACCCAATCGCTGGTTCCCAAGCCTTGCTAAGATTATAGCCACAGTCACGGTTTATGAGGTCGTCATTGGTGCGAATTTCGATGGCCTCTCTAACAACGCTGTCCCAGTATCTCGACGTCTGTACCAGAATCCTATTGCGTTCATACTCCATAGCGTGATTTTCCGACAAACAATGTTCAGCGACCGCCGACTTGCTCGGATACATCAGTCGAGTGTGCCTCTGGTGTTCACGGCATCGATCCTCGACGGTACGCATCGTCTGACCAATATACGACTTGCCACATTTACACGGAATCTGGTACACGCCGGCCTTCGTCAAACCGAGGTCATCTTTGGCTTTCCCCACCAGTGCACGAGTTTTATTCGGAGGACAAAACACAGTTCCGATCCGGTGTTTCTTCAAAATGCGGGCGATTTTCCCCGAGAGTGCGCCTGTATGTGGAATAAACGCAGTGCCTACCTCCTCCCTCGTGATTACATCCATCTCCACAGGTTGTGCTGTAGTGGTTGGGCGGAGAGCACGTTGAATCTGCCACTCTGAGTACCCATTTTTTCCAAATACAGTTCCCAGATGTTCCACTTCCTGGGGTAGACTCTCTGCGTCAGAGATAGTGCGCGCCCTATGTACTAGAGGTTTAAGTACCCCATTCCTCTGTGAAGGGTGGTGGCAGCTGTCTGCGTGCAAATACAGATCAGTGTGCGTTGTCTTCCGAAACACCCCATGACCTAGGGTGACGTCAGCCCTTCTCTTGACCAAGACGTCAAGGAAAGGTAATTTACCCTCCGTTTCAGTCTCCATAGTGAATTTGATGTTGGGGTGTCTGGAGTTTAGATGTGTAAGGAAATCAAGGAGTTTATCCATACCATGTGGCCAGATGACGAACGTGTCGTCCACGTAACGGAAAAAGCAAGCAGGTTTCCATTCGGATGACGAAAGGGCTTCCTCCTCGAAGTTCTCCATGCACAAATTCGCTATCACCGGTGAGATTGGGCTAGCCATGGCGACTCCCTCCGTTTGTTCGTAGTATTTTCCATTAAAAAGAAAATACGTGGAAGTCAAGACATGCCTAAAAAGTTCAGTGGTCTTCTCGTCAAACTTCTGACTAACCAATTCTAGTGACTCTCGCAGGGTACCCTCGTAAACAAGGAAACGACGTCAAAACTCACGATGATATCTGACTCATCCAACCTGAAGCTATCAAGGCGTTTAACAAAATCCACGGAATTACGGATGTGATGAGGGCATTTACCCACATAAGGACTTAATATTCCCGTCAGGTATTTGGCCAAGAAATACGTAGGTGCCCTGATGTTGCTGACAATGGGGCGTAATGGTACGCCCCTTTGTGAACCTTCGGGAGTCCATATAGTCTAGGCGGTACCGGACCTTGGGGTAAGAACTTCTTAGCGTCACCCTCCGGTAAATCTGCGTTCTTAAGAAGCGACCTCGTCTTATTTTCCACCTTCTTTGTTGGGTCAACGCTGATCTTCCGGTAGGAATCGTCATTTAGCAGGCTCTGCATCTTACCGGTGTAGTATTTATGGGAGACAACAACTGTAGCATTGCCTTTGTCATCCGGTAAGATGCCCTTTTGGACGTCAAATAAATCACTTTGTTCCTGCATTACTTCAATGACTAAACTGTCATCCCCCCCCCCCCCCCCGACACTCTTTATATAGCCCCCACCGCTAGTGGTGCCACCTACCGTCTGCGAGTGGTTACTGCACGTTGACGTCGAACATACGCGGTGGTCACATTAATGTGATTGGACCGTTTATATATTACGTCTAAGGAAGCAATGTGACAGGAAACTATCATAAGACTTCGTAGACCTATCAAAGCAAACATAAATTAAAAAAAAAATAGATAAGCCGACAAAACTACAAAAGATAATGTGAGATATGTGTTTACAGTTACGTAACACGTACCAGTCACGAAAAATTCGATAAAAGTAGTCACAGGCATGAAATTAAAGATTACTATTTGTAAATTTAAAAATTACTTATAAAATTGCTTGAGTATTGACAAAGTCTTATTAATAATTTTTTTCTATTGAGCGTAAATTTCTGTCTGTTCCAATGTATTGAGCAAAGATACTTTCGGCGCACTGTGGAGAACTTTCAGGTTACGGATAATAGATCCTTCAGAGTGGTTGTGATGTGTCTTGGTGAGATACCGACTTAATACGAGACGTAGCTGTAGTTACGTTCATTGGAACGAATAGCAAAAGTATTTTCTGTATGGCCGATGTATTCTCTGTTACAGTCGTCAAATAGTATATTATAAACACTGCGTAATTTTCAATTTTATGCTTCAGCCTATTCTGTAAAAGTCTGTCAGTCGTAAAGGCTCCTGTCAATGTGGGAATTTTGAACAGTTTATTAATTTTGACAGATAAAAGGCCCATACAGGTTATTGTAGTAAATTTGCGACTAGAAATTGTAAGATTCTCATGAGCTTATTACGACTCATGAAACAGATAATCAAATTAATTGGAGTTGAAACAATTATATTTGACAGTTTGCTTTAAAATGTTTAATTCTTTTTGGAACGCATCTGAATATCGTCTTCTACTGAATGGTACAATCGATACTTCCACGCCATCTCCGCGGGAGCCATAGGCGTCGCTCGAGCTCTATGTTTGCTGGCATGCTCCACGACTTTTCCGCATATTCCCACAGATGCAGGGCCGGCGCAAGGCACGTGCGAAACGTGCGGACGCACGGAGCGGCACTTTCCGAGGGGCGGCAAATCTGCCACCGCCCCCCATTCTTTTTTTTAAGGACAAACTCAACATTCGTGCCCAAGAGGGGATTCGAAACCAAACCTCGGAGGGAACGGCTTCGGGAACTGTGGCATGGCGCCTCGACTACCTGCCGGCCGCCCCTGTTGAACAAGGGGAGATGGGGGGGGGGGGGGGGCTAATTTCTTCATCACCACTGTGGCAGCACTGTCGTGTTTACGCCGGAGGAACAGAGAGGGGGGAAGCAGTCTGGCGTACACGCCAGTATTCTTATGAGTGGAGCGCTGCCCGCCTGTTACGCGCCGTGCGTTTACTCACAACTAGTTTTGCAGAAGACGAAATCTAATTTGGAAATTCGAATGCAATGTTCGCTACTGCGGTTACCTAAGCCTGAAGCAATTTTGGTAACGCGTTCAGTGACAGTTACCGAGTGTTTTATTCTTCCCGCATTATGGAAAAAAATGGTTGAACATTATTACAGTCAAACATGTCCAACACCTACAATGGCTAGAAGTATTCCGAATGGGTAAATATGCTGCGAGTAATTACAAGCGATAAAGACATTGCTAATAAGCCTGGCATAAGTTGGGTTCGACGTATTTTTGAAAATTTTTGCTATCCGTTTCTGAGTGATAGTCGGACGTTTTGGTTTTTGAGCCGTGAAACACCTGTCTCCGCCTGCATGAACAATAATTAAACTCTGACCGGCACTTTTGTTTGACAATACTACTCGCACACTATCACTTTGCCAACATTTATTTACTGTATAATGCGTGTGAATCCATGTTTCATCTTAGTAAACTACTAGTCACTTTGATTTTGATGAAAGCCTGAGAAAGTATGGTCTTTTAGCAAAACTGCCCTCTCGTCCGCACAAAACAAAATGGTTCCTATGGCTCTGAGCACTATGGGACTTAACTTCTGATGTCATCAGTCCCCAAGAAGTTAGAACTTCCTAAACCTAACTAACCTAAGGACATCAGACACATCCACGCCCGAGGCAGGATTCGAACCTGCGATCATAGCGGTCGCGCGGTTCCAGACTGAAGCGCCTAGGGAAGCTCGGCCACAATGGCCGGCCCACAAAACAAAACGTTAATTGTGACACCTTCCCCAAAACGAAAATCCATAGACAGAACATTGCTTCTAAGGGTTTCCTTGGTAGCTTTGAAGCTCATTTCTGTTTGACAGAAGTTGTGCAGTTTCCGCAAAGTTCGTATTTCTTTCTATTGTTCGTAATGCCATAGAAACTGCTGCCTGATAATACATTTATCCGTATCATCGGTCAAGTACTTATTGTGAGCTTCTTGCTTCTTCTTGTTCGGCGCTAGTTTAATCGTAGCCTCGCTGTAACTCGTCACGTGACCTAGTTCCTGGCAACTGCCGCGTCACCACTTCGCCTTTCCAGGCAATATGTATTGTGGCGTTCTCTACAACGAAAACTATAGAATTCGTTTCGGTAGCTGGAGTCAAGATTGGTCAGAAGCACTTTCATTATTTTTCTTAAGAACAGAATAATTGGTGCGTCCGAATTTCTTGCAACTTGGGATATAATAGGTAAGTGCTTTTCATATAACGTACAATTAGTATTGCGCATGCACGTTACTCATAAGTTAGAATTTTTCTATTTCAAGATTGCAGAATAGGAAACTTAATTTTTCTTATTCTTCAATAACTGGCAAGTCGGCAAATAAGCATGCGTCGTCCCAATAGCTAGAATGAAAATAAAGCGAGCCGGCCGGAGTGGCCGTGCGGTTCTGGGCGCTACAGTCTGGAGCCGAGCGACCGCTCCGGTCGCAGGTTCGAATGCTGCCTCGGGCATGGATGTGTGTGATGTCCTTAGGTTAGTTAGGTTTAATTAGTTCTAAGTTCTAGGCGACTGATGACCTCAGAAGTTAAGTCGCATAGTGCTCAGAGCCATTTGAAAATAAAGCGAATAAAAGTGAAGTCATACGGCGATGACTAATTTGTTACCACGTATTCCATAATCAGACACGAAAGAAGTGACACATGGAAATTACGATAGGTGACGAGTGTCAGTTCTTTGAAATGAACAACTACAGTGCTGTGACTTAATATGTTTCGACTAGAATTAGTACCCGTCGATGCGCGGGTGTGTATTTATTGCATTAATTATGTTACTTCATCTCCTTATTCTCTCCATTGTCTTCCGCCCCACTCTTTGACCGTTTCACCTGCGTCTGTAGTGAAATTCGGCCTGAAATTCAATTTCACGCGCCTCAATTCTGATGACATCATCTCCTGAACAGTGTATCCTACAGTAATATAATTTTCCGTTTACGTGCAGTGGAATATCAGGAAATTGTCTTCGAAGTGAGTTGCAAATAAAGTTAGTACACTGACATCAACGGTTAGTTTCACGTAATAGTTCTTTACAGGCTGGGTCGAAACATGTCTGACGGTAGAAAAAGACCGTCTGGCAGTGAATATAGGAAATGACGGGTGCTGAAGGAAGATGACGATAAGAAGCAAAAGGATGCACTGCAGCGATATTTCAAGCCAAAGAGAGAACGACCTAGCAGCGGCTAGGTTGGAGAAATAGATCCTGAAAGTACAGAAACTAGTGGAGCTACTGCAGCTACGTCTTTATCTTCAGGACATGACCAGAAAGTTGACGAAAACAGTACCACGACCACCGCATACAGTAGCAATGGTGACGATGGGCCAGCCACAACAGGTTCAACAGACCTCGTCCGGACTAAAGACCTGCTTTGTGACGAAAGCTCCGAGACTGAATCATCAGGCAGAATTGAAATTTGGCGACCCGATTCGTAAAATACCGGAGGAACATCAGCCGAGGTACTCACCACCGGAGAAGGGATTGAAAGCGTGCCTAAACTGGAAGACACAATTGACTCAGATCCCGGAAGATGGCCGGAAATTATTACCAACTCCATTCGAACGACTTTGGTCATTCGAGGTCCTCTAGAGTGCATTAAGGAAGCTGTACAATGTCCAAAAAATGCGCACAACTGGCGTTTCAGCCCTGTGCACTACAGCTATTCTTTGAAGAATTTACAAGAAGCAGACAGACATTGGTTGGTGTACTCAAAGAGCAAGGATGCTGTGTTCTGCTTTTGTTGCAAACTTTTTTCGTCATCTACAGTAAAAATTGTAAGAAACGGTATAAGCGACTGGGGGCAGGTTGCTTCGTATCTCGAAAGTCACGGGAAGTCTACCGAGCATTTGAATTCACATAAAAAGTGGATCGTGTTTTCCGAGGGACTGAAAAAGTCACGAACTGTCGACGCCCATCATCAGAGGCTTCTGAATACTGAAAACGAACATTGGAAAAATGTTCTTGAGTCTTAATAGCAATAATTCATTTCGTAGGTCGGCAATGTCGACCTTTGAGAGGAAGTAAAGATACACTCTTTCAGCCTGACAACGGAAACTTCTTGAAATTGAATTATTCGGAAAGTTCGACACTGTGATGATGGACCACCTGCACAGAACAAACCAAGGTGAGAAAACAACAGTCTATTAATGATGAAATCTGCAAAGAATTACAGTATAATTCTGGACTGCACACCAGATATTTCAAAAGTTGATCAGATGACAGTTGTGGTACGCTTCGTCCAGGAGACAAGACTCGTCGGGGTATACGATGTCCGAATTCGGGAGCATTTTCTGGGATTTCTTCCAGTGCCCGATTCTTCAAGCTCCACTTTGACGCAGGTCGTACTCAAGTTCTTGAAAGATAAAAAAATCCTATTGCGTGATATGAGAGGGCAAGGATACGAAAACGGAGCGAACATGAAAGGAAAGAAGTCTGGTCCCCAGAATAGAATTTAAGATGTGAACAAGAGAGCATTTTATGTAGCATGTAGCAATCACTCATTGAATCTTGTTGTAAACGATGCAGCTATGTCTTGTAAATACGCTGTTTCCACGTTTTCAACAGTGAAAAGCTTGTATGACTTCTTCTCGTCCTCCGTTCGACGTTGGGATGTCTTGATAAAGTATCTGCCTAACCTGTCACTGAAGCCACAGAGTGATAGAAGGTGGGAAAGTCGCATCGATACACTTACTCCCCTGAGGTTTCAAATTAGAGGCGTTTATGATGCACTGGTTCAGGTATCAGAAGAATTCGATGGCATGACCGCTCACGAAGCAACGACACTTGCGAATCAAATAAAAAATTACACCTTTCTCCCTTCTCTGGTAATCTGGTAGACGTTCTGCTTCACATCAAACCATTGATATAAATGTTTCTGAGGCCGTGGAAATGCTTGAAAAAACCAAGGCATATTTTTAGACCAGCAGAACAGAAGAAAATTTTGTGTCTTTCTTGCCGGATTCCAAAGAATTGGCTACAGAATTAGAGCTAGAAGATCTAACGTTACCACGGATAAGCGTTTCCCGGCGACGAAGTAAGAAGCCAATACACTTTACCTATGAAGGAAGGGATGAGACAATAGATGACCCAACAAAACGTTACAAGATTGATTTCTACTATTATCTTTAAGGTATAGTAACCACATGTTTGGATGAGAGACTCAATCAACTAAAATCTCATTGTGATTATTTTGATTTTCTCTACGACGTCGGCGAGCTGGAGAATGCACCTCCTGACAGCCTGGACACAAAGCGTAGAAACCTCGCAGCGATTTTGCAAGATCATGAGTCAAGCGACATTGATGCACTGGAGTTGAGGGAAGAACTAAAAGTGCCTTCAACATTGCTGAAACCTGGAATAGGTGCAAAAGAGACTCTGAAGTTTATAGGAAGACATAATTTTTGCCCTAATGTTAACATTGCTCTGGGAATTCTCCTAACACTCCCAGTGACAGCTGCGAGTGGAGAGAGGGGTTTCTCAAAACTGAAATTGATAAAGACATACCTCTGATCAACGATGAGCCAAACTCATCTGAATGATTTTGCAACAATATCGATTGAGCACGAGCTTGCAGAGGACTTAAATTACACAGATCGTGTGAAAGAGTTTGCACAAGCAAACGCCAGGAAGGTTCGATTTATCTAGTATTTCTTTAAATTTTTATATTATGGTCAGTGTCTTGGTTATTTACTCTGTTGTTTATTATTTTGTTCAACATTAAATAGCTATTGTAAATATTATTGTACAGGCCAAATTATCGTTAAATTGTAAATATATTTTGTTTTCCGTTTAATACATTATCTGTACACAACCACTGAAAAATGTTTATTTACGTTAACCGTAAGTTGATGCCATGCAGGATTAGCCGAGCGGTCTAAGGCGCTGCAGTCATGGACTGTGCGGCTGATCCAGGCGGAGATTCGAGTCCTCCCTCGGGCATGGGTGTGTGTGTTTGTCCTTAGGATAATTTAGGTTAAGTAGTGCGTAAGCTTAGGGACTGATGACCTTAGCAGTTAAGTCCCATAAGTTTTCACACACATTTGAACATTTTTGTAAATTCACAAGGCTCATTAAAATTAGCTAGATTTCTTCAGTTAGGTTTGACTCCATTTTTGAGCTGGTGCCCAGCGACTGTTTTGTGCAAATCTGTAGAGAATGTCACCAATCAGTCGCAATTTTTGTTTTTATTTTCCAGATCTACATAGATTTCGGGACAGTGTGGCTATTCTCAATGCTTTGAGTTATGTTTACATCTATACCGTCATGCTGAACGTAACTGTCAACATGACGGTTTAGATGCAAGCACATGTTAAAAGCTTAGAGACTGGCAAATCAGTGGCCGAAACCTAGGTTGATTTGACTGCCTCTTATATTCATTATCGCAGTGTCTACGGCCTTAACAAATTATCATTCCTCAGCATTTCAGCACTCTTCTTCTTTCTTCATTGATTTCTCCAGACGATTCTTTTAAACCTCAGTCTGTTCCTCCTCACTAATAAATTTTCATCCTTCCATTCCGGTATCCGAGTTAAGGATTCTTGGCCTGACCATGATTTGATCCAGTCTGAATCTTCCCGTGCCTCCATACTTTTTGCAAATATACTTTATCCTCTTTTGAATTTTAAACAGCGTATTGGCTATACAAGATAAAACTTTTTGCTGAACACAATTACTCTCAATCCTTCTACCGAGCCCATATTCTCCTGTAACCTTCTCTTCTACTCGCCCCCCCACCTACACGTTCAAACAATTGAATTAAACTTCATTATCCACGTATAATTTCTCCATCTGCTCACCTTCTTCTATTGACGTCGGCTTTATATCAGGAGTATTTTCCTCGGTGTTGGCTTGCTGTCGATTCTGATGTTAACAAACCTGTCACTGAATTGTTCATGGAAACACACTCTCAGCCCCATTTTCATAGTCATGACAAATTCTACTCCCCTTAAATTATTTACTGGTGTTGTTGATATTACCATATATTCGTCTGAGCACCAAAATCTCACCCTCCTTCCATTTATCTTCACTGACCACCACTATAACTAGATTGAACCTTTACATTTCCCTTTTAAGTATTTCTAGCTTCCAACGATTAGTAAACTGAAGTTTAAGAGAATCGTCAGAAAGTATAAATGGGACACTGAAATACTGAGGAATGATGAGACTCCTTTGAAGTTCGCTAAGCATTTGGATATACTGCGACAAGGAATATCAGAATAGACAGTTCAGTTGAAGAAAAAAGTGCTAGATGGTTTTGGTGGAGGGGGAGGGTGCATTTAGAAATATTGACTTGTAGCCACAGGAGAGAACCGATGTGCTCACATAAGGAAAAGCAAAATCTGCATTACATATGCAATATATCGCTATAAATGCCAAAGAACTATTTACCATTCGAGTTGATTTGCTCGTTCTGGACCTTGTGTGGATTAGTCACACGATAATTGTAAATTTAAAATTCTTCACATGTATCTACAGTCATTCTTTTCGAGTCAAGGTACAAGATGGACATTGAACTTTCAGGTGGTCTTTGGCATGATACTCGCTAGCTAAATAACATCCAAGGGCATTAATGTTCTTATAAGTATGCTCTCTAAGTCTAGCCTTAAAGTCACGATCAGTCTTCCTCACATGTACACGATCACATGACCCACATATAATTTTGTAAACGCCTAACTTCGAAAATTTATCTACCCTTTGATCTAATGAAGTGCGTAGGATGGAAGTGAGTTTCTTCCGTGTATAGAATCCAATCGGTACTTGAGTGTTTCTGAAAGCATTAACGATTCGTTCACAAAATTGAAACAGGACTGGAAGGTTGTTTATCAAAAACAGCTTTGCCTATGTTACGAACAAACTCTTCTCTGTACCCACTGTCCATTCCTATTCGAGCAATAATATCAGTTTTCCAACCTATGCAATCCCTATAGAGGTTCAGTTTTGCATACCTATAGAACATTGCATGAAAAAATGCTTGGATTTGTGCGCTGGGCTGGCACGAATAAACTACAAAAATTACTCGTATGTCTGTCGTGGAAGGTAAACGAAATACATTTGAACCAAAACCTGTCCCTGCATTTTAACCTTCAGGTCAAGGTAGTGGAGGCATCCAATACTTTCCGTTTTCACAGTAAACTGGATACTTGCATTCAACTGATTCAGTTCGTTAGCTAGATTCATTGCACCATGCTCATCAACATGAAATAGGACAAACACAACATCGACGTATTTGCGATGGATACAAATCTTACAGCCCTTCGTTAGATCATCTTTCTCAAAATAGGTTTTACTGTTAAAATTGAAATATTTAAAAGAGAGAGATCTATGTATTAGTTCCAATAGCTCAAGTATTTCGCCAATACTCAATATCCTATGCATCAAGAGATTTGTGCTTACAGTTTGCAGTGTGTTGTCAACCGGAAAATTAGTGTAAAGGTTGGTGGTATCTAAAGAGGAAATAATAGCCTTCTGAGGGAGTGTTCTGTTCCTCAGAAGCATTTCAGTTACATAGTTATTTTTTACAGCCCAAGTTTATGTAAAAGAAAATGCAGCTTTCAGTTTTGCATAGACGAAACTGTTGACAAAATAATTAGGTCCATGAGAAGTATTCACAACCGTAGAAATAGTGTGGATCACTTTATGTAACTTAATCTGTGAACGAAGGATGGGAATTTAAGGATTCACTGGGTTGTTTTCTTTTAGCATAATCTGAAGCAAAAAGGAATTTAGGGTTTTTATAATTTTTTATATCACTGAAATATCTTTAATGTGGACATTTATTGGCTTCAACAATGTTAATAGTTTGAAAAATTCTACAGTGTGCAAAATGTAATTCTAATCTGAGATGAGAACCACAGCCCTCGAGGCAACAACATTTTTACGTAATCTATTACTCAAGCTATTCGCTGTTACTGAAAGAGAATTAGAAAAATGACCTAGACATGAAGCTTCATTAAGAGGTGTATGAGTAGTGACAGTGATTTTGTCTTGTAAGAGTAGGGCAGTTTTACACGTTTCACAGACTTCTTTTACCCTCAACTATTGTCCTTTTAATAATTTGTGCATCCACATTTATCGGAAGACTGAAATGTAACCTTCTTTTCAAGACATTCTCTTCATCACATGAAGTTACTAACTTATACAAGTTCACCATTCTAGCACTTAGACTAGTTCACAATTCTAGCCGCAAGTGGATGTTTATATGCGGGGGTAGTGTTGTCTGAGTTAAAAGGGGCACGCTGCGCAGTAAGCGCATGCAATTTACGGGAAAGCCTTTCACTAACGTCACATCTTTCCCAGAATAAAAAAAATCAAAATTAGGAATCATTAGTTCACCAAAAAGATATTCTGAAAGGACATACCATAACCGTTTACAATCTGCAGTACCTGT